>NC_090438.1:468891998-469213873 GCF_031143425.1 Pleurodeles waltl
GCCATTCAAACATGAGCAACAATAGGAAATGTGTTGGAATTTGGAGTGGTCACATTTCTTTCCACTCCAACCTAAACTAAAAGTGGGGAATGTGTTGGGTTTTGGAAGGGCAGATTTACTATTCTAAACTCCAAATTGAACAACAGTGCAGAAAGTGTTGGACTTTGGAGGGGTTACATCTACTATTCCCCATCCAATGTAAGCAAAAGTAGGGAATTTGTTGGGGTACGAAGGACTCAGTTTTTTATTCCTGTTAAAAAATTACCAAAAGTAGGGAAATTGTTAAACTTCAGAGGTGCTAGATTTACTACTCTCACTCTAATCTAAGCAACAATAAAGAAAATGTTGGACCTTGGAAGGACAGGGTTATTATTCCAACTCCAATCTGAACAACAGTAAGGAAAGTGTTGGACTTTAAAATAGCCACATTAACTATTATCACTTTAATGTAGGCAAAGTTAGGGTGTGTGTTGGGCTTTCGAATTGTCAGATTTACTGTTCCCACTACAAACTGAGACGCAGTAGGGAATGAGTTAGACTTTGAAAGGGTCAAAAGTACTGTTCAAAATCCACCATAAGAAAAAGTAGGGAAAATGTTGGACTTTGGAACAGGCAATTTTTCTACTACCACTCCTGACCTTTTTTAAATAAAACTTTACATTTCGACAAAAGCATTAGAACATATTTGTGAGGACCTGGGTATACTATATGATAAGGTTAGGCAGCTGTAGCATGGGGTGCATTTGCAGAAACCTTATGTTGGTGCCAGGTGGTGGTATCCATAATTTGTGGTTAGCTGTACTATATAGTCAATAAGTTGATAACCGCTGATAAAAGACTAACTGAGTCGGCAAAGGAGAAAAATTCTTGAATTGCCAGGCTCTGAAAAATTCCAAAGGCACTTGCTCTTTAGAAGCAAAAGCATTGCTAGTGACTAAGTTGTTTTCCTACAAAACGTCTTCAAAGATGACCTGACTACTGTTGGACCTGTTAGCGCTTGGTGTGGTTTCCCCTGTCTTTTTGGCTTCTGACCTCTTGTTTTTTTTCCTGTGCTGAATTTTGTTTTTGCTGGCTTTAGGACTCTGGGCACTTTACCACTGCTGACCCGTGCTAAAATGAAAGTACTCTATCTCTAAATGGTATTGGTGATTGGTTTATCCATAATTAGCATATTTGATTTACTAGCAAGTCCCTAAAAGTGCACCATATGTGCCCAAGGCCTGTAAATCAAATGTTACTAGAGGGCCTGCAACACTGATTGTGCCACCCACAGGAGTAGCCCTGTAAATATGTCTCAGGCCTACCAATGCAGTGTCTGTTTGTGCAGTTTTGAACTGTCAGTTTGACCTGGCAAGTTCACATACTTGCCAGCCCCAAGCCTTCCCTTTTACTACATGTAAGTCACCCCTAACATAGGCCCAAGACAGCCCCATGGGCAGGGTGCAGTGTACCTAAAAGAAATGGCATGTACTGGTGTGTTTTACATGTCCTGATAGTGAAAGACTGCTATATTTGGTTTTTACTATTGCAAGGAATATCTCACCCATAGGGTAACATGGGGATTGCCTTGAAATATAATTTGTGTACTTTTCCATCGGGAGCAGATAAAGATCTGAAGTCTGGGGTCTCAGAACTCACAATTTAAAAATACGTTGTTTGCTGAAGTGGGTTTTTAAATTGTAAGTTTGAAAATGCCACTTTTGGAAAGTAGACCTTTTTTTTCTTAACCAGTTTGTGCTTCTGCCTAGCTTAGGAACACACGTCTGAGGCAGGATGACAGTTGGGCTGTTTGTGAATTCACTCAAGACAGTCACACAAAGGAAAGTGAGGTGTCCCCAGCATATCCTGATGGGTCTTCCTGGGCTAGAGAGGTGGGAGGAGCTGACACTTTTACCTGAATAGGGCTGTGCCTGTCCTTACACAAAGCAGTCTCCAACCCCCTGGAGTGTGTCTGGGGCCAGGGTATCAAAGGCAGGGTCTTGTGCACTATCAAGACTTTCCTACATCAAAAGTAGAAATGGGTGGAGGTACTGGACCTCTGACCCCACAAAATTAGAATCCTTCTGGACTGAGGACATTCTGCCAGGAAGAAGAGACTGGACTTTGCTTTCTGCATCCTGCTTCCCAAGGTTCTCCAAGGGCTTGGACTGAGCTTGCCTCCTGCTGGAGGTCTCAGGTTCATCAAAGATTTCCTCTGCCAGTACCTGGGCCCCCTTGCTGAGAGTCCTGACTTGGCAAGTGGTTCCAAATCCAGTCCCTGGGCCTTGGGGAGTTAGTTCTGGTGAAACCAAGAAGAAACCAATTATATCGACTCCAGAGTGACTTTGGAACTGGTGCTGCTGACCGATTCCACGCTGCTGCCTGCATTGGAGCCGCGGACCACGCTGAGTGGAGCAACCGACAACACAAGCCCACCGCCACTGCATAGTCTCCGGTGTCCGACCACTGCATGAGTCCTGAGTGCCGTGTCACTGACGTCTGTGACACCCGACTCTGCTGCAGCACCTGTGGCCCCGTGGTGTGATCGTGACAACATGAAGTTGACGCATTGCATCTTGACCTGCTGGATTCATCAACCATGCCGGATCAAAGGAACTAATGCCTCGTCACAGATGCCGCATCACCCCTTCTTCACCCGTAAGGAACCAATGCCTTACCTCCCCTGCATAGCAGTAAGGAACCGTTGCCTCACCTCCCCATCAGCAGTAAGTAATCAATGCTGCACTGGCTTTATCAACGCCTCACCTCCCCGACTCCGTGAAGTGTCTTTGTTTCATTGTTTTCCAAGGTACTGTACTTGGGGCCATGGGACTCCGTGACTGGTCCACACTCCCTTGTGAGTGGCATCAGACTGTTGGGAATGACTCCGTCAAGATGTTGTGATAGCCCCAGTTGGAGCTATTGTGATTCTAAGCGCTTTACTGAGATTTAATCTTTATAAATGTGTATCTTTGAGTGTGTATGTTAGATGTTTTTCATTTTGGTCTTGTTTTACTCAGATAAATATTGGCTATGTTTCTAAACTGGTGTGGAGTACTTGTGTGGTGTTTTCACTGTATTACTGTGTGTGTGTACAAATGCTTTACAAATTGCCTCTGAGATAAGCACTACTGATCGTGCCAAGCTACCAGGAGAGTGAGCAGGGGATAGCTGTGTGACTCCCTTACTCTGTCTAGAGTGAGGGTCCCTACTTAGGCAGAGTGCAAACCATTGCCAACTAAAGACTCCATTTCTAACAGCTACCATGTGCACTCTCAAGATCGTAAGCATGAGAGCTATGTGTAGGGAGATAAAAATTTATTTTGTGAGCACTGCAACTAAGGAAGAGGTTACTATGGCCCTCAAAGATTGGGAGGAATCCAGGAGGGCTTCCATGAGGAAGAGATCACCCCCACTGATAGTGGAGATGAGTTGGATGCAGAAGGATTTGATGACATGGCAGGGGATGACATTTCAAGTGGAGTCCCAACAGTCAGATCAAGGAGGCTGGCTGGGAGTGAAAGAGGTTCCACTACTGGAGGAAATCAATCAAATCAACCAGACCATGCAGCCCAGCTGAACCTGCTGGAGATCCAGAGGAAGAGGCTGGGCTTGGAGGAGAAGAAGCTGGCACTGGAAGAGAAGAGGATCAGGAAAGGGATGACACCCCAAAAGAATGTTGGCAGCAAAGAAGGAGAGGTAATGCCAGGTGGTGACTATGACCACAGATTGCCCAAGGGGATCGTGCCTAAATAGACTGAGAGGGATAACATAGATAAGTGGCTAGCATCCTTTGAGAGAGCTCTTAGGATAAGGAGGGTGAGTGCATCCCATTGGGGGTCTGTACTATGGGAAATTATACCTACAATAGGGATAGATTGATTGCTGACACTAGAGGATGAGGTGGCAGAATCTTACACCCTCATGAAGGATGTACTCCTAGAGCTATTTGGCCTTAGCCCTGAAGAATACAGACACAAATTTAGGACCCTCAAAAAAGGGAGAACTTTGTAGATGACTCTGTGAAATTAATGGATGGCTGTATTAAGGGTAACAAAGTAGATACCTATGAGTACTTATACAATTTAGTGGTTAAAACTATGAATGTGAAGGGATTCATTGACAGTGAACAAAAGACCCTAAGCCAGGGGTGTGAGAAAGTAGCCTCTTTCTAGCATGGTTACCCCCACTTTTGGCCTGTTTGTGAATGTGTGTAAGTGTGTTTTTACTGTGTCACTGGGATCCTGCTAGCCAGGACCCCAGTGCTCATAGTTTGTGGCCTAATGTGTATGCCTGTGTAGTGCCTAACTGTGTCACTGAGGCTCTTCTAGCCAGAACCTCAGTGCTTATGCTCTCTCTGCTTTTAAATTTGTCACTGTATTCCAGTGACTTCATTTACCAATTTCAATTAGCACACTGGACCCCTCTTATAAGTCCCTAGTATACGGTAACCAGGGCATTGGGGTCCCAGGAGATCCAAATGGTCTGCAGCATTTCTTCTGCCACCTGTAGGGAGCTCAGACAAACTCTTACACCGGACTACCATTGCAGCCTGCGTGAAATAGTTCACACACTATTTCACAGCCATTTTCACTGCACTTAAGTAACTTATAAGTCACCTATATGTCTAACCTTCACTTGCTGAAGGTTAGGTGCAAAGTTACTAAGTGTGAGGGCACCCTTGTGCTACCAAAGGTGCCTCCACATAGTTCAGGGCCATTTCCCTGGACTTTGCGAGTGAGGGGACACCATTACACACATGCACTACATATAGGTAAATACCTATATGTATCTTCACAATGGTAACTCCGTATATGGCCGTGCAACATGTCTAAGACCATGGAATTGTCCCTCTATTCCAAATCTGGTATTGGGGAGGCAATTCCATGCATCCTGGGGGCCCCACTATGGACCCCCAGTACTGCCAAACCAGAACTCTGAGGCTTGCACTGCAGCTACAGCTGTTGCTACCTCACAGACAGGGTTCTGCCCTCCTGGGGTATGGCAGCCCAGTCCCAGGAAGGCAGAACAAAGCATTTCCACTGAGAGCAGGGTGTTACACCCTTTCCCTTTGGAAATAGGTGTTACAGGCTGGGGAGGGGTAGCCTCCCCCAGCCTCTGGAAATGCATTGAAGGGCACAGATGGTGCCCTCCTTGCATAAACCAGTCTACACCAGTTCAGGGGCCCCTTCTCCCCTGCTCTGGCGGGAAACTGGACAAAGGAACCCAGGGGGTGGTGCCCAGAGCTCCTCCAGTGTGTCCCAGACTTCAGCCATCTTGCTTTGCAAGGTGTGGAGGCACTCTGGATGCATCTGAGTGGCCAGTGTCAGCAGGTGACGTCAGAGACCCCTCCTGATCGGTCCATACCTGATAAGGTAGCCACTCCCCCTCTCAAGGCTATTTAGGGTCTCTCCGGTGGGTTCTCTTCAGATTCTGCTTGCAAGTTCCCTTCAGGAATCCTCTGCAACAACTTCAGCATCCTCTGACCTCGGATCAACCACAGCCTGCTCCAAGAATCGCTGTAACTGCTACAAAGTGTCTACAAGAGACACTTTTCTTTAGCAACCTCAGCTCCAAGTCAGCAACTGCAACAGTTTCCACGGTGTGCATGCTCTGGGAACTCCCTGTCTTCATCCTGCACCAGAAGGACCAAAGAAATCTCCTGTGGAATGACGAATTCACTCCCCTGCTCCAAGCAGGCACCTTCCAAGGTGACGACCTGTACCCTGGGATTCTTCTCACGGCAACTAGCATGCTCCTAAGGACACAGAGGGTGGGCATCATCGACATAGACTGTCTTGAGGTCCTGCTGACGCAATTTGAAGGAGGTTAGACCTTGACTTCCCAGAGAACTGATGGTACCCCTGTGTTTTGTGTCTTCTTCACCTCTTGAGGCTTCTTTCCATTATTTGCAAAATTCCTTATGCACAGCCTGGCCCAGGTCCTCAGCACTCCACTCTGCGATGCTCAACTTGCTGAGTTGTTCTCCTGTGGCGTGGGACCTACTTTTGTTGTGCTGCGTCAACTTTGTTTTGCACCTCCTTTGAACCCAGATCCTGTGGCTTTTGGGGGTGCTGGCTGGCATCCTGAGGGCTCTATAAAGTGCCCCCACTTCCTCCCCACACAGAGTTGAGGCACCCAGGTCCCTCCTGGGTCCATCCAGCGCCATTTTGATGAAAAACACACTTTTGCCGTAGCCAAGTCTTGTTGGCACCTTCCAATCCGAAATCTCATCTGCAACAATCTTCACGGCGTGGGCCATATTTTGCATCATGCAGGAACCCGCTGGCATCTTCCTAGGGTGCATTTCTGCAGTCTTCAACTAACTGGGGACTCTTCTTTTGCACCCTCTTCTAGGTTGGCAGGGGCTCCTGTCCTTCCTGGAACTTCTTTCGACTTCTGGACTTGATCCCCTTCCTTTGCAAGTCTTCAGGTCCAACAATCCAGCAGTTGTTCTTTGCAGACCTGGTTAACTGCAGCAAAGTCCCAAAAACGAGGTGCAGTGTGTCCTAAGGAAACTTGCAGTACTTTACTCCTACTTTTCTGGGCTCGGGGGTTGGTGGGGGTAATTTACTTATCTTTACTGTATTCTTACTCTCCCAGCAATTCTGCACACACTACACTTGTCTAGGGGGGAATTTGTGATTCACATTCCACTTTTTTAGTATATGGTTTGTGTTGCCCCTAGACCTATTTTCTCCAATCGCATTCTATAGGATTTCCTACTGTTTGCATTGTTCTATGACTATTTACTTGTCTAATGTTGGTGTCTAGTGTATATATTGTGTATAATACTTACCTCCAGAAGAAGTATTGTCTCTAAGATATGTTTGGTACTGTGTCACCCAAATAAATACCTTTATTTTTGGTAACACTGAGTATTGTCTTTACTTGTATATAAGTAGTGTATAAATATAAGGGGTATTGCATGAGCTTTGCATGCCTCCTAGTTCAGCCTAAGCTGCTCTGTAATAGCCACCTCTATCAGCCTAAGCTGCTAGAATACTCCTATATTCACGAACAAGGGATAACTGGACCTGGTGTAAGGTGTAAGTACCCAAGGTACCCACCACAAACCAGGCCAGCCTCCTACTAGGGGCAACCAGGGGAATAGTGATCCCACAACAGTACCGAGTCCTTAACCTAGCTCATGGCACCCCCTTAATTGTACATCTGGGACAGGCCAAAACCTAGGACAGTTTAGTTCACCATTTGTATTGGACTCAGCTGTCAGAAAAAGTAATGGAGTTCCACTGCTCTTATGAAAACTATCAGGGCAGTGGCAAGGCAGGTGGCAAGCCAAAGGCTTTCCTCATGCCACCCCCGGTTGTGGTGATACCCTTTGAGGGGGTAGGGATTGATATACTTGGTCCCTTAGACCCACCTGTTGCTTCAGGACATAGGTTCTTCCTAGTGGTGCTGGATCATGTCACTAGATACCTAGAAGCTATTCCACTTAGTACAGCAACTACACCTGCAGTGAGTAGAGCCCTACTTAGTATTTTTACCAGGATGGGCTTTCCTAAGGAATTTCTCTCAGATAGGGGCACAAACTTCATGTCTGCCTATCTCAAAGCAATGAGGGATGAGTGTGCAGTAACATATACGTTCTCCACACCATACCATCCACATGGTAATGGCCTGGTAGAAAGATTCAACAAGATCATGAAACCCTGGTATGGTCATGGGTTTACCACATAAGCTCAGGAGAAGATGGCATGTTCTTTTATGCCTGCTGTTTGCCCACAGGGAGGTCCAAAGAAAAGAGTAGGGTTTGGTACTTTTGAACTGCTTTTTGGACACCTTGATAGGGGTCCTTTAAGGTTGGTTAGAGAGGGTTGGCAAAGACCCTTCAAGGATCTCATACTGGACACCCTAGTCTATGTACTAGGCCTCTGCTCAAGGATGACAGAGTACAAAAGAAAGGCAAACAATGACTTGTAGACTGGCCAGGAGCTTGTACATCACTGGTATGACTAGACGGCCTCACTAGTGGAATACTAAGTTGGGCAGAAGGTTTGGGTGTTAATGACTGTAGCACCCAAGCCCTTTGAGATAAATGGACTGGGCCTTGCTTTATCTTAGAGATGAAGGGTAAAGTCAAATACTTGACGGATGTAGGTACCCCACGATACCCCCACAGGGTGATACATGTGAATAGGCTCAAACTCCATCATGACAGAGCTGACATGACTTTTCTCGTGGTGACAGATCGTGGAGAGGAAGAGGAAAGTGTACCTCTCCAGACATGATGTCAATAAATATCACAGATGGGTCAGTGGCAGGAGTGATACTCTCCACCACACTGAGTAGTCAGCAGCAGAGTGACTGTCAAAACTTGCTGGGACAGTTTGCTGACCTGCTTTCCTTGACCCAGGGACTGCAAATATGGTGTACACATGATGTGGACACAATAGACAGTTTATTTACCTGTCAAAAGTAACATTTACAGATTGGAAGACCAATTCAAGGCTAGCATTAAAGCAGAAAGAAGAGGGTCAGGAAGGTGATAGGAAAGACACCCCAATAGAATGGTGGCAGCAAAGAAGAAGAGCTAATACCAGGTGGTGCCTATGACCAGAGAATGCCCAAAAGGATAGTGCCTAAATACACTGAGGGGGGTGACATAGACAAGTGGCTAGCATCCTTTGAGAGAGTTCTAAGGATGAGGAGGGCAAGTGTGTCACAGTGGGGGCCTGTACTATGGGAATGGTATCTACAATATGGAGAGATAGATTGCTGACACTAGAGGATGAGTTGGCAGAATCTTACACCCACATGAAGGGGGCACTCATAGAGCTATTTGGTCTCAGCCCTGAAGAATACGGATACAAATCATGGACCATCCAAAAGGGAGAAACATAGTCATGGGTGGACTTTTGTAGATGCCACTGAAATCATTGGGTGGCTGGAAGAAGAGTAACAAGGTAACAAGGTAGATACCTAGGTGTACTTAAACAATTTAGTGGTTAAAGAACACATTTTGTCTAATTTGTGCCTCAGAGGAGTTACACCAGCATCTGGTAGACTCTAAGCTGTCAAGCCCTGGAGAGCTTGGGAAGACAGCTCATGAGTGGGTATAGACTACAGTATCCAAAAAGTCCTAGGGAGGTGAATCCAATAAGGTGGGACAGGTCCCCTCTCAGAGGAAAGATGGGGGGAAGTTTAAAAAGATTCAACAAGCGCATGAAACCCAAGCATGAGCATGGGCTTACCAGATAAACTAAGGAGAAGATGGCATATTTTTCTTCCATGTCTGCTGTTTGCCTACAGGATGGTCCGAAGAAAGGAGTAGGGTTCAGTACTTTTGAACTGCTCTTTGGACACCTTGTTAGGGGTCCTTTAAGTTTTGTTAGAGGGTTGGCAGAGACCCCTCAAGGAGCCCAAACTGGACATCCTAGTTTATGTACTAGGCTGCCGCTCAAGGATGGCAGAGTACATAAAAAAGACAAACAAGAACTTGAAGGCTAGCCAGGAGCTTGTAAACCACTGGTATGACAAGAAGGCCTCACTGGTGGAATACCAGGTTGGGCAGAAGGTCTGGGTGTTAGAGATTGCAGCACCTGAGCCCTCCGAGATAAATGGACTTGGCCTTACCCTATCTTAGAGAAGAAGGGCGAAGTCACATACTTGGTTGGCTTAGGTACTCCAGGCCACCCCCACAGGGTGATACATGTAAATAGGCTCAAGCTCCATCATGCCAGAGCTGACATGACTATGCTCATCATGACAGATGGTGGAGATTAAGAGGAAAGAGAACCTCTCTCAGGCCTGATGTAAAAAAAACATCACAGATGGGTCACTGGAAGGAGTTATACTTGCTACTACACTGGGAAGTCAGCAGCAAAGTGACTGTCAAAGCTTGCTGAGGCTGTTTGTGTACTTGCTTTCCTTGACCCTTGGTCTGAAAACATTGTGTACACACGACGTGGATTTACCTGTTAAAATTAACATTTACAGATTGGCAGGCCACTTCATGGCTAGCAGTAAAGCAGAGGTTGCAAACATGCTACAGTTAGAGGGGATTGAGCCCTCTAGTAGTCCTTAGGTAAGCCCAGTAGTTCTGGTGCCCAAGCCAAATCCGAAAGTTGGGAAACATGAGTTGAGATTATGTGTGAAATACAGAGGCCTAAATGCAGCAACAAAAGCTGATGAGCTTATTGATAGGTTGGGGGCTGCCAAATATCTGACTACCTTTGACCTGACATCACGTTATGGCAGATAGCCCTCACACCTGGAGCAATGGAGAGGTCCGCCTTTTCAGCCCCAGAAGGCCATTTTCAGTTCAAGGTGATGCCTTTTGGATTGGAAAATGCACCTGCCACCTTCAAGAGGTTGGTGAATAAAGTACTTTCAGGCCTGGAAAACGTCAGTGCAGCATATCTTCATGATAGTGCTGCATTTAGTTCCACCTAGGAGGATAACCTGGTCCACCAGAAGGAAGTGCTTCAAGTCCTTCAATAGGCGGGGCTGACTATAAAAGCATATCAGTGCCAGATAGGGTAAGGGTCTTTAGTTTACCTGAGCCACCAAGTTGGTGGAGGCCATATGAAACCTCTTCAACTCAAAATTCAGACAATACTGAGGTGGGAGGCTTCAAAGACACAGACCCAGACCCAGGTCAGACCCTTTTTAGTCCTGACAGAGTACTATAGGAGATTTGTGAAAGGGTATGGTACCATAGTGGCACCATTACCAGAGCTAACCTCAAAGAAACAGCCAAGAAAAGTCATTTGGACTGACCCATGTCAAAAGGCCTTTGTCTCCCTTAAGGAAGCTCTGTGATCAGCATTCTTCCTAAAAGCACCTGACTTTAGTAGAGAGTTTGTTGCCCAAAACGGATGCTTCGGAACATGGGTTTGGGGCAGTTCTGTCATAGCTGAATGACCAAAGTCTGGAACAACCAGGTGCCTTTATAAGTAGGCAACTCCTCCATAGAGAGCAAGGTTGGAGTGCCATTGAGACAGAAGCTTCTGCAGTGGTTTGGTCCCTAAAAAAGCTAAGACCCTACTTATTTGGGGATCACTTCACAGTTCAAACTGACCACAGGTCTCTCAGATGGCTGATGCAGATGAAAGGAGATATTCCCAAACTATTGAGGTGGTCCATTTTCCTACAGGGCATGACCTTTAAAGTGAAACCCAAATGTGTGCCTAACCATGCCTGGATGGACTTTCCAGGTTTTCCTACTTAGAAGGTGGGAATCACCAGGATAAGGGGTAGATTGCTTCTTACCTTTTGTCTGGGGGGGGGATTTGTGGCAGTGCATCGTGTTGCATGTTTAACTCCACGTTTTGGGACTGATGCTGCTAGTTTTTTGATTTTGAGAGAGCACTGAGACCTGCTTATCAGACCTCAGTGACACCGTTTAACCCTACACTAAAGCATGTTTAATTGGCTATCCCTAATCGGCAAGCCCTGCCTTACTTATAACCCCCTTGTATATGGTACCCAGGTACCCAGGGCATGCATGGCAGTGTCTACACAGATCCATTGCACTCTTTGTGCCATCCTCTGTGTACAAAATGTGAAAGACACCTCAGCTTGCCACTGCAGACTGAAAGGCAAGTGCACCACACTGCTAACTCAACTTTGCCATTACCCCTAATGGCAAAGGGATTATTTCCCTTAAGTATATATGTCAGACTCCCCTAAAGCTGGCCTACTAAGTGCTATGACAGAGAAAATACATAGCTAAGTTAGACATATGTTTTTATATGTCTTTATAGCAACACTTCCAAATTGTTGTTTTGCCGGGGAAGGTTAGGAGCCCTATTGGCTAACACAAGGTTAAATGGTTTACACTTAAACACAGCTAACACTTGAATAGAACCACCTAACTAGGTTTCAAGTAAGGTATCAAATTAATAGGAAAATTAAACCCGCTCTGATGATCAGATCGGATTTAATGTCACTTTTAGTTTAAGAAAATTTGCACTTGCACTCCAGCTAGTACAGTGGCCTCACAAAAGCCATTTACACATAGACCGGATTCTGACTGCCTGGGGATACATGTGAATGACTCCCACACCATGGAACAAAAGCATTAGCTGTGGAACGAGGTGTGACCTCCTTCCCCAGGATGGCTGCAGAGGGTGTTGGCCCAGAAGGCGAGCTTCAGAGGTGAAGCCGCCTTTGAAGGGCTGCTGGTAAAATTACTCCAGAGCAGAACGCCTTTTGTTCCTGCAGAGATCTAGGAGACAGGGCCAAGAAGGGAAAACTAGTGTTAGAACCAATTTTCTCATTGGCGTGTAGCCCACTGGTAGCCACACTCCCAGGATGGGCTACCCTGCTCCCCACGACGAGGAAGAGTCATGCCATTTTGAAAGGGGCAAGAATAGGGCACTCTGGGATGACCATGTGGTGCTCATCACAGGAACTGCATCACTAGAGAGGAGTGACCCCAGTAGCCCATTGGCTAGTGACCACATGGTCTCCTCGGGGCATGTTTCTGAGATAAAAAGAAGTGGCGGCCACCGCATAACTCAAAGGGAGGGATAGAGGGAGGGGGGGTTGGGATGGATATGCGGTGAGAATAAAAAATAAAAAAGCACTTACCTTGCCTCCAGGCATCCCTGTTGCATTGCGCTCCTCTTCTTCTGATAGCCCAGCATCGACTACTGGGACACCAGCACAGGCTCCCCTGCAGTCCTGGCACTGCTTTCATGCACAACTGTACATGAAAGCAGTGCCAGGATTGGGCAGAGCGGCAGTGACTGCCTCTCAGACACGGCCATAGGGTCTGTGTAGTTTCTCTAGCCTGGCTGTTAAACATAGCGGGGCTGGAGAAACCTAAGTGTGCATGTGTCAGACGGCCGGCCAAACACACATGTGCACTTAGTGCATTCTCCCCTCCTCCCCCCTCCCGCCACCTGTGGCCCAGTCACGCCCCTCCCTGTTGGCTGTGACAGAAGCAGAAAAATAAAACAACAGAAAACTATCATTTTATTTTTCTTCTTCTGGCACAGCTAGTGGGGCGACGCTCCTTCACTGTAGCGAAGGAGCATCCCCTGATAAAAAAGGCACCCCTGGCACCTTTACACCTAGTTCAGGATTGGATAAGAAGAAAGGACCAAAGAAGGCTTGTCCTGCTGGGTTTTGATTGCACAAAGAGAGGCTGCATTGTTAAGAGGTCTGCACCTGCTGCACTTTTGGCTAGTGAGCTGGGACCCTGCCAGTGGCTTGTGACCTCAGGAAAACTTAATTTCCCAGTATCACCAACTCCAGTGACTCCAAGGATCAGGATGGTGGTTCCCTGGAGCCCACTACAGGGACACGAGAGTGGAAAGAGCACAGCTCAACAAAGTGGTAGCCCCAGTGGAAGTTACCTTGCTATCTGTTGCCAGGAGCACCCACAAAGGAATCCGAGACAGCCAAAGTTTGCACCCGAGTCTGCTGGACCCAAGAGAGCTGGCAATGACTGGATTTGTTGGACTACAAGGGCACAAGCCCCCACCAAAGGTTTTGCCTCCAACTGAGGTGTATCATTACTGGTAATAAAGCAGCATCTGTGCAACTACTGCAACAAAGAGGACATCGAGGGACATCAATCTACATGACCAGGTTTGCCCCACATCACCCGTGGACGAGGAACCACCACAGGACACCAATGTTGATGGCAGGACTACTTGAGCATCCTTGTAAGCATCTTTGTCTGTATCCCTCATCATCAGGACCAATCCATTGTTTCCTATGGCGGTCTTGTGTTAAACTTAGGAACTTGCTTTAACATCATTCTAGTGTCCAGGTATTTGTGCAAAGTATCCTTTCTGACCTCCTAGACCTCGCCCCTGTTGGATTTGGCCACCCAAGCTGGGCCAGAATACTCAAACTAACTTCTACACACTTTTCAAAAGTTTTCAAACTTTAAGTTTACAAATGGTTGTTTGCGGTTGCATTTAAATTAAACGTTCAAAAATCTGTAACTCCAGATCCCTGCAGCCGATTTTGATGATGAAGGACTCTAAAATTCAATAAAATATGCTTTATATTTATACATTGTTCTTTTGTATTGTTATGGGAGTGTGATTTTCTTATTTTACTATATGGTGTTGTTAAATGCTTTACAATAAGGGGCTTGTTTACAAGCGGCATGCACCACCTATGCGTCACTTTTTGTGATGCACTGGCGGCGCAGGCTGTGTCTACGAGGTCATGTAAAGCCACTTTGCATGGCTTTTCATGGCTTTGTAGATATGGAGTAAGGCAGGGCAGCGCAAGCCCCTGCGCTGCCTTACTTTGCATCAGTGAGGCATGTCCATGGGTGTTGCATCGGTGTTTCCATGCAACATCTATGGATTTTGATGCATTACAGCTTTACAGGTTTTGTAAAGCTAGGAATGTGTCAAAAGTCCCTGGGGTGGCATATAGGTGATGAAAGTTGGAAAAATATCTTTATTTCCTCAGTTTTTCCTCTATCTATGTGTTTTGCAGGACACATAGAAAGAGGAAAATGTCTCCCGTGATTTTTTTGTCATGGATCCATTTTAGTTTGCTTGGGTATAGGAGTTTAACTTGGTGTCAGCTTGCAGGCCTGTGCCCTTTTACCTAGATTAACATGCTCTGTTTTATTATTTATTTTTTATTCATTTTAGCAGTACTTGCAGTTTTTGAATTTATAAGATTTTTTAAAATTTTATAATCAGTTGTCATTCTGTGAAAGTGTCACTATCAGTTATGTAAATATTGGATTGTCTTCATGTCCCTTTGCTTCACGTTAGACAACAGAATGTGAACATGTTAGACACTTTGTTATGATATTGCTGATTCAAGTTTGAACACACAATCTAACTCATAGGTACATACCCATGTCAGGATATCTGCATGGACAATAACATGGGCCTTGTAAAAACACTCTGCGAAACCGCAGTTATGAGATGGGGTTCCACCCAGGAAATTCCATCCATACTGCACGTCACTTTGCAGCAGATCTCAGCCTTTGTTTCTCTACACCGCCTGATTTGGAGACTGAAGGCCAACCTTTTTCTAAGGTAACAGGGGTTGGGGCGTTTCTCAAGGACATGGCTTGGGCAGATTAGGTTTATCATGATTTTCTCTCTTTAGGGTAAACAATACGCTTTAGGAAGGAATTTGTGTATTCATGTTTATCGCAAAATGCTGGGATTGTTCATAGTCACATTGTTTATTCTCACAACCCTAACTATGTATCTTGGCAGTATCCTAATCATTGCAGCTCATGTATTCTATCGCAGAATGCAGTTTTTTTCAATAAATGTATTGAAAACTGTTTTGCATTTTCTTTCTTGCCTGTGTGTGTGTAAGAGATGAATTTCTAGTGAGAGAAAATGGTAAGACTTGTTGCACCGTGATTTCCCTGAGTGGATTTCAGAGTCCATGCTCTAGGCTGCCAGAAATCATCTTTACCGTTTATATTTTGGTGGGGTTCTGCTAAAAAAACGGAAGTGTTGGGCCGACAGCAGCTAACTGTTGTGGGAGTGACTAAGGTGGTCATTATAACCCTGGCGGTCGGTGTTAAAGCGGCGGTAAGACCGCCAACAGGCCAACAGTAAAAAATTAGCAAGTACGACTGTGGCGGAAACCGCCAACAAAGACAGCCACTTTAACACTCCGACCGCCATGGCGGTACAAACAAACAGCGCGGCGGTCACCGCCAACAGACAGGCGGGAGACAATGTACTGCCCACACTATTATGACAGGCCAATCCACCACATTTTCCGGGGCGGATTCACCACGGATAAAAACACAGCGGAAACAGGAATCCCGAAGGAAAAAAGCTCACCTCTACACACCCCACGAGGACGCCATGGACGCGGAACTCCAAATTCTCCCTGCAATAGTCTTCCTGCTCCTCTACCAGGAGCACGAACGCCGGCGGCGAAGACTACGGTGAGTACTGCACCTAGGACAGAGGGGAGGGGGGAGGAAAAAAACAGGGACACACACATGCAACACCCCCACCCTCACCCACTACAACACACACACTAATGCATATCAATACATCACAGTTACATCCCCCAAACCCCCTGGAAGAATGCAAAGACAATAGAAAATGAGTGTAACCATTGTAATATATTAAAAGCAAGTAGGCAGAAATATATATATACACCATGTACATAATATATACCAAGCATAGTAGTCCAGGTAGTGCTCTAAGAAAGTCCGTGGAACACTGGGACCACACGGTATGGGTGAGGCCCACACAAGATCCCCGACCATGACAGAGAGAACACTGCAGGGGCATCAGAGAGCAACTAAACAGGCACCTCAGGGGGAGGCAAAGGGGGGGCACTTCAGTCGGTTGGGTGCACGATGCCAAATCCACGAGGGGGCCACATGCCACTGTTACATCCTGGGTAGTGCAAAGCCACAGTCTCTCAAGTCTCTACAGTGGGTGGTTTGCCCACTGTTCAATCCTGGGGAGTGCAAAGCCACAGTCTCTCAAGTCTCTACAGAGGGTGGTTTGCCCACTGCCATATCCTGGGGAGTGCAAAGCCACAGTCTCTCAAGTCTCTACAGTGGGTGGTTTGTCCACTGCCATATCCTGGGGAGTGCAAAGCCACAGTCTCTCAAGTCTCTACAGTGGTTGGTTTGCCCACTGTTCAATCCTGGGGAGTGCAAAGCCACAGTCTCTCAAGTCTCTACAGTGGTTGGTTTGCCCACTGTTCAATCCTGGGGAGTGCAAAGCCACAGTCTCTCAAGTCTTTACAGTGGTTGGTTTGCCCACTGCCATATCCTGGGGAGTGCAAAGCCACAGTCTCACAAGTGGATGACAGTCTCCACTGGGTCTGGAGGGGCCTTGGTGCCCAGAGTGCTTCATCCTGCCAAGGATTGGGCTAGTGGATGCTTTTCTCCACTGGTTCTGGAGGGGGCTTGTGGATGCTTTTCTCCACTGGTTCTGGAGGGGGCTTGGTGCCCAGAGTGCTTCATCCTGCCAAGGATTGGGGTAGTGGATGCTTTTCTCCACTGGTCCTGGAGGGGGCTTGGTGCCCAGAGTGCTTCATCCTGCCCTGTTCAGCAGTGCTTGAAATGGCGGTGCCCTGTTCATCGGTGCTTGAGACGGTGGTGCCCTGTTCAGTGGTGCTTGAGATGGCGGTGCCCTGTGCAGCGGTGCTTGAGACAGCGGTGCCCTGTTCAGCGGTGCTTGAGATGGCAGTCTCAGCTGCTGACGGTCCTTCATGGCCCAGCGGGGCTTTTGCTGGCAGTCCTTCATGGCCCAGCGGGGCTAGTGCTGGCGGTGGCCTCCTAGGCAGGTGTGCTGGTGCTGGCGGGCCCCTCCTGGGCAGGTGGGCTGGTGCTGGCGGTGGCCTCCTGGGCAGCTGTGCTGGTGCTGGCGGTGGCCTCCTGGGCAGGTGTGCTGGTGCTGGCGGTGGCCTCCTGGGCAGGTGGGCTGGTGCTGGCGGGCAGCTGGGCTGGTGCTGGCGGTGGCCTCCTGGGCAGCTGCGCTGGTGCTGGCGGTGGCCTCCTGGGCAGCTGTGCTGGTGCTGGCGGTGGCCTCCTGGGCAGCTGGGCTGGTGGTGGCCTTCTGGGCAGCTGGGCTGGTGCTGGCGGGCCCCTCCCGGGCAGGTGAGCTACTGTTGGCGGTCCTGTCCTGGGCGGCTGGGCTTGTGCTGGAGATGGGCTCCTGGGCATCGGGGATGATGGCGGTCTTCTCTGCCGTGCTGCTCTTCCCAGACTTGCCGGGTTTCTTGTGGCCCTTCCCCACCTTGGAAGGTTTCACAGCTGACTCCACACTCCCACCGGGACCCCTGGGAGCGGCTTTGGTGTCTGGAGTCTTCCCCCTCTCCCGCCGGGCACTGGCCAACTTCTGATGCTTCACAGGTGGGGGACTGTCTGTGCTGTGGCTCTGTGCCACACTGGCTGCCCTGGTGGCCGGTGCACTCCAGATTCCGGTGACTACAGGCACCACTGGTCCCGGAGATGTTGTGGCTGAGGTGCTAGTTCGGGACCTATGAGACGGAAGGGTGGGGGAGGTGTGGGAAAGAGGTCAAGGTTGGACAGGAAAAGTTTTTTGGACACACTGTGACGGGTAGCTGGAGGAGGTTTGGGAGTGGAGGAAGAGGTGGTGGTTGTAGGAGGTGTACGTTTGGTGACTTTGGGTCAAGGTGCATGCGCTGGAGGCTGTCGTGAGGTGGATGGCTGTTGGGTGGGTGTGTGCCTACGTTTGTGTATCTTGGAAGGGGGCGTCACAGACACACTGGGAGAGGACACAGGGGACGTGTGAATGGTAGTGGGGGTGGTGACTGCACGTAAGCGGGGTGTGGTAGTGGGTGTGCTGGAGAGGGAAGTAGTGGCTGTAGAGGTAGTGCATGCAGGTGTGAGTGTAGATGAGACTGGGAGGGAGGAGGGAGACGAGGAGGAGGGGGACACAGTGGAGGCAGTGGATGTTGGTGTGTCTGCATGTGTGTGATGCTTGCTTGAGTGCCTGTGTGATGTGTGGTGCTTATGTTTGCCTGAGCTTCCCTTGTGTGTTGAAGTGTGTGCATGTTGGTCTGTAGGTGTGCTTGGGATAGGCTGAGGTACAGGGGTTGGGGTGAAGGAAGTTGGAGGGGGGAGGCTAGAGACGGGGACAATGGCTGCCATCAGTGCTGAGGCCAGAGTCTGAAAAGCTCGCTGAAGGGCCGCCTGACCAGAATGAATGCCCTCCAGGAATGCATTGGTTTGTTGCAACTGCCTTTCTACACCCTGGATGGCATTCAAAATGGTAGACTGCCCAACAGTGAGGGACCTGAGGAGGTCAATGGCCTCCTCACTGAGGGCAGCAGGGGTACCTGGGGCAGGGCCTCAGGTGCCTGGGGAGAAGGTGATGCCCACCCTCCTGGGTGAGCGGGCATGGGGCAAAGGCTGAGGGGCTGCTGGGAGGGCGGTGCTGGTAGGGGGGGTGGCGGCTGTACCTGTAGATGCAGGGGGCACAAATGTTGCTGCCATCACTAGGGAGCTCCCATCAGAGGACGAGTCTGTGTCGCTGGTGTCAGCTCCTGTCCCGCCGTGGAGCTCCCCTCGCCCTCTGTCCCACTGGTGAACTCTGAGTCCGTAGTGTCGCCCTCCATGGCCATGTGGGATGCAGCTCCCTCAGTGTCACTGCTCCTCCGCCTGATGATGCTAATGCACACAAGAACATGGAAAGCACAAAAAGGGGGGGAAGACAGAAGAAAGACATATTGAGTGCATGCATTACCGCTACTGTTGGCGAACGACAGACACAGAAGCCCCCTGCACTACCCCGCACTCTTGGGGTCCACTGTTCAATTACTGGAAATGGCCTACAAGGCTATGGACGACATCTGCCCACATAGATGACACAGGGGCATGAGTAGGTGTACTTGGCACTCTACAGAGGTGGGGTGGGGTGCCACATGGCCTGCCTTACGGAGGGGCCTTGCCTATGGAACTCGCCCTGGCCTAGGGAAACCCACAGCCCACCTCCCCCACCCGGACCCCTCCACTGCGCGCAAAGTCACCAGAATGAGAGTGTACTCACCCCCTTGTGGCTGCTGTGATGCCCTCAAGTGCCCATCCAACTCTGGGTAGGCCACCGCCAGGATCCTGAACATCAGGGGGGTCATGGTGCGACGGGCACCCCTCCCACGTTGGGAGGCCATCCCCAGCTGAGCCTCCACCGTCTTCTTGCTCCAGCAGCGAATGTCCTCCCATCTTTTCCGGCAGTGGGTGCTCCGTCTGTGGTAGACCCCCAGGGTCCGGACGTTCTTGGCGATGGCACGCCAAATATCTTTTTTCTGGTGGGCGCTAACCAACATGATATGTACAGGGGAAAAAGAGAAGTTATTACCAACTGCACCGTCAAAGTGATTGGCCCCCATCCCTACCCTTGCCATGTGGCACATGCATTCACCGTCTTTCATGCACGCAGCACTCTCCCCCCTTCCTTCTTACTTCCAGCCCTCTCCACACAGGCATAGCCCATACAACATGCTCCCTGTGTACTTACCTGTTTGTCTGGAGGACCTTAGAGTAGCGTGTACTGGTGAGGACCCCATCCACGAGCTTCTCCAAGTCCTCCGATGTGAAGGCAGGGGCCCTTTCCCCAGACACTCGAGCCATTGTCTCTTCCAGACCGAGGTCACAGCAGCACTTGCAGTGTAGGTCCTCTCCTGTCGAAGATCAGGTATCGAGTGATTGAACAGATAGAAAATGGCGGTCACATCTGCGGCGGTGTGTGCCGTCACCGCCGGCGTACATCGTCATTGGCTCCTGGGACCCATAGGGTCCAATGTTAACCAATGCATGATTGCGCCGCGGTCTTCGACCGCCTACCGCGATGGTGTACGCCAGCGCAGTTACCTCACATCACATTGTCCAACTTTAGAGGTCAGGCAGCTGCCATTTCAGGGGCCCACATGGCTTTATTTCCAACTGCGTCACACATACCTAGGCCTCGACTCAACACACATACAGGCCACCTTTTGTGTATGATTGGTGTTCTGGATAAACTGTGGGTAAGTACCTCTGAGTTGTTTGACTCTGTGCTCGCTGTTGTCCTTCATAGGCACCGTCCGCTGGGACATGTGAGGAGATGGCGGCATCCTCCGGTGTACCGACCGTTGGTGGACCTGTCGACAATGGAGAAGCGACATGTGATTATCACATGCAGGCTTGACCGTGCCACAAACCAGGAACTGTATACCCAGTTGGAGCCAGACCTGATGTCAGCAATCCGCCATCCCACAGGAATCCCCCCTCAAGTGCAGGTGCTGTCAGTGCTCCATTTCCTTGCAAATGGGTCTTTTCAAACAACAGTGGCCATAGCATTAGGGATGTCCCAGCCTATGTTTTCCACCGTATTGTCCAGAGTGTTGTCTGCCCTTCTGAAACACATGCGGAGCTACATCGTTTTCCCTCAGGTGGAGGATTTGCCTACAGTGAAAGGTGATTTCTATGCCCTAGGACATATCCCCAACATCATAGGTGCCATTGATGGGACACATGTGGTTTTGGTCCCTCCCACAGGAGTGAACAGGTGTACAGAAACCAGAAGAGTTATCATTCTATGAATGTACAGATGGTATGTTTGGCAGACCAGTACATCTCCCATGTGAATGCCAAATTCCCTGGCTCAGTGCATGACGCCTACATCCTGCGGAATAGCAGCATCCCTTATGTGATGGGTAAACTCCAGAGGCACTGTGTGTGGCTATTAGGTGAGCACCTGGAGGCAAGTCAGTGGGAATGTTTGTCTGGGTCTGGAGATATCCCTCCAGGTTAGTGCGTGTCTAACAGTTGTCCCTCACCATTTGCAGGTGACTCTGGTTACCCCAACCTGTCATGGCTACTGATCCCAGTGAGAAATCCCAGGGCAAGGGCAGAGGAACGCTACAATGAGGCCCATGGGCGAACTAGGAGGGTGATAGAGCGGACCTTCGGCCTCCTGAAGGCCAGGTTCAGGTGCCTCCATATGACAGATGGATCCCTATTCTACTCACCAAAGAAGGTGTGCCAGGTCATCGTGGACTGCTGTATGCTTCACAACTTGGCTTTGCGACGACAGGTGCCTTTTCTGCAGGAGAATGATCCAGATGGCAGTGTTGTTGCAGCTGTGGAGCCTGTGGACAGTGAAGACGAGGAAGAAGAGGAAGAAGACGTGAACAACAGGGACTCAGTGATCCAGCAATATTTCCAGTGAGAGACAGGTAAGAGTACAGACCTGCCTACTACATGTACTTTAACACTTCTACCTCTCTACTGTCTATCGTTTTCACCCAGTGTATGGTCACTGAGTTGTCACTTTCACTTACGATTTCACAGATGTGGGTCCCACTGTGTGACATCTGCTCAGATTCCTCATGGACCAGAGCTTTGTGACATAGGTATGTAGACATTATAATTGAAAGAGCATTTTGTCACTGCAATTGATAATACACTATTTCGAAATCACAGACAGACTCCAGATTGTTTTGTGCTTTAAGTGTGTTTATTTTAGTGCTCAATATTGAAGGGGGTAGTGAAATGGTGAGGGTTGATGGCGGAGGAATGTCCATGGCAGAGTCCAGTCTATTAGTCTCACAGGTGCATTGCCCAAATGGGCATAGGAAGTGGAGCTGGGGCAGTTTAAGTATGGACAGGGTGACAAAGTGGGACAGTAGGATGACAGACTGGTCTCATTTCTTGGCGGGGGTCTTGGCATTGTGCTCTGTCTTTGTCCTGGATCTCAGGGACCGTTTGCGGGGTGGTTCTCCCTCTGCAGGGGGTGGCGTGCTGGTGTGGTGGTACTGTGGCGGGGCGTCCTGTCCACTAGCGCCGGCGGAGGTGGTGGGCAGTTTATCGTCCATGCTAGTGTCAGGGGCCCCTTGTAGTGCCACAGTGTCCCTCCTGGTGTTGAGTACTTCCTTCAGCACCCCTACGATGGTGCCCAGGGTGGAGCTGATGGTTCTGAGTTCCTCCCTGAAGCCCATATACTGTTCCTCCTGCAGGCGCTGGGTCTCCTGAAACTTGGCCAGTACCGTTGCCATCGTCTCCTGGGAGTGGTGGTAGGCTCCCATGATGAAGGAGAGGGCCTCGTGGAGAGTGGGTTCCCTTGGCCTGTCCGCCCCCTGTCGCACAGCAGCCCTCCCAGTTCCCCTGTGTCCCTGGGTCTCCGTCCCCTGGACCGTGTGCCCACTATCACTGCCCCCAGGTCCCTGTTGTTGTTGGGGTGGTGGGTTATCCTGGGTTCCCTGTAGTGGTGGACACACAGCTGATTGATATGTCCTGGGGACGGAGGTATGGGCCCGCTGGGTGGGTGCTGTGCTGGTGTTTCCAGAGGGGGAAAGGTCTGTGGTGGCCTGTGACTGGGTGAGGGGAACCGACTGTCCCGAGGTCCCCGATGGGTCGGGCTGGTCATCTAGATCCAGTTGGACAGAGCTGCTGTCATCACTGTGGGCCTCTTCTGTTGGTGGTGTGGACATGTGTGGACCCTACTGTCCGGTGACGTTGGGTAGGGGTCCTGCAGGGGTATAAAAGGATGGTTATTACATCTGTGTGTGTCATGGTGTGCAATGGGTGGGTGACTCTGTACCCCAGTGCTTGCATTCCTGTGTGGGACATTGTGTGATGATGTTTTAGGGGGTTGTATGGGTATGTGCAGTGGGCATGCTTTAGTGACGGGTGTCCATGCTTTGTTGTTGCATGCAGGGCTTGGTGTTGGGATTGGTGGTTTGTGATGTTGGGACATATGTGAGGAGTTGGGGTGCTGGGGGTGAGGGTGGGGATATGTGATAGCATGCAGGTAGGGTGGGGGATGTAATAGTTAAGATTTGTCTTACCAGAGTCCATTCCTCCACCTACTCCTGCGAGGCCCTCAGGATGCAGAATCGCCAAGACCTGCTCCTCCCATGTTGTTAGATGTGGGGGAGGAGGTGAGGGTCCGCCGCCAGTCCGCTGAACCGCCTGGTGGTGTCTTGAGACCACAGAATGCACACTCCCCCGTAGGTAGTTCCACCTCTTCCTGATGTCCTCCCGATTTCTTGGGTGCTGTCCCACTGCGTTGACCCTGTCCACTATTCTTCGCCATAGCTCCATCTTCCTTGCAATTGAGGTGTGCTGTACCTGTGCTCCGAATAGCTGTGGCTCTACCTGGATGATTTCCTCCACCATGACCCTGAGCTCCTCCTCCAAGAACCTGGGGTGTCTTTGCCGTGCCATGGGGTGGTGTAGGTGATGTGTGGGGTGGAGTGTGTGGTGATAAGTGTGCTGATATGTAGTGGTGTGTTGTGTGAGGTGCGTGGAAGTTGTGTGGGTGATGGTGTTGTGTGCCTGTGGATGCTGTTGTTCTTGCTGGTGGTGTCTCTCTCTGGCCTTCTTTCGGAATTTTTGGTCGTGGGATTTTGTGGGTGATGTGGGTGTGTGTTTTATATTGTAATGGGTGTGTGTGAGTGGTGTGTGTATGTGTATCAGGTGTGTGTATTTCGAATTGTCCAATGTGGTAGTGTTTTGTGAGAGTGTGTGTATTTTGAGCGCGGCGGTGTGTACCGCCAATGGAATACCGCGGTTAAAAGACCGCCGCGTGGATTCGTGTGTTGTGATAGTGTGGGCGTATTTCTGTTGGTGTCACGGTGAAGGTTTTGTTTTTGCCAGTTTCTCACTGACCTTTGGTTTGGATGACTTGTGTGGGTGTCTGAATTGTGGCGGATTCCGTGCTGTGGGTCATAATAGCTGGGGCGGAATTCCACGGCCATGGCGGTGTGTTGGCAGTCTTCTGCACGGCGGTAAGCGGCCTTTACCGCCAATGTTGTAATGACTGCCTAAGTTGCCTAAAATCAGAAGTTCTTCAGCCCTTAATCTCGCAGTCTTGTATAGATACAAGGGTCCTTCCAACAGTTTGTGTGTAGGAAGGTCTTCCTTCTTGTACAAAAACAATCATTCCCGCAACACAGTCACCTTTGCACCAAGAAGTGCAGCAAGAAGGTTTGCAACGCTGGCCTGCGTCAAAACGTTGTAAATGAGGTCCAAAGTTCCTTTACTGAGCCATACTACTTGCAGCCACAGTTACCCAGGGTTGAGCTAGGGGTTAAGTAAATGATACTGTTCTTTCCCAAAAAGGTCTCTGTGACTGTACTCCATGATAGGCGACCTAACCCTATCATATACTACACTCAGACCCTCACAATATTTAAAAGAATAACTATATTTATTAAGTAAATGAAAAACATTAATTTAAAAATATGTTTTTTAGATATAAAATGTAATTTAAATAACATAATTTGAATTAAAGACCCTGCCCTCCCTATGAGCCTAAAACATGAATACCAACAATCAATTAAAGTTAATAAATAAATGTAATTATATTATAAAAAAACATTTTTAAAACAATTTGAACAAACTATACTAAAACAAAAAAAAATACACATTATAATATCAATAACTTATAATACTACAATAAATAATGTTTATCAAACAAAAAACAATATTTTATACAACTATATTTAAAAATTAAATAACTGAAAGTTTGTTATTCTTTCCTTTATCATGCTGTCCCACAATAATTTTGCTACCACAATATTTTCAACACAATATGTGTTTTGGAAATACTATTCCATCACTTCAAATTCACATAAATCAGACTCAGGTGGGTTGCCTCTAACAGCAACACATAAAATACACAAATAGCTAATGCACAGACTTCGAAACATGTGCAAAATATGTAATGTGCCACAAACTCATTCCCTGTCATCACCCAGAAAATGGTGTCCTGCGTTCCATTGGTTGGGAATAATTCTGACGTCCCACCCAGGACTTCACATTTTTCTGTTGATGTTCCAATGGCTGGGATTAATTTCGGTATATAATGCATCACCTTTGTTTCTCCCAAGCTCTTCTGCTCCACAACAACTCTCCTTTAGTACAAACTTCTGAAACCCTGTCCCAATATGTCATGGGACCTAAACACCCTGTTAATTTCCCTTCCACCCTGTATGTCATTTCACATCAATCACCCACCTCTCACTGTGCCAAAAGCCAGTAATACTGCAATACGCTGTAAAATTGAAGCATCCATCCCTCCCCTCTCTTACAATGAAATGTGCGGTAAATACCAGTCAAGAAGACAGACCTCAATTACAAAGCATGAGTTGTGAGAGTTTTTCATCATTCACTCTATAGCCTGATCACCCATAAATACCAGAAAGGTCTTATAAATTGCATTTTGTGGTTCAACCCAGAAACCCTCTGTGCAGACTTTAAAGCTACCCAGTGGAAATAATCACTAGGGCCAACCTTCTCTTTTTCACAACTTGCCCCAAAGCATAGTGCGACAACTTCTAATCCAAAGTCAGACACCAACAAACTCTCAGAAGTCAAGTGAGTCCATTGACCTGATACCACCACCTCTCACAGCATCCTAATGAATCTCACTCTCAATATTTCCAGTAATGACACCATCATGATACAAACTAATGGTAGGAATCTGCTTTTCCTATGAAGAGATATTACAATATCTCAAACGTACTAAGTGAGAATTGTTAGGTTCAGCTCCTTTTCACCCATCCTCGTTTATTGTCCTCTTAGGCCACTGACAACACATCCTACATATCATTAATATTCACACTTTTGCCTAAAGCTTCCTCACTACCTAGCGCTGCCATACTATATTTAGCACCTATTTACCCTACTGCCAACTGTGTCATCAACCAACTTTCAATTCTTGTGCCCAGCCAATCCAGGCCATCTCCCACACACCTTCTATCCACATTTCCTGCACATAACACTGTCCTTGTAAAAACCTCAATAGTCAAGGCATTGTCTTAGCCAGTTCCAAATGACACTCTCAAGTCCTATCCCGTTACCTTAATATTGGCTCACTTAACACACGATCAGCCATAAGGCTCACACTGCACATCTCTGACCTTCTCTCTGAAGCAAAAAGCCATGTAGTCAGCTTCATCACATGATATGAAGACAACCAATCAACCATCTTTTGTGGTTCTCTTTCCTCTTCCTGATGAAAAGTACTGAAGAATAGAGAAATGAAACAAAGGAGACAAGTAGCACTAGCGTACACTAGCAATCTTCCTTGTCCTACAGTGCCCAGCATTAAATTCTTAAAGTGGTTAATGGACCACTGCATCATTATTCCCAACAGCCATTTCATCAAAACATATTTCTAGAACCTATGGGGTGTTTCTGTCCCAGGCATTGCGCCTAAGTCCAGCATTGTCAGTTCAGCAGCACTAGTGAAGTGCTTACGCCACTGCAGCATGTTTTTACTCAACCTGGATTGCTTGTTATTCAGAAGTCAAATCATGGAGCCAGAATTGGAATTATTAGTGACTATGTCATATGCCATAGCAACATGTTTCAAGCATGGGCTTTCAATCTGCAGCACGTTGTTGCTATGATGCCTCACAGCCATCAGAGCAGCCTCAGAACTAAGGCTCTAGGAGTTGCAGCTCAGCAAGCACTAGCATGCTGACTGTATTTCCTGCATGTCCCCTTCAAACTTTTTCTTTTGTTTCTTGGATTATTATTTTACTTGGCAGCTACAGCATAAGGTCAGAATTGTTGTTTCCAGGCTGAGGTGTGCCTCCTCCTTTGGGGGTGCTTTGTTGTGGATCAAGTCTCTAGATAGCAACCTGTTATTCTCCCTGACTGACCTACCCTAGCCAAACCAGCCATTCGCCAAGGAGCCGGCAGGTCTGTGTTGGTGGACCTGGGGCCCTTCTGGAGTTTAATGGTGGTAGCCTCCACCCAATCATGGAAGCAGTTCTCAGAGCTAAATTCACACCACAGGATGTGACAGTAACACAGGCAATATTTTTATGTAACAGCTCTTTGAATACATCTTTCAAGTGCTTAGCGGACCACTGCACTACTAATCCCAATAGTTCTTTAATGGAAGCTGTTTTTTGTAACTTATCTCAGATATAACTCCTCCTTTGTGGATGAAATCCTTGAAATCACTTCTCACCTACATAACAAAAATATTATTGTGAGTAAGTAGATATAATGTCAAATCTGCTACAATTTGATAAAAAGTAGGCTGTCGGCTTCAGTGAACTAGTTATGGGTCACACACAAGTACCCAGGAACACTGTAGACTTTACATTCAAATTCAACATTGAAACCTCAAACCTAGCTGGGCAAACCCAGACAAGGTCAGATCACTCCTTCTTCTCTATCAACCTGTCAAATCTAACTGCCACCACAACCACAGTTCCCTGCTCGAAGGGGGGATATCAGTTAAGGTAATGGTTTACAAGAAAGCTTTTACTATTTATTCGAAAATCCCTGACACTGGTCGATCAGCCCAGGGTCTGTACCATGAAGCTGAACAGGACAAGGGGGAGTCCTCCCTCACCTTGCCCCTACATCTGAGCTCACATACCCTCCTCTGCGGAGTGGTACTGCCAGATAACTAAACTGTCAGGGCACCCTTAAGGGTCCCCCTCTCAGTTCTCCTGACACTAGGGGTAACTCATTTCCTAGAATGCAGTCAATGGGCATCTGGGGATTAACTATGACCCACCTCTGGGTTACCTCCCCACCCCACTCCAGGGACACCAGGGCCATGGGGCAGAAGAAATCCTCCCCATGGGCTGGAGACACCGGACACACCTGGCCGGTGTACTGCTCTGGTGAAACTAGTCTCTCCACCACCATGGTAAGACTAGCTCCTGTATTCCTCAGAGTGGTGACTGGGACCCCATTCACTCCCACCTGGTAGAAGTGACGACTGCCACCCACAGGGAACACCAGCTGACCCTCTGAGTCTATCTCCCAACTGAAGGAGATGAAGGCATGGTCAACAACCTGCCCCTGGGGACTACTTTCCCCTTAGGCCACATTGACCACCCCTGTAGAGGTCTCACCAGTGGGTGAGTTATTTGGACAGACATAGTCCCCCTTCCTGTGCCCTATCTGGGCACACTCAAAGCAGCGGGGTTGGGAATGGGATGCTTTGGGCCACTGCCCACCAGAACCACCACCAGATTTCTCAGATGGGGCATGGGAACCCTTTCCTCCCCCCTTACTCTAGGACTTGTCTGGGTCATCTTTAATCTCCCCCTCACTCTGTTGGAGGAACTGGAATCACCCTTCTTGGGGTCACTCCCAGGTACCTTTTTGGACACTCTGGTGCTAACCCAGAGGTCTGCCTCCTCAGCAAGCTTTCTAGGATCAGTCAGCTTACTGTCAACCAGGTGCTGGTGCAAGTCTGTAGAACACATACTGAGCATATGATCTCTCAGAATTGAATTAAATAACCCTGTGTAATCATTTACTTTACTGCCGAGCATCCATCCATTCAGTGCCTTACTGGAGAAATAAAAAGAGTCTACCCAGTTCTGTGTGGAGAGTTTGGTGCTGTCCCTGAACATCTGATGGTACTTCTCAGGTGTCAGCCCAAACTTGGTAGGCAAAGCAGCTTTTGTGGGTGTGTATCTGTTGTGATCCTTAGAATCCAATGCAAGGAGTGTGTCCCTCCCCACTACTTGCACATACCACCACAAGGCTGCCCCTTATTGGTCCTCAGAGACCCCATAAGCCCTTAGTTGAACTTCATAAGCAGCCAACCGCCTGTCAATGTCATCTCCCACCACATAACTTGGCACTACATTTTTGGTTATACAAACCTTCCTTTCCCCAGCAGGTCCTGCATGTATGCTGCCACCATCACTGCTGCACTCAGACTGCCTCGCCATACTAAATATGATCTGATTACTCCTTTCAGATCAGAATCTACCACTCAAATAGTATATGAGGGTAGCCCTAATGCTATCCAATGAAAGGAGCAGGCCTCACAGCAGTGTAAAATGAATTTAGGAGTTTTACACTACTAGGACATATAGAACAAACATGTTCATGTCCTGCTGAGGAACCAGGAAAGATAGAATCCCCACCCGGGGTCTTCTTCCCAGCGGTGGAGGGACACCCTAGTCCTCAGGGTCCGTTTAGCAGAGAGTACACAAATCAAGCGGAGTCACCAACTGGAGGAATAAAGAGAAGATTATTACATGGATTATAGCTCGAGCTAATACAGAGTCCCAGGACAGTCAAGTGTCTATCCTACGGAGGCTGCCCCTTGACTCTGGGGCACCCAACCTTATATACACACAAAACTGCTTAGTCAGAGGACAACTCCACCTCTAGCGTATTCAAGGTCCTCTGCGGCCTTCAGAATATTTCAGGGATACACGTGTGGTGGGAGAAGGTACAGATGCAGCTGGCAGGAGGTGGCAATGACCTGTACGAACCTGTTCTGGCAGTTACTGATTAAGCACAAACATTCTCAGAACTACAGTTAGAACAAGTAAATTACAGCGATAAGCAGATTGCAGCCCAAGGCTGCAAGCACAAGGTCAATCATCAAAGTTCAGGAGGTTTGTCGAGCACATGGCAAAATAATAAAGATAAACAGATGCCTAGCAGCTATGGTGTATGATTAAGTTTATGTACATTTTCTCAATCCCACCTTTTGCCATTGTGAGGCAAGTTTGAACGTCATTCAGTGTCTATGTTAATGGACATAAGGTCTTTTATCTCCTGCTCAAGGGACAGCATAGCCGTGTGTTGAGGAGGGCGAACAGGCCAGGGGGCAAGGGATGCCATACAGCAACCGCACCAAGCAGGTAGGCACTGTACACAAAGACAACAGGTGAGGAATACAGCAGAAAGCACAAATAGGAATATTAGTATCTTCCAGCCCCATTGGGAAATCAAGCCCCAAAATCAGTCGGTCAAGGACCATGTTCCTTCGTCTTGGTGTATTGTGGAAGCTATCGTATGCAACCTTTGAATAGCTTTATACACTGAAGGGGCATTGTCTGGAATATAAACGCAGCAGCTCGATCCGATCAAAGTACAAACTCCACCACAGTCCGCCAAGATGATGTCATGAACCATTCTGTTTTGAAGAGTAACAAGGCGGTCAGCAGCGAGCTCTGCAGTGATGTTACTCAGAGGTCCTGCTGTTTCATTTATTGTTGCTTCCACAACTCGTGTGAGATGTCTGATATCCCTACTGTTCATCATAGGGCCCCAAAATGGAAGGACTCCTTTAAAGTAGTCCAATGCTTCTTGTGCTGAGGTATCTTCTGCCGATATTACCCCTCTCCGAGTCCTGTGGTGTTGAGGGCCAGCTGTGTAAGTTGGTGGTAGTAACCAAGCAATGTAACACGTGCCAGTCCAGGTGGGTACCAAGGAGGTGTAGGCATTATTACCACAAACAAAATACGAGTTTTGTGATGGTATCATGGTAGGCCAATTAGTTCCATTCAACATTACTGTAGCATTACAGTTACTGGCACCTACACTACTATTACCACTTTTCTGACAACAAAGTGGAGCCTTGACCTGTGTTACAAAAAATCTTTGGCCAATCTGGGGTGTGGTATTAAAGGATAAAAAATATATGTCAGTAGACCTATTTCGTCGGTCAGCATATTCTGACTTTTCTTCCTTTGTTCCATAAACTTGTTCCAGTGGGCCAGCATAACCGGTGTAGGTGGGTGATCAATAGTCCGGAATTAGTAGCATCCATTGAGGTAGCCCAAATGGCTGATAGTTCATACCAGGCACTGCAGGAGCCATCAAAAGAAAAAGGGAATGAAATATATGGCAACCTTCTTCATATCCAACAATTTGTTCTATTTACAGCCAGCTGATGTTGATGTAACATAGATATGAAGGTATTGTTTTCATATTCCTTACGTCGTCCTTCCTCATGGGGTGGTAAGGAAACATGGCTGTGTTCTGAAGGCGGTGGCGTAGTTGGTGAGACCTCTGAATCAGAATCATGTATTACCCACCCAATGCAGGACAGAAGTACCAAAAATTGTATTGTTATGGTGAGACAAGCGATACGTGGGCCTAATAGTCTTTTTTAATTACTTATTTTCTTCTTTTTCCTCTTGTCTTCTTGTATAACACCCATTTCTCTTTATTGCTTGTCCCACTAGCAGTTCAGTCCGACCTAAGTGCTGCCCATGACTGGTGGTTGCTTCACTGTGGGGTGATACTATCAGTCCTATTGACACACTCTGGTCCGCCCCGAAATCACGGCCCTGCAGCTATCACAAAATCACGGCCCTGCAGCTATCGTCAGACTTAGTACAGGGGACAAGCAATTAGTTCATTGTTCATTTTCTTATTTTCGTGGGCAGAAATCGTATCTTGTGGACTGTGGTATGGTATGGTCAGGAAACAATTGTTCAGTGTGACCAAAATCTGAGGGAACCTCCTGCAGCACACCGTCGTTCTGTTTTTTATCACTCCGCGTAGTGTTGCTGAAATGGTCCTCAGTGGTAGGGTGGTCACCACTTTTTATTTCATCAGAGGGTATGAGTAGGGGTACTTTCTTACAGTTGGATGCATGTATCCAATTCTTAGCTCCCTTGACTTTAACTGCTGTTCGATTAGCAAGAAAGACCTGTCGCGGACCTTTCCATTGAGGTTCGAGACTCTTTTTCCGCAGGAAATTCTTTGTGAGAACCCAGTCGCCAGGTAGTATCTTGTGACCTGGATCAGTGGATACAGATGGGAGTGCTTCACGCACCTGTTGGTGAATAGAACGCAAAGAATTAGTGAGTTCATTTAAATAGTCTATGAAAACAGGATGTTCTAGTTCTGAGTACTTGTGAGGTCGAGGGACCCCCCAGACATTTGCTGGCCTTCCTATCACTATCTCATGGGGTGACAACCCTGATCTAGAGTGAGGCGTCATCCTGACAGACATTAAAGCCAGGGGCAACGCGTCCGGCCACCGTATACCGCGTTCTGCGCATATCTTTGACATCTTCAATTTAAGTGTGCCATTATATTTTTCAACTAGTCCTGCTGACTGGGGGTGGTTAGCTGCATGAAACTTCTGGCGGAGGCCCAACCCTTCACACACCCTTTTCATCACCTGCCCTACAAAATGACTCCCATTATCTGACCAGACACACCTTGGGACCCCAAACCGTGGGAAGAACTCCTTCAGAAGTACCTTTGCGGTAGTAAGGGCAGTATTATCTTTAGTAGGGTAAGCTTCTACCCACTTACTAAACATACAGACCACAACTAGGACATATTTCAAGTTGCTACACCTTTCCATCTCAATATAATCCATTTGTAGTACTTCAAAGGGATACGTTGGTGGTGAAAAATGCCCAGCGGGGACTGAGGCACCCTTCCCTATGTTATGTTGTAAACAAATCATGCAGGATTGAACTAGTTGGTCAGCTACTCTTCTGATATTTTTATTAGACCAAACCGGATCAAGCAAATCACAGATGCTTTTCGCACTAATGTGTGCAGGACCATGGGCCATAGTCACTACTGGCAGAACGAATGCATCGGGTAACATCCATCTTTCCCTCTGTGACAGATCTGTCCAGCACAGCGTATTTTCATCTAACTTGGCCTTCCCTTCTTCCCATTCCTTTTTCTCCTGTTCAGTTGCCTCATCCTGTATCTTCCTGACACTCTCTACCGTGTTCCCAAATATTTCATGGTGACGAACCTTCTCTGTACTATCTACCACATACATGTGTCCTGTCTTTGCATACGCTGTATCTTTTGCTGTCTGATCGGCTAGGGCGTTGCCCCGTCCAGTTTCACCTGTCACCTTTTTGTGTGCACTACACTTCATGATAGCCATTGTTTTGGGCAATGCCAGGGCAGAAAGTAAGTTAGTTATAAGGGTCCCATGTTGAATACGTGTCCCATGTGAGGTGAGGAATCCTCGTTCTGCCCACAAGTAACCAAAATTGTGTGCTACGCCAAATGCATACTGATTGTCCGTGTAAACATTCACATTAAGGGGGTGATTCTGACCCCGGCGGTCCTTGACCGCCGGGGCCAGGGTCGGCGGGAGCACCGCCAACAGGCTGGCGGTGCCCCGCAGGGCATTCTGACCGCGGCGGTTTGGCCGCGGTCAGAACAGGAAAACCAGCGGTCTCCCGCCGGTTTTCCGCTGCCCTTCGGAATCCTCCATGGCGGTGCAGCTCGCTGCGCCGCCATGGGGATTCAGACACCCCATACCGCCATCCTGTTCCTGGCGGTTTGCCCGCCAGGAACAGGATGGCGGTATGGGGTATCGTGGGGCCCCTGAGGGCCCCTGCAGTGCTCATGCCAATGGCATGGGCACTGCAGGGGCCCCCGTAAGAGGGCCCCACAAAGAATTTCAGTGTCTGCTGCGCAGACACTGAAATTCGCGATGGGTGCAACTGCACCCGTCGCACCTTCCCACTCCGCCGGCTCCATTCGGAGCCGGCTTCCTCGTGGGAAGGGGGTTTCCCGCTGGGCTGGCGGGCGTCCTTCTGGCGGTCGCCCGCCAGCCCAGCGGGAAACACAGAATAACCGCAGCAGTCTAATGACCGCGGTGCGGTATTCTGGAGGGGGGAACTCTGGCGGGCGACCTCCGCCGCCCGCCAGAGTTAGAATGACCCCCTAAGTCCTTTACTTAACTCACAGGCTTGTGTTAGAGCTATTAATTCTGCGGCCTGAGCAGAGTTATGTGGTATTCTAGCTGTTTCAACTACAGTGGTAGCTGTTGTAACTGCATAGGCTGCAGAGGTAGTGCCATCGGGTAGCTTGATGCATGAGCCATCTACGTATAAAATGCCATCAGGGTCTTTCAGTGGAGTGTCCTGTAAGTCCACTCTCCCTTTTGTTTCATCCTCCGTCCGTAGAATGCAGTCATGTATGTCATCATAAGAATCTTCAGTTTTTTCAGTAATTGGCAATAAAGTGGCAGGATTGAGCGTGTTGCACCTTTTTAATGTTATATGACTAGCTAAAAGTGTCAGTTCATAAGTAGTAAATCGTGCATTAGTAAGATGCTGTGTTTTTGTTTTGTTTAATAGTGCGTCAACAGTGTGTGGGACCAACAGGGTGAGGGGTGAATCCATGAGTATCACGGCCGACTGACGCACTGCGACTGCTGCAGCGGCTACTGCCCGTAGACAGCTCGGGAGTGCACGGGCCACTGGATCCAGTAGGGCTGAAAAATAAGCACAGGGGCGTTGTTTGCCGCCATGCTCTTGGGTTAACACTGATAGTGAACATCCATTTCTCTCGCTCACATATAATTGAAAATCTTTACGATAATCAGGCGTACCCAGTACAGGTGCTGTGCAGAGTGTATTTTTCAATTCATCAAAACCAAACTGAAAATCGTCATTCCATTCAATTGTTTCAGGACAATGTTTGTGGCTGAGATGCAAAAACGGTTTTAGCAAAAGAGAATAATTAGGAATCCATTGACGACAGAAGGAGGTAACACCTATAAAGGCCCTAACCTCTCTCTGTGTCCTTGGAACCGGTATGTCTCGTATAGCTTGTATTCTCTCAGCCACCAACGGACGTCCCTCCTTAGACAGGAGGTGTTCTAGGTATATAACCTCCTGTCTACAATATTGCAATTTGGAGAGGGAGACCTTATGGTGATGGTGTGCAAGATGTTTCAATAAGGCCACAGTATCTGTTTTACAATTTTGTTCTGAAGTGGATGCTATTAAAAGGTCATCCACATATTAAACCAGAGTCGAGGAGCAAGGAAAAACAAGGGTTTCTAATTGACCCTTGAGGGCCTGGCTAAAAATGCTAGGCTATTCAGTATAGCCTTGTGGAGCGCGACAGAACCGGAAACTGCGACCACCCAGTGAAATCCCAAAGATGTGTCTGTGTTAGAAATGGGGTTTTTGGTTGGCAGTCAGGTTACCCTCTGTCCAAGCAAAAGCCCTCACTCTAGTCAGGGTAAGTCACACACTATCCAAGATTATCCTGTGCCCACCCTCTGGTAGCTTGGCACGAGCAGTCAGGCTTAACTTAGAAGGCAATGTGTAAAGTATTTGTGCAATAAATCATACAATACCACCATATAGCACCACAAAAATACACCACACAGTGTTTAGAAAAATATATAATATTTATCAGGATAATTGTAGGTCAAAAAGAATAAAGATGCAATGGAAAATTGTAGAACTATCACAGGAAAGTGATATAAAGTGTCTTAAGTCTTTAGAATGTAATACAGTGTCTTTCAAGCACAAAGTACCTGGTTTCTGGTGGGAAATCTCCTCAGAGGGCCACAGGAGAAGAGATGCGCGGAAAAAGGGGTGTGTGCGTCGATTTCTCCTCAGCACACATCGACTTGCGTCGTTCTTTTCCACGCGGGGAAGTCGGGCGTCGTTTTCCGGCGCGCAGACAGTCTCTTTTTGTGGGTCGCGGGGATTACCAGATGTCCCGGGTCTGTGCGTGGATTCTCCTGCTTGTTTTCCGGCTGCGCGTCGTTCTGCGCGGCTGCGCGTCGAAGTTTCGATCTCACGGTAGGCGTCGCGTCGATTTCTCCTTGGAAGTCGGGCGGCGTTGTCCTTGCGAGGCCGTGCGTCGAAATTTTGGTCTCACGGCAGGCGTCGCGTCGATTTCTCCTTGGAAGTCGGGCGGCGTTGTCCTTGCGAGGCCGTGCGTCAAAGTTTCGCGCTCACGGTAGGCGTCGCGTCGATTTCTCCTGGAAAGTCGGGCGGCTTTGTCCTTGCGAGGTTGTGCGTCGAATTCTCGATCGTCCCGAGGGCGTCGCGTCGATCAGCGTCGGTGTGCGGTGTTTTTCTCGCCGCGAAACAAGCTGTGCGTCGAAATTTTCGGCGCACGGAGCGTCCAAGTGAAAGGAAGAAGTCTTTTTGGTCCTGAGACTTCAAGGAACAGGAGGCAAGCTCTATCCAAGCCCTTGGAGAGCACTTTCACAGCCAGACAAGAGTTCAGCAAGGCAGCAGGGCAACAGCAAGACAGCAGTCCTTTTGTAGAAAGCAGACAGGTGAGTCCTTTAAGCAGCCAGGCAGTTCTTCTTGGCAGGATGTAGTTTCTGGTTCAGGTTTCTTCTCCAGTAAGTGTCTGATGAGGTAGGGCAGAGGCCCTGTTTTATACCCAAATGTGCCTTTGAAGTGGGGGAGACTTCAAAGAGTGGCTAAGAAGTGCACCAGGTCCCCTTTCAGTTCAATCCTGTCTGCCAGGGTCCCAGTAGGGGGTGTGGCAGTCCTTTGTGTGAGAGCAGGCCCTCCACCCTCCCAGCCCAGGAAGACCCATTCAAAATGCAGATGTATGCAAGTGAGGCTGAGTACCCTGTGTTTGGGGTGTGTCTGAGTGAATGCACAAGGAGCTGTCAACCAAGCCCAGCCAGACGTGGATTGTAAGGCACAGAAAGATTTAAGTGCAAAGAAATGCTCACTTTCTAAAAGTGGCATTTCTAGAATAGTAATATTAAATCCGACTTCACCAGTCAGCAGGATTTTGTATTACCATTCTGGCCATACTAAATATGACCTTCCTGCTCCTTTCAGATCAGCAGCTGCCACTTCAACAGTGTATGAGGGCAGCCCCAATGTTAGCCTATGAAGGAAGCAGGCCCCACAGTAGTGTAAAAACGAATTTAGGAGTTTTACACTACCAGGACATATAACTACACAGGTATATGTCCTGCCTTTTATCTACACAGCACCCTGCTCTAGGGGTTACCTAGGGCACACATTAAGGGTGACTTATATGTAGAAAAAGGGGAGTTCTAGGCTTGGCAAGTACTTTTAAATGCCAAGTCGGGGTGGCAGTGAAACTGCACACACAGGCCTTGCAATGGCAGGCCTGAGACAAGGAAAAAGGGGCTACTTAAGTGGGTGGCACAACCAGTGCTGCCGGCCCACTAGTAGCATTTAATTTACCAGCCCTATGCACATAAAGTGCACATTACTAGGGACTTATAAGTACATTAATAGTCCAATCAGGTATGATTCAAGGTTACCATGTTTTAAGGGAGAGAGCATATGCACTTTAGCACTGGTTAGCAGTGGTAAAGTGCGCAGAGTCTAAAAACCAGCAAAAATGAGGTCAGAAAAAGAGAAGGAGGAAGGCAAAAAGTTTGGGGATGACCCTGTCAAAAAGCCAGGTCCAACATGACCCCCTCCCAGCCTAAAGCCAGGGTAGACTAATCAACACTCTGATGGACTTCCCTGCTTAAGGCGATAGAACATGGACAATGGCCCACTACTGCAGGGGCACTCGCCAGTTCTACGCCTTTCCGAACTCAGTGAGGCTTCTTTGTCTATACTCTCTGGGGCCACTGATCTGGCCCATGGGGAACCCTTCTCATCACCTGAGGACCCCATCTGTACAGCTCCTAACTTTAATTTGCTTACAGATGTATCCCAGTATGCAGACAGTATCACCATGGCCAACAACGTGATGTGGCCCATTCCATTCCTTGGGTCTGACTTCTGTCCCCAACCCAGGGAAAACTCTGCCCACAAGGACAGAAACCAATAGATGCCACTGACAGCTGTCAGTGTTATGAGCCAGGCCCCTGACCATCCACTGCTAGGTGGAGACCCGGAGGGGGGCCGTTGGCTGAGCTTCTCCTCCAGCTGGGGGGCTGGTAGGGAGCTCCCAAGGGATTCCTGTAGCATCCCAGAAGGGGGGGTAGTAACCCCAGGGGTCTGGCACCCCTTCTCCACTCTCACCAGGTCAGGGGTGGGTCCCTGATACTGGTCCCTCAGCCCAGGGTCTGTACTCTGAGGCTGAACAGAGGACAGGGGTGAGTCCTTTTTCCCCGTGCCTCCCCATCTGGGCTTCCATACCCTCCTCTGGGGAGTGGTACCGCCAGATATCTGAACTGTTAGGGCACCCTTGGGGGTCGGCCCTCTCAGCTCTCCTGACACTAAGGGAAACTCATTCCCCAGAATGCAGTCAATGGGCAGCTGTGGACTAACTATGACCCGCCTCTGGGTCACCTCCCCACCCCACTCTAGGGACACCCGGGCCATGGGGCGGAAGAAATCTTCCCCAATGGCTGGAGTCACTCTACACACCTGTCCGGTGTACTGCTCTGGTGACACTAGTCTCTCCACAATCATGGTAAGACTAGCCCCCGTGTCTCTCAGAGCGGTGACTGGGATCCCATTCACTCCCACCTGGTGGAAGTGACGACTCCCACCCTCAGGGATCACCAGTTTACCCTCTGAGTCCACCTCCCAACTGAAGGAGATGAAGGCATGGTCTACGACCTGCCCCTGGGGACGACATTCCCCTAAGGCCACATTGGCCACCCCTGTAGAGGTCCCAATATTGGGTGAGTTCTTTGGACAGACAGAGTCCCCCTTCCTGTGTCCTATCTGGGAACACTCAAAGCAGCGGGGTTGGGAATGGGATGCTTTGGGCCACTGCCCACCAGAACCCCCACCCTGTTTCTCAGAGGGGGTATGGGAACCCTTTCTTCCCCCCTTACTCTGGAATTCGTCTGGGTCATCTCTAACCTCCCCCTCACTTTGTTGGGGGGAACCAGAACTACCCTTCTCGGGGTCACTCCCAGGTACCTTTTTGGACACTCTGGTGCTTGCCCAGAGGTCCGCCTCCTCAGCAAGCTTCCTGGGATCAGTCAGCTTACTATCCACTAAGTGCTGGCGCAACTCTGTAAAAGTAGTATTAAGCATATGCTCTCTCAGAATCAAGTCATATAAACCTTTATAATCAGTTACTTTGTTGCCCCGCACCCATCCATTCAATGCCTTACTGGAGAAGTCAAAGAAATCTACCCATGTTTGTGTGGTTTGTTTGATGCTGTCCCTGAACCTCTGACGGTATCCCTCAGGGGTCAGCCCAAACTTGGCAAGTAAAGTGGCTTTCTGAAGTGGGTATGTGTTTTGATCAGGTTGATCCAATGTGAGGAGTGTATCCCTCCCCAATGGCGGTACATAACCCCACATAGCTACCCCCCATTGCCCTTCAGGAACCTCATGAGCCCTTAGTGCAACTTCATAAGCAGCTAACCATTTATCTATGTCATCTCCCACCACAAAACTGGGCACCACATTTTTGGGTATACGAACCTTCTTTTCTCCAGCAGGTCCTGTAAGTATGCTGCCACCATTATTGCTGGATTCAGACTGTCTTGCCTTGATCTCCAGCTCCTTGAGACTCAGTTCATGAGCCAACAATAGTTTCTTTTCAGCCAAAGCTCTTTCAGCTTCCACTTGTTTGGCTGCTCTTTCAGCTTCTGCTTGTTTGGCTGCCCTTTCAGCTTCTGCTTGAATCTGTTTGGCTGTTCTTTCAGCTTCAATCTGTTTGGCTGCTCTTTCAGCCTCAGCTTGTTTGGCTTCTCTTTCTGCCCTCCTCTCCTCCTGTTGTGCCTCAATTTTCAGTTTTGCCATTTGCAATTGGAACTCCCTTTCCTCTCTCCTTTCCTCTGCGGTCAGGCTTTGCATGGAGACACTGCTCCCTGGTCTGGAAGGGTGCACAATTGCAGTGGTAACACCATCCATAGATAGTGAAAATCCTTCTGAGGGGCCATTTTCTGGCTCCTCTTCCTCATCATCCTCTAAATGGGCTTCTGCCCAGGCCCTCAGCGCCACTTGAAAGTCCTCCTTTCTGGAGGCCCCTTGGGTGGGTACCCTTAATGCCCTGCAGAATCCTCTTAGTTGTTTGACCGTGTATGTATCCAACTGGACTAGGTCAAAGTCCCCTGTCTGAGACCCAGTCAGAGACATGTTGAGTGAGGATTTAGTTTTTGAAAATTGTCAGGAAAAAACGGTTTTTCAAAAAGAGATAAAAACCAAGTTGACCTTCAACTGTGGGTAGGTAGTGAAATACTTAGCTACTGTATGTCACTGCACAAATACAAGTCCTATCCTCACCGCTGATCACCAATGTTAGAAATGGGGTTTTTGGTTGGCAGTCAGGTTACCCTCTGTCCAAGCAAAAGCCCTCACTCTAGTCAGGGTAAGTCACACACTATCCAAGATTATCCTGTGCCCACCCTCTGGTAGCTTGGCACGAGCAGTCAGGCTTAACTTAGAAGGCAATGTGTAAAGTATTTGTGCAATAAATCATACAATACCACCATATAGCACCACAAAAATACACCACACAGTGTTTAGAAAAATATATAATATTTATCAGGATAATTGTAGGTCAAAAAGAATAAAGATGCAATGGAAAATTGTAGAACTATCACAGGAAAGTGATATAAAGTGTCTTAAGTCTTTAGAATGTAATACAGTGTCTTTCAAGCACAAAGTACCTGGTTTCTGGTGGGAAATCTCCTCAGAGGGCCACAGGAGAAGAGATGCGCGGAAAAAGGGGTGTGTGCGTCGATTTCTCCTCAGCACACACCGACTTGCGTCGTTCTTTTCCACGCGGGGAAGTCGGGCGTCGTTTTCCGGCGCGCAGACAGTCTCTTTTTGTGGGTCGCGGGGATTACCAGATGTCCCGGGTCTGTGCGTGGATTCTCCTGCTTGTTTTCCGGCTGCGCGTCGTTCTGCGGGGCTGCGCGTCGAAGTTTCGATCTCACGGTAGGCGTCGCGTCGATTTCTCCTTGGAAGTCGGGCGGCGTTGTCCTTGCGAGGCCGTGCGTCGAAATTTTGGTCTCACGGCAGGCGTCGCGTCGATTTCTCCTTGGAAGTCGGGCGGCGTTGTCCTTGCGAGGCCGTGCGTCAAAGTTTCGCGCTCACGGTAGGCGTCGCGTCGATTTCTCCTGGAAAGTCGGGCGGCTTTGTCCTTGCGAGGTTGTGCGTCGAATTCTCGATCGTCCCGAGGACGTCGCGTCGATCAGCGTCGGTGTGCGGCGTTTTTCTCGCCGCGAAACAAGCTGTGCGTCGAAATTTTCGGCGCACGGAGCGTCCAAGTGAAAGGAAGAAGTCTTTTTGGTCCTGAGACTTCAAGGAACAGGAGGCAAGCTCTATCCAAGCCCTTGGAGAGCACTTTCACAGCCAGACAAGAGTTCAGCAAGGCAGCAGGGCAACAGCAAGACAGCAGTCCTTTTGTAGAAAGCAGACAGGTGAGTCCTTTAAGCAGCCAGGCAGTTCTTCTTGGCAGGATGTAGTTTCTGGTTCAGGTTTCTTCTCCAGTAAGTGTCTGATGAGGTAGGGCAGAGGCCCTGTTTTATACCCAAATGTGCCTTTGAAGTGGGGGAGACTTCAAAGAGTGGCTAAGAAGTGCACCAGGTCCCCTTTCAGTTCAATCCTGTCTGCCAGGGTCCCAGTAGGGGGTGTGGCAGTCCTTTGTGTGAGAGCAGGCCCTCCACCCTCCCAGCCCAGGAAGACCCATTCAAAATGCAGATGTATGCAAGTGAGGCTGAGTACCCTGTGTTTGGGGTGTGTCTGAGTGAATGCACAAGGAGCTGTCAACCAAGCCCAGCCAGACGTGGATTGTAAGGCACAGAAAGATTTAAGTGCAAAGAAATGCTCACTTTCTAAAAGTGGCATTTCTAGAATAGTAATATTAAATCCGACTTCACCAGTCAGCAGGATTTTGTATTACCATTCTGGCCATACTAAATATGACCTTCCTGCTCCTTTCAGATCAGCAGCTGCCACTTCAACAGTGTATGAGGGCAGCCCCAATGTTAGCCTATGAAGGAAGCAGGCCCCACAGTAGTGTAAAAACGAATTTAGGAGTTTTACACTACCAGGACATATAACTACACAGGTATATGTCCTGCCTTTTATCTACACAGCACCCTGCTCTAGGGGTTACCTAGGGCACACATTAAGGGTGACTTATATGTAGAAAAAGGGGAGTTCTAGGCTTGGCAAGTACTTTTAAATGCCAAGTCGGGGTGGCAGTGAAACTGCACACACAGGCCTTGCAATGGCAGGCCTGAGACAAGGAAAAAGGGGCTACTTAAGTGGGTGGCACAACCAGTGCTGCCGGCCCACTAGTAGCATTTAATTTACCAGCCCTATGCACATAAAGTGCACATTACTAGGGACTTATAAGTACATTAATAGTCCAATCAGGTATGATTCAAGGTTACCATGTTTTAAGGGAGAGAGCATATGCACTTTAGCACTGGTTAGCAGTGGTAAAGTGCGCAGAGTCTAAAAACCAGCAAAAATGAGGTCAGAAAAAGAGAAGGAGGAAGGCAAAAAGTTTGGGGATGACCCTGTCAAAAAGCCAGGTCCAACAGTCTGCTATCTGGATGAATGGGAATGCTAAAGAATGCATTTTTAAGATCGATAACAGAGAACCAAGTAGCGGAGGCAGGTATCATTGTTAATAATGTCGTAATGTCAGGAACAACAGGGAACTGGGTATTTCAATCTTATTGACCGCCCGTAAATCAATAACAAATCGTAGCCCTGGAGACGCGGTGCCATCAGATATTTTTTTATGAACAGGAAGAACAGGACTGTTACAATCAGTACCACGCGTTTCTTCAATGACACCCAGATCAATCAACTGGGTCACAATATTTTTGAGTTGTTGTTCAATGTGTTGGGATAATTTGTATTGGGGAAGACGAGGTAATTTGGCATTGGCTTTCAAGCGTATGACATACGGTGGTATGTCCAGACATCCAATATCGTCCTTATGTGTGGCCCATAAAATGTCTATCAAATCTCGAAGTTTGGGTGGAAGTGGTTTTGACAAAAATTGTGACAGGGAGATATTTGGACCTAAAGTGACATGAACTCCATCCGGAGAGCAATAAATGGTGGCATACAATTTCTTTAATAGGTCCAAACCCAATAAATTCTCACTACAGGCCGAAGTAAGAATGAGAGGGGAGCTAATGGTGCAAGGACCTATAGCAACATGCAGCGGCTAGGAGACGGGGTTAGCCACCGGAACACCAGAAAAACCCATAGAGACCTTAATATTGCCAGACAGAGGGACCCCTTGGACCTCTTCCTGTTTAACAGAACTTTTGGGGGCCCCAATATCTACCAAAAAATCATGTGGAGTACCGTCTAATTGTACCTCAACGTAAGGGCCATTCTGCCTAACAGGAATAGAAACTGGTCCCACCCCCCTCTGTCGAAGGCTGTCCTAGTCAAAAGAGGACCCCTGACCTTCATACTCATCATAGTCGTCATTAAAATATTGACGCTGGGATGAAGCATCAAAATAATTCGGGCGGGGGGTCCTGTGGGACCGTGAAGGGGCCTGCTGGCGGGGTCTGTCTGCAGGACCAGACCTACCGCGTGGTCTGTAGTCCTGTTGCGATGGGGGCATGGGGCGGCCTGTGGAGTTGTCCTTATTGGGGCAGTCATTCTTCCAGTGGCCCTCCTGCTTGCAATAGGCGCACTGATTGCAGGAGAGGGAGGAACGGGAGGGCGTTGGGACTGCCTTCTGTCATTGGGAGGTCCTTGTGACCTTGATCTGGACTGCTGTTGACGGGGCTGAGGGTAGGCCTGCTGAAATAACACCTTCGTTTTCAACTCCTTTGTTTTTTTCTCGTTCTTTTCTTGTTCTTCTATCTCCCTGTTCTCATAATATTGGGCCATTGTCAGTATTCCAGTGGTAGTAGAGACTGGCCACGTACTTTCACACAATTTCAATTTTCCCTTTATGTCTGGTAATAAATTGTCCACGAATTTGTCAACAAAGAGTCTTATCCCCCCTTCAGTAATCATGTCTTTGCCGCTGTAATCAGAAAAGACACCCTACAACCTTGTATAAAAGTCCCAAACACCCTCGTCCTTTTTCTGTTTACAGGCGGACAATTTATCCCAATTTATCCTGTGTGGTGCAAGTATGTTCTTCATTAAATCCAAAATACGCAGTGGGAGAGCCAATATAAGTGGGTCTGATTTCGCTTCCCCAACCCTGTCCCTTTCTGCTACTTGCAATCGGTCCCACGTGCCCCCTAGTTCAGCATGGTCGTGCCTCCGTACTTTTGACCATACTTCCTGCGGGACTACTGCTGCCATTAACATGTCAATATCGGACAACGTCATAGTACAGGATTCAAGTATTTGTTGCAGTTCTTTATAATATCCTGCAGGATTATTACGGGGGTCAGGTAAGGCGGCTTTTAGGGTATATGTTTCAGATCTTTTCCATGGGGTGTGTACCCACATTTGTTGAAAATGCCCTGCGGTAATAACTTGGCCAGCGTTATCCATCACCGGCTCTCGTCAAACCGGCGGAACCTCTCTCATGGGAAACATGGATGCCCTTATAGAAGGGCTACATGTCCACAGGCGGTCCCTATATACGAGAAGAGTAACAACATAATCATGTAGACCAGAACCAAACGGCAGTCCAGTAGAGGCGCGTTTTCGGAGGTCCACCAGTCCCGCGGGAGCTGATGAACCATCATCCTCATATTCTTGTATTATAATGTTGCACATAAGGGTAGCTGCATGTAACTGAACTAAACTATCCCATTGTTTCATAGTGTGGACAATGTCCCTGACCCCATAGTCATTCCAATTAGTCATCCACCTCGGTGTCATTTCTTCAATGACATCTTCATCTTGTGAATTAGAGAACAAGTGTCCGCAGAGGGTGCGCTTTCGCGGGGTCATGGGACGGGGGGTATATGTGGTGTCTAACCAGGAGTCAGGGGTGGGCCAAACGGGGGCCAGTTGAGGGGTGGGTACAGTCGGGCGGGGTGTATCCTCTCTAGGTCTGGTGACAGGAGGGGTGGTGGTAAGTGGCAGAGCACTACCCTGAGATCCAACCGGGGGTGGCACAATAGGGTCACCTGGTGCAGGTTGAGGATGTAGTGTAGGATATATTGGTGGAGTATATAACGGGGGTTTATCAAACATATCGTTTAAAAGGGGGTCTTCTTCTTGTGGCTTATCCACTACTGTCCTGGAAGGGTAACACTTATCAGTTTGTAAGTGAAGCCTTCGGTCATGTTCTAAAATTTTCTGTTGATGTTCAGCTACGTCAGAGTCATATACCTTTTCAGTCACCGTCCTGGTCTTATGTCTCTGTAATTCTTTCTCTGCCTTCCTACGTCTTTGGTCTGCTTCTTTCTGCCAAGTCCGTAGTGAATCAAACATCCCTGGTCTACTTTTTGTCACAAACAAACGTTCCTGTAAATAGTCTAATTTATCTTTATCAAATGTCCCGTGAATAGGCCATTGTAAATCAGAACTACCTTTGGTTCTTTTTCTCCATATCAGACCAGATAATCGGACCCATGCCATATTTAACATATATATCATGATTTGGAGTCCCGGCCGGAGAGCGGGGCATGTTTCCTCCAGGCAGGAGTCCGTACTGCAAAGACAACAACACAATTTCCTAAATCAACTGAACGCTGGCATTCTTCCAGTATTTTTAAAAAAAACATTCTTACACCAGTGATTTGAATACACCAAATGAGAGGCAAATATGCCCTTTGCTTCCTATATACTTAAAGGACAACTGAGGTCAGTCTTACCACTGACGTCGATCTTTGCAAAGAGCGATAGAAACCGTACAATACTCACAGACCTATTTTTAGACAGGAATCTTTCAACTCCTGTCCTTACCTGACACTCTGTTATAGTCCGACAGTTGGGGACTCCAGTAGTTCACGGAAAACAGAGACCCGAATTCAGACAGCGCCAGGAGAATTTGAGCCAGCTGGAAGATACACAGTGGAGATCCGCAGGTCCACGACAGAGTACGAAGATCTGAATCTGGTGTGGGGCGCCTCCCTTGGAAGTCCAATTGTGAGTCCTCCGTCACCTGGTCGGTCCCCTGGATGCCTGACTCGGGTCCCTGTTCGGGCGCCAACTGAGGAACCAGGAAAGATAGAATCCCCACCCGGGGTATCCTTCCCAGCGGTGGAGGGACATCCTAGTCCTCAGGGTCCGTTTAGCAGAGAGTACACAAATCAAGCGGAGTCACCAAATGGAGGAATAAAGAGAAGATTATTACATGGATTATAGCTCGAGCTAATACAGAGTCCCAGGACAGTCAAGTGTCTATCCTACGGAGGCTGCCCCTTCACTCTGGGGCACCCAACCTTATATACACACAAAACTGCTTAGTCAGAGGACAACTCCACCCCTAGCATATTCAAGGTCCTCTGCGGCCTTCAGAATATTTCAGGGATACACGTGTGGTGGGAGAAGGTACAGATGCAGCTGGCAGGAGGTGGCAACGACCTGTACGAACCTGTTCTGGCAGTTACTGATTAAGCACAAACATTCTCGGAACTACGGTTAGAACAAGCAGATTGCAGCCCAAGGCTGCGAGCACAAGGTCAATCATCAAAGTTCAGGAGGTTTGTCGAGCACATGACAGCATAATAAAGAAAAACAGATGCCTAGCAGCTATGGTGTATGATTAAGTTTATGTACATTTTCTCACTGCCTTTTACCTACATAGCACCCTGCCCTATGGGCTACCTAGGGCTTTCCTTAGGGATGACTTATATGAAAAAAAAGGGGAGTTTAATACTTGGCAATTACTTTTAAATGCCAAGTCGAAGTGTCAGTGAAACTGCACACACAGACCCTGCAGTGGCAAACTTGAGACATGGTTAGGGGGCTAATTATGTGGGTGGCACAACCAGTGCTGCAGCCCACTAGTAGCATTTACTTTATAGGCCCTGGGCACATGTATTGCACTTGACTAGGGACTTACAAGTAAATTAAATAAGCCAATTGGGTATGAGCCAATGTCACCATGAGTAGAGAGCACATGCACTTTAGCACCAATTAGCAGTGGTAAAGTGCGCTGAGTCCTAATGCCAGCAAAAATGAGGTCAGAAAAAGAGAAGGAGGAAGGCAAAAGGTTTGGGGGTGACCCGGCAGAAAGGCCATTTCCAACATATCCCCCTTCCAGTCTAAAGCAGTGGTAAACTGCACAGAGTCCTAAAGCCAGCAAAAATGAGGTAATAAATAGAGAAGGAGGAAGGCAAAAAGTTTGAGGGTGAACCTGCAGAAAGGGCATTTCCAACAGTGCTACAACATTGAAACACTATAAAGCAACCTTCTCTGTCAATGCCACAATCAAATTGAAGGTTCCATGCACAGTCAAAAAAGCAAAGTGGGACACAGGCCCAGAATACCCAGAGAACCTCGCTCATTCCATCACCAAATCATCATTCAAAAAAATGGTGTAAGGTTACTGGGAATATGTGAACCCAGACTATGAAATGCTCTCAGCCTGAATCCTGAATATAAGATCTGATCCATAATAAATAAGATTCAACAATATGTTAAAAACACACTTTTTAACTGAACTCAACTCAGAGCAGGGTTCCTATTGAAGAATTTGAGTAGGGTTACTATTGAAGGATTATGCACAGAAACAGTCTGGACAATAAGTACCAGCTTACTGAGGTATTTCCCTTACCTTTGTCAAGTGATGTGAAGTAACTGAATGGAGAAATGGGGTGCTTTATGTATCTTCTTAATAATTAAATACATATTTGTTTCCAAAAAGAAATAACAAATTCCATCAATATATTCAACCACTGTAAATATCTGAAGTGTTTATTCAGCAATGAAGCAAATTTACGGATTCATCTTTGCTGGGTGCACCACCTCTTTTCAACATCTTTCTACCTGGACCCTCAATATAGACCTTTGTCTAAGAGTGGCAAAAGGAATTACAATGCTGCAACAACAATCAATTATTTAACAGATGAGGTTTTTCGAGTCAATAAAGAAAGTTTTAACAGTTTGAAATATTTAATCTCAAAAGATTCAGAATGGTTTATTTATCAAATAATAACCAGTTGCAGAAACACACATGAACAGTGTCCTGAATATTTCCCTACTCTATTCGTCTCAGTCCCACAAATGCAGTACATGTGAATGATACTGTTTCCCAGTCTGTGAAAGTTGGAAAAGGACATTTAATCCTTTACTTTACACAAGATTGTGACGATTATCTGCCTAATGTGCTTACAGCTAACATACTATACTGAAATAGTTTATCAACTCTGTCTAAGAGCTAATACAATCTTTGGAGTGGAATGAATAACTCTTTTGTATGTAATAGCTCATCAACTAAAAAATTCTCACGATATTCTCTACACTCAATTCAACTTCTCTAAACTGATGTTGTCAGCTCAGTATGATCTATCTCTAAAATACTCAATCTGTCTGTAATGAATCTGTCTATATAGTCACCTATAGATCTCAACTCCAGCCACAGCAGCAGCAGTGGAATGGTGGCATGAGAGGCATAGTGGTCGTCTCTCAATCTCTCTCTAATGGACTCAGAATAGCCCTGTGTTCTCTCATCTCTGATTCTGGAACTCCCACTACTTTCCCTGGGACACCTTTTATAATTAATTGATTGATACATTTGTGTAAAATGCAAAAATATTCAGGTGATGTTGTATCATTTGGGCCATACATCGTCTTGTGAGATGGCAAGGTTGGACACATTCTCTTCTGTTCCCATACGTTTTCATTTCTGTAAGAACAATTATGCATACATAAATATGACATCCACGTAATTCACATTAAACACAGGTCAGCGCATTCCAGTTTAGTAGATGGGTAATAGTGTGAGGAATACTGGTTCTGTAGTTTTAAAGTAAGATCTCATTTCACAGGGCAGGAAGAGGTTGTAGAATAAACATTTAGGAGAATGTTTTTCTAAGCCAGCCTAGCGAGTTTCGCAAGTCATGCAGGACGGGTTACGCAAAGTTCAGAGCATGCTTTTAAACGGTCAAGCAACAACAGTTTTGAGTCTAGAACTTCATTCTCTTGTTGATGATTAGTACTTATTATTCTTATTTTTAAAATATATTTCTATGGAAGTCTACGCACCTTCTACATGAGGAAAAAATCATAGCAGTATTTATTTTTAGCTGTCAGTGCATTTTTCCAATTTACATTTGAATAAACATGTTGGGATTAAGTTGGTAGGCTTTCAAAAGGGGGTATTTATGATCCAATACGAGTACAAGCTGAGGTGTCCAATGGTCTGGGTGATTTTTAAACAAGAAAATTATCTCCAAAACTACTTCTACAACATAGCATTGTTGTTTGAACCTATGCCTGTACACTTCTTCACTGGCCTGTCTTTAGTTCAAGTGGTTTTCACAATGTTATGCCTGGTTTCAACACCCATTTCAGTATCTCTTCAACACACTTGATTACATTTGTAGTCAACTTGTTCTGTGGCCTTCTAGCACTATTTCCCTTGATAGGCATCTATGACATAAATCATGGTTATAAATGCTTTTTAACATTTTGTTATTAAAATTTTTTAAATAATAAGATTTTATATTTCTGGGCTTTGCAGCCTGATCGAAATGTGGCTACCAGCTCATATTTTTAAGTTACAGGAGATTGCTCTATAGAATTGATGTGATCTTTCAAAGGAATACGTTCATCCATCCAATCATTCCATTCCACTGTCCGTTTCACTTAGTATTCTTAAACTTTGATATTCCATCTGCTCTCTGATATGTTCTTTTATGTGTGACTGCATATTAGATTCTCTTTAGTTTTTATCTTTGGCAGCAACTTTGGGATCATTTTAAGGTTGGGTGATTTTTGGCGTGTCCTTTCCCAATATAAATTAGGTTTGCTAATGACAAAATCTCCACCTATATTTACAGTCAGCTATAGTGCATTTTATGCTCCACCTGTGTACCCATCATCCTGAGCTGGACCAGGTTGGTGGAACTATTAGTGCATAGGTGCCAAAGCACTCCCAGAACATTATAATTGGGAAATAAGGCAGTCTTTCAAACACTTTTGTTTCACAGAGGACTTAGGGCCAGAGGGTCAAAGAGAGAGCCTGCAAGCCATGGTTGCAAATTGCCCACCAACTATCTACAACCTGTCTCTGATTTTGCACTGTGACATACATAATAATAGTCGTTTCACAAAATGTCCAGTCATGGGGGTCACAGAAAGATCTGCCTAATCCTACTGACTGTAAGTCAGGACTCTATTTGCAACTTCTGCGACTGGCTGCTATAACAGAGATGGTGATCTGCATGCAACAGAAGACTGTGCTTGTACTCCCAAATCAAAAACGTTTGTTTTTTTAAAACAGCTTGTGTTTCTCAAAGGAACTACAGCTTCTTTAACAAATAAAAATATATTTCTAATTTCGGAGTACATTTTGAGTAGCAGGCAATGGTCCCAGGGACCATTTCCTCCCCTACTGCCCATCTCCCAAGGCTCGACACGATTCCAACAGGGACAACTTCTCCTTTGCAAATCTGTCAACAACTCCATTGAGGAGTTACTAACATTTCAATAGTTTAGACTATTGATATATCTCATTGCTATTTGTAGTGTCCTGTTGGACACAGTCTAGTGTTTCCACCAGCCACTCTGCTGAGGCCTGGCTTCCACACTCACCCCACACCCATCCATCACAGGCGTCACCAGTCAGGTGACCCTGCTAATAAAAGTGCTTGAGTGCACGTGCTCGGGGCTAGTTGAGTATCCCACACCCTGGTACCTGTGTCTCATTTATCACAGCAGGTGGGCCTAGGGCCCATGACATAACAATGGCGACGAGTGGGTCTGACCCCAAGTGGCTGCTGGCAGTAACATTACTGTTGTTCGAGGGGGGAAGAGGAGCCCCTGGGTAAGGCACCGCCACATCTACCACCAGAACGACAGCGATCGGCACAGGGCAAGAAGAAGGCCACCCAGTGCGAACACCGGAGTCCACTGATAAGGCCTCTGCAGCCACCTGCATGCTGAAGCCCCTGCAGTCGTAAGAACAACCGGCCCTGAGGCGTGAGGTCAGTGATCCCTACGATGAAAAGGAAGTGTTGCGGCCAGCGCTGTATTTCCGACCCTCTTGCACGTGGGTGGAAAAGAGAACTGCGCCAGCAGAGAAGCGGGAGAAGGGACCGCAAAGGAGTCGTGCAAGCGGCCCTGGCAGCCCACCAGGGCCCAAAGTGGTGAAGAGGCCCACAAGATGCTAGCCGGCTGCTGGCCAACGAACACAGCCCCACACCTGAAGGGTACCATGCCAACATAGAGGAGCCCCCCGTTCCAGCCAGCAAGCGGGGAACGAAAGATGAGGATGAGTGTTGCAAGCGCTGCGTGCCCACAGATGGATATGAAGATGACTGCCTGCCTCCTGCGGTAATGTTGAAGCACTGCTGTAGGCCACACAGTGTGCGGTGGGCAGGTGATGTCTCGCTGACTTCCTGACTCCCTGCAGGCGAGAACTGGCATCGGGCCATGACTGCATCGATAGTGAGCAAGAAGCCCCAAGAAGAGAACAAACCCTAGGACAGGCAGTGCATGCCCCTGACCCCCCTACCTGTGTCTCCAGCTCCGTATAGCATGAGGATTCAGGGATGACTCCACGCCTCATGCAACAACGTCATAACTGACCAAGAAAGTGATTTGGGCTCGTTACTGGTGCAAAAAGTAAAGTTGCCCTGCTGCCTGGTGAGAAGAAATAGAAAGAAATGCCTACAGTGCCCCATTATCTCACCTCAACCAGCAAGAAACATTTTGAAAAGAGAAAAGTAAAACAGCACTTACCTGCAGCGCCGGACACCTGGAATCAAAGGCCCCCACCAGCCTGACGAGCTGCTCCAAGGCAGCATGGCTCCTTACCTGCATCTGTTTTGACCAACAAGGCCTGGTAGGAGGAAAGACTGTTTTGAACTAAAAAACAGCACCACAGTGGCATCTAGTGGCCAAACAATGGTACTGAACCCTCTTTGGTGTTTTCAAAAGAGAAACAAGCATTGCACAAACCAAACTGACTGCAGCACGGAGATAGCTGCCGTGCCCACAGATGAAAGGGCAAAGCACCCCACAGTGACTGCACAAGAGCAGCTGCGCCTCCACAGACTGTGATGGCACCGAATAGAGAGAGCGATGTGTGCAATCAGACTACAGTTGTCCAGCCAAGCTGCAAAAGTGGGAAATGGAGGCAAGCGCCATGTGAGGCACAAGGAGAACGCACATGACCAGCGTGGCCCCTAGCGACAGTCTGCCACCACCGCCAAAAGATTTCCACATGCCCCCAGCAGTGATGGACATCACTGCAAGACAGGAGAGGGGCACGCCAGTTGTCAGCATAGGACACCCAGAAGGAAAAGAGACAATGTCAGAGGTGCGCAGAGAGCCGTGCCAGCGAACCTGACAATGAGGGCAGTAGCCCAAGAAAATGGACAGAGCCCTCCAAGAACGTGGCGCAATGCCACGGAGAAGAGGTCGCACCAGCTCGCCACAGCACAAGTTGGTCACCATTGGCCCATTGTTCAGCAGGTCAGCAGAACTGACTAACCCTGCTAAGCAAACTGAGGCAGGAGCAAAGCGCTGCAACAGCGCAATCTCGAAGTGCAAGAGCGGCGCCCTCAGGAGAAGACAAGGAGAGGTAAGGGTGACCCTCCAGTCATGGAGCGGTCCACTAAGATGATCCCAGAATGGACCAGTCCTGCGAGAGGTCTGTGAGGAGTGCAGATCAAGTCCTACCAGCAGGACTCAGCCAGCAAGAGGCTGCAACTGAAGCATGATTAGTGCCACAACTGCACTGCCTTAAGGGGCAAGCACTGCATCCTCAAACAAAGAGAAGGCGGAAAGGGAAGTTACCTGCCACCACTGCCCGCAGTGGGCCAGAGACTGATCAAGGGGTATTTTCCTCCACACTGCCTCAGGACAGGGTCAGCAGTGACTCACAACAGTGGCAAGATGCCACCTCCACAACACAGAGAAGACATGGCTGGATGCCACATCAAGCAAAGCAAGGAGGAAAGTGTGGCAGGATGCCACTCCTTTAAAGAGGAAGAAAAAACACAAGAGACAAGATCATGTGACAATACCTGTCACACTGGAAGACCTGGCGACCACGGATGCACAAGACCAAAAGATACCAGAGTGGAAAGATGGAGGACTCGTGCCAACACCCGAAAGTGCACCTACTGACAACACAGCCCCCGGGTGCCTGCCATCACTGGAGACAGCTCAATGGGAGTATCAAAAGTAAGCCATCTGCATGCGCAAACCGTGTACTCTGCCACACACTGCACAGTGCGACCGTCCAAGCCACTTGTCACCAGCCGCTTGAAGCAGATGGCAGCACTGCTAGCATCTGCACATGAGGAAAAGAAAGACTGCACTAGCTATGTTGAAGTCCCTTCAGTCACCCTCGCTCCAGCAACATCTGTCGGCCTAGTCACCTACCGGCAAACACCATCATTGCCAGGTACATCACTTCATCCAATGACAGAGCCACTTAGCATTAGAGTGGAATCGTAACTCAACAAGAATATTAGACCAATGAGGCACTCCTGGCAACGTGTGAGACCAATTGCCCAGGGACTATCTGAGAGCCACCGGCACCTGGTTCTTGTTGGTAAGCGTAGTGACCACGTATCATCCACCCTTGTGGTTGGACATTGATTTTGCCATGGCTCCTGTCAGATAGCCTGCAGTGGCCTGCAGATGGCCCACGCGCAACCCAGCACAGACCACGCAGTCCCATGGCGACCCATCAAAAGGGCCCCAAGGAAGCTCCTGAGTAAGGAATCCGCAAACAAGAGGTGGTCTAAGCTGCTCCACTGGCAAGGTATCGGAATGTGCCAGGGCTTCAAAACAGGACATCACATCACCGCAGATGCCTTCAGTCTCGAGGGGATTGGCCTACGTGGTCACAATTTCTCATGAAGTACCTCTGCAGCGAACTCCACCAACGCTCCTGATGCACCTAGTTTGAACAAGTTGAACTGGTTACACCAACAGCCTCATCATGAGTGCCAGCAGGACTGACTCACAGTGCATGAGTGGACACTGAACCAACCATCTGGCTGTCACCGAGTGCAGACTCCATCTACACATTGCTCGTGCCCAGCAGTAACTGGTTAAACCCTGGACTTGAGCGCAGATGTCCGGGTGTTCCCAGCTACACCATTCCACTGCCATCCTGCGGCCTGCCTCTCAAGGCCGAGAGACTGATGTTGGTATCCTAGCTATTTTTTTGTTTTTACAGGTTGGACTTGGTTTTGTTCAATAATGTTTGGGAGGAATGTAGTGTCCTGCTGGACACTAGTGTTTCCACCAGCTACTCTGCTGAGGGCTGGCTTCCACACTCACCCCACACCCATCCATCACAGGCATCACCAGTCAGGTGACCCTGCTAATAAAAGAGCCCGAGTGCACATGCCTGGTGTCTGTGTCTCACTTATCACAGCATGTGGGCCCAGGGCTCACAACATTACACTATTCTCAGCTAGAAGAGGATGCCTCTTTCACGCCACTTCCTAATTGCGATTTGTAATGAGTTGTAAAAAAACCTTTAGTGATTCAGAAAGGCTTTTATGAATCACAAAAGGGGTTTAGTAAATACTTAAATTACATTTTGCTCTTACAAACCCTGTGCTTTTGTGCAACAACAAAACACTTGAGTACACTGGGCCTCCAAAGAAAAGTCAATAATAATTAAGCTGAGCCTTGAGGACAATTTTGAACTGATCACTGAAAATGGGCTTGCTGTTTACATTCATGTTTACAGTTAGTTGCATGGCTTCAACAAGCTGGATTTCTTCAACTACAAAATGTCACTCTTGTGATCTGATTTAGTCCTACACAGGATGAAAGAATGACTCACGTGAAAGGCACAAGTGCGAAAAGAAAACCTAGCTCCTAGTCTCAAACCATGGGGACAACAAACATGACAATCTTTTTTACAGTGTACGAACACAAGGCCCGGAATCTCTCTTTGTATAAACCAATTATATACCATTAAAACCTTGTAAAGGTTTGCAAGCTCTGCAGCCATTAGGGCTAAGTGTCCCTTATTTAAAATACCAATGCTTTTATGTTCTTTGTAAAGGACATAAAATTGCCCCCTTTCTAATGTTTTCTGGTGTGCTATTCCAGAGTTTGCAATACTGTAGAGGCAAAGAGGCTCCTCCTGCTTTTGCTCTTTGTATCATAGGTACAAGAAACAGATTGTTACTGCTTCATTACCAAATAGAGATTTCTATAGTCAGAGTTTTAAATTTGACTTTAGCGTTTCCAGGAAGGAAACTCAGAGCCAGGGCCGGCCTTACGCACTAGTGGCACCCTGTGCACCAATGTTTGTTGGCACCATCCAAAGACCACCTCTGACACAGATAACCTCACTACCACCATTTAACAGTGCCTCTCAAGTCTCTCGCAGATGCATTTAATTAGGTTTATAGTGCCACTCATAGGGTGTCGGAGCACTTTACATTGCACACACATAACAGGGACACAGTCATTCATAGGTTTGCAAATCAGTGTATAAGACATGTTTCCTAAGAAAGAGGACTACAAGGTGTAGGGGTCACATGCTATCCATACTGGTAGGCTGTGTTGTTCAAAAATAATTGGTCTGGAGAAACACAAACTCAGATTTTAAAGTGTAACACCATGGTTGGGGGTTCTCTTTAACAATAAGAATTGATTTCTATCCACATGAAGCCCTTTTTTTGCAAAACTAGGATAGTGAAAGACTGGAGAAAAAATCATAACACTCTAATGCATACCTTGCAGTATTCATGCAGTTCTTTGTTGACACTTTATAGCTTACTGTTCCTTATTAGGATTTTAACTTACAAACTGCAAGTAACAAAAGGACCTCTCTGACAAAAGTAGTAACCCACTGATCTGTTTGCATTATTTGCACTTTGTGATCTGCATGGTACACGTTCTCTGCAGCAGGCATATTAACCCTCTGCGCTACCTTAAAACGCTCACTAGAGAAAACTCCGATCTCTCTCTAGGCAGAACATTAAACACCAGAGTTATCTTGACATATTTATTATTTCCTGAAAATTGCTGGAGGCAAGGACAGCTCTAGCAGGTTCCTTTAAAACTATAATATACCGCAGACATGGTGCCCCACCCGAAGTCAGCACCCGATGCGGTGGCACCGGTCTCACCACCCTAGAGCTGGCCCTGCTCAGAGCCCTCAAATCAGGATATACATGAGCTTTTTAAAGCTGATTTGCCACTGATCTAGCCATGAAGTTCCAGAAGAACTACAGTGAGCACAGGTTTCATTTAATGATACAGACAAAAACGGTGTTGTAGTAACATAATTTGGCTGTCTATAGTGGTCATGTCTTGCCTCTTTTTAGATGAGAGTTTGTCAATGCAACTGTGGCTTTTACCTGTTTGCTCATTGATACCTAGGCGCTACTACATACAGTGCCCCTGGGGTAGCAATGAGCATTTGTGCCTATTTTCTATGCTCCTGGGTCACTTTGGTATTACAGGAGGGGTAGCAGATGCTTGTGCAAACCTCTTTTGTAATACAGAGAGGGTGTACACGCATCAATATCACTATCTTAAGGGGGCAGTCCCTCATTAGCATGTAGGCATGGCATAATGCTAATGAGGGAAACACTTTGCCTCTTCACCCAGGGCATGTTATGGGCATGGGTCCACAGCAAAGAGACTGTCATGAGGAGTGCTGACTGTGGCCCTCAAAGAGGATTGTTAGTCATAAACAGAGACAGTCAGGTCTGTTTCTGATAAAACATGAAATGTAAGGGGATGCAAACAGGCTTACATATTTTAATTGTGGCAACCTTGAATGATACGGATGATGATCTCCTGAAGGAGTAGCAAAATATTATGGTGGATTGATATGAATGCAAGCTCCTATAAAGCATGTGGAATGCAGAAACAGGTTGAACAGATTGATGTCCTTCAGAAGGTACTTGAAGGATACAAGAATGCAGCAGAAATGAAGATTCCCGTACTACAATGGACAAGCAGTTGGAAAAACATGAAGGCAAAGCTCAGAGAAGAAAAGCATGAACATTCCCCAGGGATAGATTGGACTATCAAAAATGAATGGTCTGCATGTTTGCAAAGAGATTTGAACCACACAGGAATAGAAAATAGATGGATAGGTCACTGAATACAGACATTACAACATTTGAAACAGAGGAAAGCTCAGTTGCAGGTTCCTCAGCTGGTGAAAGAACATCTTCAATCCTGCATTTTTCAGAAGAGAAGAGACTGATTCATATGTGCATGAGAGAGAGAGAGGAAGAGGTCAGACAGTGAGAAAAGGAAAAGGAAACAGAAGGCCTAGGAACGTAAGAGAAAATGTAAAACGGCCACCCACGCCCTCATCAGCAGCAGACTGGACTACGGCAACGCCCTTTATGCAGGAACCACAGCCAAGCTTCAGAGAAAATACCAGCACATCCAGAACACCGCTGCACGTCTCATCCTCAACCTCCCTCGCCACCAGCACATCTCTGCCCACCTCAGATCCCTACACTGGCTGCCCATCAACAAAAGGATCATCTTCAAAATCCTAATCCACTCTCAAAAAGCCCTCCATGACACTGGACCGGCCTACCTCAACAAAAGAATCAACTCCCACATCCCGACCCGTCAGCCCCGCTCTGCCGACCTCACCCTCAAAACAGTCCCCCGCATACAAAGCACCACCTCCGGCGGCAGATCCTTCTCCCACCTCGCTGCCAAAACTTGGAACTCCCTCCCCACCAACCTACGCAAGACCCAGGACCTCCTAACTTTCAGAAAGCGCCTCAAAACATGGCTCTTCGAGCAGTAACATCCCCATTCCCCAGCCCCAGCGCCTTGAGACCCTACCGGGTGAGTAGCGCACCTAAGAAATTTGATTAATTGATTGGTAACTCTTACTGCTTCATGATCAATTTGTCATCCCAAAAACTCACAGAACATCATGAGAAAGTATTAAATATGGGGCTGACATTCTGCTGTGATACTATAACAGTTTTAACAAATTTGAGAATTGATGTATACAAATTCAGAAGGAGGCTGAAGGATTTTCTACACAAATGAAAAAGATATACATGAAGAAGTGCCAGTACCTATTTTAATAGCTCAGCATAAATCTCACTTAATCTCGCTTGACCATTACAGACTGGAAATAGAGAATCAGAGGCTCTGGTTGCCACAATGAAAGTATCAGAATCTCCTATCTATGAGAGAAGGGGTATTGACAACAATCAAGGGAACAACAGATGTAAGATTAAGGGTTTGTTTGTCCACAATCACAAGCAGGCAACAGAATTGGCTGTTGCATGAAGTGATTGTGAAAGATCTAAATACATTGATAAGGACACATGGCAACTATCAATTAACATAATTTGGCATAAATGGAAAGTCTTAGAAAATCTGTAAGGTACTCAGCAATCAAAGCCTCTGACAAAGGCTGCAAAACAGAGATTATGAACAGAAGACAATATCTGAAGGAGGCAGACAAACAACTTGGAATTTAGGAGCTCTATGCAAAATAAACCAATGATCCAACTACCAGCCGTGGCCCGTTCTTTAGGATGGAGGGGGCACGCCCCCCCCACCTTTTGCCCATCATGAAGAGTGCCTGTCAGGCTGAGCAAAGGTCAGCCTGACAGACACTCTTCATATTCAGATCAGGCAGCCAGGAGCGAGACATGCGCAATTTGCTAAGAGTCCTGCCTGCCTGAGCTGAACTTTGCTGGGCTGAAGAGGTCGCAGCTCCTATGGGCGTGACCTCCTCAGCTCAGCAAAGGTGCCCTGAGGCACTCAATTAGTGACACCTTGTCACAGAGTGGGGTGGGGTCAGAAGTCTCACTGACCCCATCGCACTCTGTGATGAAGTTGAGACTGCTGCCTTCCCTCACTGGCTAACCTAAGGTCAGCCAGTGAGGGAAGGCAGCAGTGCCAACCCTCCTGGGACCTCTGAGCTGAAGGTAAGTGTGTGTGTGTGTGCTTTTTTTTAAATGAATGTTTGGTGCATGCATGTATGTTTGAATATTTGATGAGTGTTGTGAATGGATGTGCGTGCGGGTGTGCATGAATGCATGTGAGTGTGCTTCCCGCCCACCCCCCCATCTAAAATTACCGGGCGCAACTGCCAACTACCAAGATTCCTTTTGAGTTTCATTCTAAATTATTGAAATAGAGGGAAAAGGATTACTGGATAATGAAGAATATAAATACTTAAAAAACAAACACCGTGGAGTCTCATTGAAAACATGTCAAGATTAATCAATATATTTCAGAATGACTATGTAATCATTTTACTTTCCTATTTGAGATTCTTCTGACTTCCTAACTAAAATCAATGGCATGCCAGGGGAAGACACTTACTTGATGGCTACAGTTGATGTTGTTATATCGATCAATCAAAAATGAGTTGGGCAAAGGCATGTAAATATTTCCTTCTTTCAAGGTCCATTAGTTTCTTATTACATACAGCAATGATCATTACCATGCCGGAATTTTCTATGGAAGGAAATATTTCACATTTAGCAGACCATATTTTTTACAGAACTGCTGTGAGTACTTCTTTTGCTCCTATGTATGCAAACCTATTCATGGGATGTTAGAAAGTTGAGGTCACCTGATCAGAAGAAAATCAAGAAATAATGGAACATGTGAAACTATAGACCAGCTTCATTGGAGACCTATTTATTATTTGAGAATGAGAAAAAGACTTGGTGGAGAAGTTTATTTGGAAACGAACAAAAAGTGCAGTCTAAAACTGATACATGAAATCAACGGTGCGAGTTGAAAGTTCTTAGACATAGCAGTCTATAAGACCAAAGAAAGAATCCGTTCAAAAATTCATAGAGAAACAAAAACAAACAATATAATTTTGCATGCTAACAGCAGGCATCCAAAAGCCTTGAAATGGAGCATCCCCTATGGTGAATTACTTAGATCAAAGAGCAATTGCTCAGGAGATGATAATTGTGAAGAAAAATGAGTGCATACATAACAAGAGTCTTACAGAATGCACTGACATGAACACAGTCAAACCATGGGGAGGGCTACTGTTAAAAAACAATCTGGATGAGTGAAAATCTACAAGAGAACACAAAGAGAAAGGCAGATCAATTATGGATTTCAATACCACAGGTCACAAAATCATGAACATAGTAAGGAACCACTTGAGGTTGAGCAGTTGTTGGAAAAACAAATGAACAGGTATTATCTCCCTCTAATTCACTGAAGATATATGTAAAAGCTGCGTCCCTGGCAGATTTGTTAACAAGAAGGTACTTGGAGTCAGAAAACACCCTGGATTTCTCATCTGGCTGGGGAGGAAAAAGGAAGAGTTATGGAAATGTGGGAAATGCAAGTCCTGTCAGCATTGCATGAACATGAGCTAATACATGCTGCATGATATTAAGGAAAGAAAAATCTTAGACTACATCACCTGTGAAACATGCCAAGGAATGACAAGATGACTTTAATGTTGGATGGGACAAAATCTTTTGAAAACTGGGTATGTGACCTGTATACCACCAGACAGTACTAGGTAAAGAATCGATACACCTTGTTGTATTTGTAACCTCTGATGGTATCTATCAATGTTGTGGAATGCTGTTTGGGATCTCAACTATGTGCACCACTTTACAAGGATTGATCGGAAATGTAATGGAAGGTCTTCCTGGTTTCCCAGAATATCAGGATGATGTTTTGGTGCATGGTGGATATGAAGTGGAGTACAGTCAGAGATTGGGGGTTGTTTTTAAAGCCTTCCGAACAAGAGGGTTAAGATTGTGTGTTTGAAGTTGAAGGGTTTGAATATTTAGGACATGTCATTCAAGTAAAGATACTTCCCTAAGGCCAGAGTATTGCAATCAATTGCAGAAGTTGCTGTGCAAACTTTCCTGGGACTACGAGATTTACTTGAGGTCTTTGAGGATTGGCAACCATTGCTGAGCCTCTTCTTCGTTTGTGAAAAAAAATATTGAGGGCCTTGATTTAGAGTTTGGCGGACTGGTTACTTCGTCACAAACGTGGTGGATTTCCATAGGATATTGTAAGACGGCGGATGGGATATCCATCACGTTTGTGACAGAGTAAACCCCTCTGGTGAACTCTAAATCAGGCCTTACGTTTGTGTGGGGTGCAGAGCAGGAAAATGGATTTACAGAGACATAAAAAGACTTACCAATGCTCCACTGTTCAATCCAATAACACAAGAAAAACTATGCATTTCTGTTGATGTAGCAATGTTGGTATATCTCCAGTTTGTTCTTGAGATGAAGGAAGAAGTGAAGGTACAATTTAATGTGCATTACGCATGTTGAGAATACAAGAAGGACTGTACTCTATGGTTGAACCTGGAATGTTTGCCTGCACTTAGGCAGTTGAAATATTTAAACCGTATGTGTGTGAAACTACATTTCTACTTTGAACCAATCACAAGCCATTGGTGCCCATTCTAAATGGCAGTAATGTGAATACAAGTAAATTAACAGCAAGGTTAGAGGCCAAGCGGTATATTTACACTTGCTTTGCACCATTTTTGCGTCATTTATTTTGACGTCTAAACGGTCCAAAGTTAACTCCATATTTATATTTTGACGCTAGACCAATCAAGCGTCAAAATATAGGGCTTAGGGCCATATTGTGGATGCAGTGAACTACCTTGCACTAATTAGATGCAAGGCAGGTGTTCCCATCCACAATATCACGCTAACCACCTAACGCCTTATTTATACTCCGGCGCAAAAATGAAGCACACGGAGTAGGTGGACCCCAATAATGGTGCTAAGCCTGCTTAACACCATTATTTAACACCTGGGTCTGACCAGGCATTAGGGGACCTGTGGAACCATTTCATGGCTAAACACCACGGAATGGACCCACAGGGGCCCACCCTAAGCCCCAGGAACCCTCGCTAGAGGGACACCAAAGGATGGGGGAACCCCATCCTAGGTAAGTATAGGTAAGTATTACATTTTTTTTCTGTGCCATTGGGGGCCCCTTACATGGGCCCACCTGCATGGCACAGGGTCTAATGGCCATACCCAGGGGACACTGGACCTCTGGGCATAGTCATTGGGGTGGTGGGCATGAGTCATGTCTTTACTAAGACAGGAGTAATTTTTGGGTGCTGTTGGGTCAAGATATGACAATAGGCTGGATAAGGTCATATACATTGGCGTTAACCAGCATAGCGTCATTTCTGGCATCCTAACGCCATATTCCCCTACCACCACCCACCCCCGGCTAGCGTCTTTTCTTTTGACGCTACCCATCCTTAGCGCCAGCTTGCACCATTCCATATATATGGCGCCCAGCTGGAACTCAGGAATGGCGCAAGCTGGCGGTAAACATTTTGACGCAAAACTGCTTTTGCACAGTTTTGGATCAAAAAGTATAAATATGGAAAGTGAAGAGGATGGCTGTGAAAAAGTAGAAGATGATGGGTTTGAAAATGCTGAATGTTTAGTGGTGAGCATTTGTTGGTAAACCAGTGAACAAGAATGGAGGGAAGTACTGAGTAAGGATATGGTTTTGAAGAAAGTGACTGAATTTATAAAAAATGGTTAGCCTAAAGACACAAATTATCCATGAAGTTACAGACATGTGGTGAGGTTCAATCAGAATCGTTAATGAAAGCGGTGTGTTATTTCATGGAGATAAGTTGATATCAGCTTTGGTCATCAGAAACAAGTTGTTGGTATTCAGCCACGGGCATCTGGGAATGGTGTCTAATACAAAGAGATTAGGGTTGTAATATTGGTGGCCTGCTATGGAAAGGAATGTGAAGAATGTGTAGCAAAATGTAGTAACTGCAGGCAGAGTGACAAACGTCTCAAGCCTGTGACAGAGGTCAGGTGTTCCAATAAAGTATGGGGCACAGAATGAACTCACTTTGTAGGACCATTCCAAACCCTTCCTGCACATCAAAGATTTGTAAATGTTCTCCTTGATTGTATGTCTAAGGGGTTGGAAGTAATATTTGTGCAAGTACTTGGCACAAGAAGTTTTATCACATGTATGACGTATTTGCTAGCGATGCTTTTCCCTCTGAATTGATATAAAACAATAGAGCACAATTTATTTTGAAAACGACAAAGGAATTATTGAAAGGAGCAGGTATTAAGCAGAGACATTGTAATCTATACCACCATCAAAGTAATGGTGTTGTTGAAATTTTGAACTGAGTATGAACAGAGTAGTGGGTGAATGCATCTAAGGTGCAATTTTTAGTGGCATTGATGTAAAGGATGCTGTGAGGGCCATGCACAATACACTACATAGAGTCAGAGGAATCATTCCTTTCAGTGTGCTGAGAGGTGGGAAATTTGTGCATATCATGGTTAGGTGGATTGAATGGAGTGGTTGCTGCCAAGTGTGACTCATCATGAGGTGAGGAATGCAAAAGAAAGGATGCTCAAGAATTATCAGAAAGTAAAATGTGCTTTGATTCAATGAAAAAACTAGAGTTTAATAAAGAGGATCTGGTGCATGTGAAGTTAACTAAACCAAAAGTGAGAAAAGGAGAAGAAAGATTTGAGACCTGATTATGAGTGGCTTGGTTAATTCTGACCATTTCATAGAACCCCGTTTATGCATGGGTTGGAATTACGAGTTTAGTTTTATGTAATGCATCTGATAATTATTGGATGAATTAAATAACTCAACATTTATAAATTCCAGCAGGTCAAACCTGCCAAACTTTAAAGGTGGTGAGTATACATTATTTATCGTTTCATGCACATTTTGAGCATTAAACACTAAATTCTACGTTATTCTCCATAAATGTATAATAGGTACAATTTATAGCACCCGATACATAACAAACCCCATGGTATCATTATTTGTCAGATGCAATAAATAGTACCAATATTTGTAATCAGGCCCGTAGGGGCATATTTATTCTCTGTTTGCGCTGAATTAGCGTCATTTTTTTTTAATGTTAAATGAGCGCAAACTTAACTCCATATTTATATTTTGCCGCTAGACATGTCTAGCCCCAAAATGTTGGAGTTAAAGTCATTTTTTGCCTGCAGAAAACTACCTTGCGTCAATGAGATGCAAGGCGGGTGCTCCTGGGCAAAAAGTGCTGATAGGGCCTTAGCGCCATATTTATCTCCCCATGCTAAAATCAAGCACGGGGACTGGGCCTTAAATAATGGCGCTAAGCATGCTTAGCACCTCTATTAAACACCTGGGTCAGGACAGGGGTTAGGGGACCTGTGGGCCTTTTTCCATGGTCAGAGACCATGGAAAGAGCCCACATGTGCCCTTCCCTAGCCCCAGGGACACCCCCACCCACACCAGAGGGACAGCGGAGGATGGGGGAACCCATCCCAGGTAAGTATAGGTGAGTAGAGGTAAGTATTTTATTTTATTTCTTGTAATGCCAAAGGGGGGCTAACTTGGGCCCCCCTACATGGCACTGGGCACAATGGCCATGCCCAGGGGTATGTCTCCTGGGCATGGCCATTGGGATGGTGGGCATGACTCCTCTCTTAACTAAGACAGGAGTCATGTCCATGGGGCATTAACATCAGAAAATGCCGCTAGTCTGGTTAGCGGCATTATGTATGCCTCTGCCCATACTAGCATCATCCTTTGACGCTAAACCCCATGTTCCCCCTACACCTCCCCCACCCGACTAGCATCCTTTTTTATGACGCTAGCCGGGCCTTACCGCCGGCTACCGTCATACCATAAATATGACACCTGGCCGGCGTCTTGGGATGGCACTAGCCGGCAGTATACTTTTTGACGGCTAAACTACGTTAGCGCAGTTTAGCGTCAAAAAGTGTAAATCAGGGCCTAAGTTTTCCATAAATGGTGAAAGAAGTGAGTGAAAAGCAAATATAGTCACGTTGTCAAATGGTCGGTGGTGGAATTGGGTGAGGCTGGTGAAAGATATTGGCATGGATGATGACTTCCAGTCACTTTTTAAGCAAGGTGACATTGTTGAGGCTAGACAAGGAATAAATATGCAGTATGGATGGGACAGATTGTTGTCAGCAAGACTGTACGATTTTGTCAGGACATAAATAGTCGTGTACCCTCTGTTCTTAAATATTTTTAAAATGTTATTATTTTGTTCGCTTCTGTTGTACTGATATATTTTTCCATGTTGGTTTTGTGAAACAATGTGTTAAAATTATTTTTATTTAGTTGTTTGCTGTTGTTGTTGAAAGGAGGTAGATACGTTATGTCCTCGAAAAGCTGTAGTCCAGGGAGTTCCAGCAAAGAACCTGACTGACGAATGGGGTCGTGGACAAGGAGGAGGGCATAAGATTAAGACGACATTTGGTGTGGCAGGAACTCCTCTACAGCTGTCCCATTTATTGTGATTTATTGCGAGTATTGTTTTGAATAAAACAGCAGCGTTACTGCACATTTACCTGTGTTCGTATTCTGCTTCCATCAGCAAACCTTGAATGTTCAAATGCTCCCAGGATCTGGAACAGCATCATTATCGATAAGAGATCAACATCTACCCCTGTACAATTCAGAAAAAAGCCGAAGGGGCACCTCTTTGAGTAGCACTGCCTGATTCAACAATCTATCCTTGACCTTTCTCAATTATTGCAGCCCCATGTGGGGCATGCTCCCTATTCAATGCTCGGGTGCTTTCGAGCTAGGTTTGTGCTGTCCAAATACAAAGACATACATACATACGTACGTACATACATTCATCAAAAGTCAGGCAGGCTTCCAGAAGTATTTTCCCGAGATACCATTTTTTAGCTTCTTTTACCGACTTCTGGAAGACCTTCTGCAGAGATTGGTTTTCACGGCGTCGGCATTGGCCTCTGAAATATGTCTGAAAGTTTTAGAAAAATACCTAGATGTATTAATTAACCTGTTTTAAAATATAATCGCTAGAGGGTTTGAGTTCTTTTTCTCCAATTTCTCTTCAGACATTTTATTTCAAATGGTTTGCTTCCAAGTTGCTGCTAAACCATGAATTGTTTTCCCTGTCTGACTGTTTTTTTAAGAGACTTAAACGTTAAAAAACGAGTCCATCACTTTGTTATATATACTGCTAGTGAATTCATGCACACCGCAGGTTGTTTGTTATCACATTATCGGTCATGTCAGTGGAATTAAATTCCTAAAACTGCTCCATTCAGCGACTTACATAAATAAATCAGTGAAGCACCTGTTGCTTTAATTATGATCACATGATCCAGGCAAACTACATTTTGGACACTAACATTGAGTTTACAGTTATGTGACCTATAATCCAATCTAGGATTTTTTCTTTGGCGTTGGTGGGCTCCAGTAAGAACAGACTAAAACCAAGACCATCCATTATCTGCTATGTAGGAGTCCTTCTCCTAAAAATTTACCATGTGGAAAATTTTAATGATTCAGTGTGGACAGACAAATCACATGCCAGAGTAAAGAGAGGCACTAGTGCATCAAAGATTACAGGAGACATTTTTGGTGTCATAATTCCATCAGTAGGTGTCATCTTGAATGATGTCAAGACTAGAAAGTTTGGGAACTTATTGCCAGAGAATGTCAAGTAAAATGAGCAAAGGGTACAGAAAGCAATAAAGACACTTGCAGAAGCTACATCGGATGAAGAGCAGAAAATGTGGAGAGTAACTATTTTAGAAGAAGTTAAATTGTTTCCAGCTATTTCAGGTGAAGATGTTGAAAGCACAGATTCTAAAACGAAGAAAAAGATAGAAAAGGCAGAACAGACAGCATAACTTAAGGATAAAAAGGCATTAGCGTGTGACAGTGATTCGGATGATGAGTTTATAAATCAGATTTTGATGAATAGCCCACCAGAATGATGAGTTTATAAATCAGATTTTGATGAATCGCCCACCGCCATACCATGCAGTTAAGACAGCCCAGAGAAGTGAAGCAGTGAAGGTTATAGTAATGTTAGTATTGCTTCAAGCAGGTCAGCTTTAAATGTGCATGGGGCTTTTGGTGGACTATATGCCACAGCAACAACCTAGGTTTTCTTATCAAAGCATCAAACTGTAACTCTTTTTGTAATCAAGGTTGTCTTTCAAATATCTCTTTTTAAATTATAATGGCACCATGAATATTAGATATTGTATTAGAGCCAAACTATGCCAGGACAGCCGAGTGAACCTCAGATGTCTTTTGTGGTATTAGGCTGTGTAACGGCAGCAGACGCATCTGTTGTGTTAATTGTTTTCTAGATTTTAGGTATTTTGTGGCCTATCCAGCAGATATATTAATGCAAATAACTACCATAACCACTGGTACCTTCCATTCTGGCAGGCTGACTTTCACCTTTGTATTACAAACTACCAATGAAGGTCTTTCTACACTCAGTTGATACGCATAAAAATGTCGGATTATCGTGCTTCCCAAACTAAACACACTTTAGAAACCTGCAAAAAATAAAACATATAAACATCACTTTTCTCATAAATGTTTAGGGAAACTCAAAGAAACTCTGTCACTCAATATGACAACAAGCTACGAATTTTCATATAAATAGATAAGTGATATAAAAAACGCAATAGGTTCTGCACAGAAAATGACATGAACAAGTTAGCAACTCACCAGGGCTGGTATAGGGTGGGCTCAGTTATGCTTATGTGCCAGGACAGTGTCATTCCTCAGGACTACCATCTCACCCTGGCATTCGAAACCTTGCTCTGGAAGAATACTAGCCATGTAGGGCACTTCCCAGGGAATGTTTTGTCTGTGCTTGTAAGCTGAAATAGTACAAAATTCTGCGTCATTGCCTCCAGTCCCTTTCTGTCAAATAGAGAAGCAGCCCACAACCTCCGGCCCTTCTCTGAGTACCTGTTTTCTTAAAGTTAGACCTTTGAGCAAGTCTTTGCAATACCACTAGAAGCGCTCATTCAGAATTTTGATGAATCTTATTTGATGGAGCCTGGTTAGTATCGAAAGCAGAGCTCTGCGTTAGTGAGAGGCAAATAAGGTACTACAACTGGATATTATGAGGGGCACAGCTTGGAAAGTGAATGGTTTGAGAGTTTTCAAGAGTAGAACTTTGGGAAGGGTATTTAAAACAAAGCTCTTAGTAAATATCCGCTATCAGAAACGTGACTATGAGTGAGTCAAGAATTTATGAAAAGCAAAGAAATAGAACCCTTGTAAGGAGCAGACCGCTGACAAAATCTGTGTTACCTGGCACATAGCTCAGGGTGAGCTCTTAAGAGCAAAATGCTGAGTTTGGGTATTATGGAGACTGAAGTAAATCTGCATTAATAAGAGAGCGGCCCAAGAGAGTTTTAGTATTATAAGCAGCAGAGATCTAAGTGTGCCTTGATATTGCTGGAAGTAGAGCTCTTAACAGGTCAACAGATTGTCAAGTCTCAATCTTTGAATGAGTATATGAATTATCAAGAGCAGCCCTATGAGCGATTCTATGTATTATTCTATGAATAGGAATACCTCATGCTGGGTATTATCAAAGAGCACAGATGCGACTGAGTCTGCCAGTCACAAAAGAAGATTGCTGAGGAAGGATGCATATTATTAGGAGCAGAGGTCTGAGTGAGTGTGTATTATCAGGAGCAGAGGCATGTATGAGTCTGTAGTGTCAGGAGCAGCGCTCTAATTGAGTTTAGGTGTTATTAGGTAATGAGCTGTAAATAGTCTGCGTTTGATCTAGAGTACATGTTTGATTAAATGTGTATATTACTAAAAGCGAATTTAGGTGTTATCAAGGGAAGATCATTGAGCTACCTTTTTAGTAGTTTGTATTACTAAAAGAAGACCTCTGAGTGACTCTGAGCTATGTGCTTTTTGTGAGTTTCTGTGTCACTAATTCCAACTCCGAGTGACTTAGGTTACTACAAAGAGCACTGGATAGTGTTAGGAGCAGAACTAAAGCATTAAGAGCATAATTGTGAGTATTTTCAGAACCACGCTTGAGTGAATTCAGGATAACACATAACTTATTAGTGTGAATGCTATCAAGAACGGACCTTTGTGTGTGTATAATGCAGCTGGCCAAATCACCTTCAGGGTGACATAGAGGAGACAGGATCTTAGGGCCAGATGTAGCAAAGGATTTTCCCCATTCTGTGTCTATGGGAAAAAGTGTTCGTACATATGGCCCTTAGTGTTTCACCCTGTTAGATGGGGTGGGCAGTGTGTCCGAAAAAGATCACCACAGTTATAGAGGACTGTCCCTTTCTTTATTGCTTTACGATGTCAGTGGGAGACAGAGTGAGGAAACTGTGCATACATGAGGGGTCTGCAGGGGTCTGCAGGTAGGGCAGGGCTTCTTTAGTGGTCGGGATTTAGAGACCTCTGTCTATCTGAAAGAGTTATTGGTAACCAGTTACAAGGGACCCACAGGGAGTGCTAATAATAAATATAGTCTTAAAGGAGTATTTCTAAAACAGCATGGGCACCAAAAATTACATTGCATGTTTTGTTACACCCCCATTTTGTCTGTACAACAGAGCCTCTCTGGAAAAAGCATCAATTAATGTATGCCACTAATCGTGTCTATGTCACAGTAGGGATCATTGCATTACTATCTCCTCTAACACTGGTTTGTTTTTTCTGGAGCTGCACCGATAGTGCATCTGTTTGCAGTGTTTTGATGTAGATCTAGGATCACATGCAAAGGGGATACGCAGGACAATCTGAGGGTAGATAGTAAGGTAAGAAAGTGAATAGTATGTTTTGAAAAGGGAATTATCTCGACTTTTTAGTTCATTTGACAGGTCTACAAGGCACACCTTCCCCGCCTCCCATTTGAACCTGCCTGTCCACCTGAATGAATGCTGTTGTATCAAGGACCAACTTAGATTTAGTGCAAAGGGCTAGAAGAAAGGCCTGGTGCCAGGGGAAAAATGTATCTACCCACCCTGGGGACATACTTGTTGCCAAGCCTACTTTCAAGAGAGTGTCTTTCTTCAGAGAGGGTTTCTTTCATGAAATTGGTGAAGTACAATGTGACTATTACAAAGGGCTTTTTTTGATTCTATATCACAAAGTAGGTCACTTTCTCGTCCCCCGGTTGGAATGAGTTAATGCTCTTGTTGCTTGAAAGTATTTTGTTGCCAACGGCAGTCATTGAATCCCCGAAGCTATTTGAGTGCATTAATTATAAGAGTGTTGAGTTTATCCTGTTATACATGTGAGAGAGCGTAGCTTATAAAATCTATATTTACGTGAAATGTTTATGAACTAATGTGTGATAATGCCACATAGAAGTTGTATTAACCTGTTTTGCTAAAACGTGCACTTGAAATGTGACCACGGGGAGTGGCCGCCAATGTATACGGGAAGTAATGAAGATGACTAATGCTTATGTAATTATTATATTTAAATAGTTTTGTACTAATTATTAATGATGATGTTATTAAAAGTTATGCTAAATAAGTCTTGTAGGCCTTAAGTTAGCATGAGCCGAAGCTTAGCTGTCTGGCTCTCATATTAAATGTGTTTTTCTAACGTGCAGTGTGCTGACTCGCAAAAGGACATGACCTCTTGTTTTTCTTAAACTAGAAGCTTAATGTAACCATAGTGGATCCGTTCTCATGAAATTCATATTGCTTGTAGAAATGTTTAGCCAAAATGCAACAGTGTAGATTAATATAATGTACAAGGTCTTTTAAACCGGTGAAGACAATGGAGCTACTGACCAAAAGATGTGCAAAGAATTACAGAACGATGAAATCATACCGGACATGCTACCTCTGAAGACTTCAATCATATGGACCAAAAGACTGTCTGTGAACTATCGTGGGGTGACAAATTTGATGAGCTAATTCAAAATTAATTGGGTAGAGATAGTGGGGTGCAACCCCTTAGCCAATTAGATTTTAGGGGAATGTACAATGAAAAAGGGATAAAAACCCATGACACTGGCAGCCTAGGGAGGTGTTAGGGAATGCTATTGATTTTATCCAGAAACTCTATCACTCTGTTTGGTGACTTATATGGTTTTAATTAACCATCCTTTTAGATCACCCATTTTACAAGTGGCCCTTTTGCCCCAGAGCTGAGTTTTGACTGATGGCGAATCAACTGATGTCCTGAAGACGAAGACTGAACCTGAGTGCTGACCTAAACCTTGGAGGGTAACTATGACAAGGAAATTGTGATTTGTCTGTTTGCTTTTCCTTTCTAGGTACCAACTGCTTAATTTTGACAGAAACCATAGCAAGATGTTTTCCAAATTGGTGTTCTAAATTGTTTTGCATGAAGCTCAACATGCTAATGCTAATCAGTGGTTAGGACAGGTGTTCACTAAACTGGCGCAAATAGATAAACAACTGAATCTATGCTTTGTTGAACCGACGCGTTAATAACATTCTGCTAAAGTTGATCTATGTTCACGCTGTGTTATGTCTTGATGTTTGTGATTCTTGCCTTGCCATATCGTGACAATGCTATTTTGTTTCTTGGTTTTGAGATTAACACATTTGCTCTTAGAATTGTAATTAATAGGGAATAAAACTTATAAAATTCTACTAATTGGTGTGGTTATTCATGACTGTAAGGTCATGGTGGTGTCTTGAATTGATTGACGTCTTTGACCAAAGTAAAATGCATTGTTGTGATAAATATTGATGACATCATCAACGTATTGATTGACATATTGATTAGCTATCTCATCCTAAGGTGTCTCTCAACTGGGTCAAAAGATTCATTGGCCTAAAATGAGTCCTGATGTGTAATAAATTATCATAATGGGACGCGTTAGCACATGTTATGCTCAGACAAGTATTGCCACCCATCCTAGGGTGAGGAAAGACTAATGTCCTCCTGGCTGGATGTAGTGTTATTGCTATTTTCTATTAGATTGTAGTTTTGATATTTTCTCTCTAAGCCTTATGTTATTGTGTTGTCTTTGTTTGTATTCTATTATGGAACTGCAACCTCATTGGTGTCTCTCTATGGTTCTTGAATTCCTGTTGCAGAGGTGGTCGTTTGACCGTCGTTCCAGAAGCCGTTCGCTGCTGCTGTAGTCGTGGGTCCTCATTTTTATGGAATACACTTCTACATTGTAATTCCGCTTGATGTCACAATGATTTTCTTCTTCCCGTCATACGCAAGCATGACCCCTGCCACACTGGATTATACTTAATTCTCAGTATTGAAAATGCAGCATATTACAAATACTGACTAGATAGGCACAGTGACAATCACTACATTTTAGGAGTTATGGTGTGCAAGGTTTGTTAGTATCCAGTTTGCAAAGGAGCGTGTGTTTATTCCAGGCGTTATTAAGCATAGAGTACATTTGTTTTATCAGCAGCTGAAATCTGAGTAGTTTGTTATTTGGTATTGAGCGCAGAGCGATGAGTGAACTTGCTGGTAAAAAGAACAAATCTTTGAGTAATTGGATGCTACCAATATCAGAGCTGTGGTTTAAAGGAGCCTGGGTGATATCAACAATAATGGTCTAATTTGCTCTTGGTATTACGAAAAGTAGTCTCAGATGGATCTGAGAAATTTAATAAAAGGGATCTGACTATATATTATCTAGCATAGAGTTATGAGCACCACTAGATAGAATCAAGTATAAGAGAATGTTATGGTATCATAGCACAAAATAACAATATATCATTGAGAAATTGGGTTGCTGGTTGACCGGGGTATGAGTCCTGGTCAAGCAACAGCCACAATCGCTTGCAGGGTGAACCACAAAAAGTCACTAAATTAACTTGTGCTTAGCCCTGGCTAGCTTGGCACAAGAAGCAGCCAGCCTTAACTTAGAGGCACTGCGCAAAGGCCCTCATTTTGACTTTGGCAGTCTTTCTGAAAGACTGCCGAAGCCGCTCCAGCCAACAGACCCACCATATTAGGAGTCATTGGAGGACTTCTGCCCATTTATGGGCAAAAGTCAGACTCCGAAGAGGCGGTAGCATCGCCAGCACTGCCACGGCAGCAAGACTCTGCGAGCCATAATACGGCTTGGTGGAGTCTTGCTGGCGTGGTGGTGCTGGCGATGCAAGACCGCCAGGACACATCCCCTCCCGGATGACCTCCTCGATGGAGAATGTAAGTGATCATCCAAAAGGGGCATGGGGAGTGTTGGGTGCATGTGTATGTTGTATGCGTGTATGTGTGCGAATGAAGGTGTATGAGTGCGTGTATGTGAGCACGTGAGTGGGGGTGTCTGTGTGCAAGTGTGCAAATTAGGGGGGTGCATATCTGTGAGTGCGGGTGTGTGAATGGATGTGAACGGGGGTGATTGTGGGTGCATGTATGTGGTGCAGGGCGGTGTCTGTGTGTGCGTATGTGTGTGCATGAGTGCAAGTATTCGGAGAGGGTGTAGTATGAGTGCAAGTATGTGGAAGGGGTGTAGTATGAGTGTGAGTATGCGGAGGGGGTGGTGAATGCATGCGTCTATGTGACTGAATGTGAATGTTTGTGTGCGTGTATGTGTGTGTGAATGGGGGTGTGTGTCTGCATGTATGCGAGCGAATGGAGGGTGTCTGCATGTATGCGAGTTAATGGGGGGGTGTCTGCATGTATGCAAGTGAGTGGGGGTGTCTGTGTAAATGTATGCATATTCAGAGGGGCATGTATGTGAATGCATGCATGGTGAAGGGGTGGGGGATTGTTAGTAAATGTGTGGATGGTTGGGGGGTGTGTGCATGTGTGTAGATATGTGGGGGGGTGCTGGCAACAGGAATGGGGATTCCTTTTGCGGGGTGCGTTTCCGTCAGGGTTTTCATGCAGGGTGACTGCCACGGAAAGCTCAGTGGTCTGCAGTCTTGTATTTTGGCCAACAGGCTAAGGCCTGCCGCCGGGTTGGAGGTGCTCACTGGCGGCCATAGCGGTGCAACCACACTGGTGGGCCAGGCGGCATTGTGGGGGTTTAGCATCTGCCAAATCCCAGAACTCGTGATATGGTGGTCTTTACCACCGGATCCGCGGCAGTAAGACCGCGACGGCGAGGCTGGTGGCCTGATGACCGCCAGCCTCGTAATGAGGCCCAAAGTATTTATGCATCACACAAGCAGTAACAACATGAAAACACAACACAAGAAAAATCCCACCTCAATTTAGAAAAATAGAGTAAATAGCAATAGATTGTTTGACACCAAAATAAAAATAATCCAATCAGTAAAATCAAAGTTATGAATTTCTAAAGTTTTTTGTAAAAACTAGTGCCTAACGCCAGCTGCTGACATCTAGTTGTGCTGACTGGGCCCAAGACACTTCTTGTAATCAAATCGATCCATCATGGTTGACCACATTTTTCGACTCTGACCTGGTCTTGCACAACTAGATGTTTGTGGTTGGCGTTTTGTTTTTTTAGGCGACCATGATGGGTCGATTTGATTACAAGAAGTATATTGGGCCCAGTCAGCACTTACCGTCTGACTTAGTAGAATTTTCAAGAACAATGTTCTGAGAATGTAGTGTCCGAAGAGGGAGCATCATCGTCAGGGAGCATCTGGACAAAGATTTCTTAGTCTCCTTTTTGGAAGTCGAGGCAGGAGGCTGAAGCCCAAGACAGTTCGAGGAGGTCAGATACATCTTTGGGGAAGGAATGCTGAGCAGGATTTGCTGCTGTGTGGAAGAATGTAGTGGGAGCAGCAGTGAAGTAAGGCTGAATGGTGACGAACCTTGGGTGGAGCGATAACCAAGGGTCCAGGATAGGTGGGACACCAACTCGGGGGTCTGAGACTCCATCAGGGTGGTTACAGGTGTAGATTCAAGCTAGTGGGTGCCTTTTTATGTCCCAGTGGCTCTGAACAGGAGGCCAGAAAACTAGCTCTTGGAATCACTCTGGTAGGCCTGGGTCTAGCTGAAGATGCAGGGCTCAAACAGTAGGGCTGGCATCTGAGGTGTCAACGCAGGCTCCAGGCAGCAAAGCAGTCCTTCAAGGTAAAGCAAAGCAATCTTGCAGAGTGCACAGCGGTCACAGAAGCAGGCAGTCCTCTGAGTGTCTTTACATTGGTTCAGAAAGTGAACTTAAGAGTGGGTGTAAGGGGTTTACTTTTATAACTATTGCCTCCTTTGGAGTTTGGAAGAAGTTTCTAGAGTTTTCTCTTTGAAGTGCTTGTTATTTCCTGACTCCCCTACCCTGGCTCCAAGCTGGCTGCAGAGACATTGTAGAGATGACAAGTCCTTTGTGTAAAGGCTGAACACAGCCTATTTGGTTGCAATTAGGGCTGTACTCAGCGCCCTCCCCATCCTGCCAGCAGATGGCTCATTCAGGCACACCTACTTTCTTCTATTGTATGAATGTCTGGAGAGAAGTCACAAAGTGCAACTTTCATTTAGGCATGTGACCCAAAGTAGGCTGTAGCCATCAAATCGCTAAGGACAGGAAAGTGCAACTTTTTATAAGTAAAAAGAACAGATGATGGAAAAAATGCAGAACAATGTAAATATTCATGCCCAGGCCTAAAGATTGGGGTTTGATCCACTGTTATTTTGCCCACCATGCCACCCCAGCTTGGACCCAGCCATATGCAAATCATTCATGACCCTGCCCCCCATGGGAACAGTCCAGCTCGAACTGCCAAGCCACGGTGTCCTTCCTGGAACAGAAACAAGCACCATGGGACAGGTTCATTGAGATGACTTCACAAATTCCCTGAGAAAATCCAGAATAGTTACAAACCTGAAGAGTGTTTAAAATCCTCATTGGATATTATTCAACTTGACCAAGATGGGCCCACACACTTATCCAATCAGAAATGAATGGACATTTCTAGTTAGGGAGAGACTTTTTAAACATTTAGTCAGTCTTGCTTAGGACTCCTTGCTGTAATACTATTTTCTCATCTCCTGAATCCATTTGACCCTTAGATATCTTCTGAAAGATCCAAGTCATCCATTTTATTTGCCCCATTTACTTATGCCTTTCAGTACTAATATTGCTAATAAATTCTGAACTGCTATCTTACTCTATGTGCAGCCTGATGCTACTGTCTACTGATACTGAAAAGCTGTGAGTTCTCTGGAGCGACAAATCTTTCCTGTATGCTGTCCCATGAGGAGAGGTATATAAACTATATTGTGGTTCTTCTTGTTTCCTTTTTAGCTTTGATGATTACACCAATGTATTTTTATAATAAGTTACCCTAGTTAGATGATTTTCCAAATTATTTTTGTCTCTTTTTTCATTTTGTCAGCATGTGTTAGTCCGTCCCCACACATGCAAGTCCAAATTTGTATTACGTATAAGGATGACCCAGTCCAAAAACGGATTGTTATCTGAGTTTGATGATTTACTGCTGTCGCCATCATCTGCTTTGAAATCTGTTTTGATGTGCATATTATAGTTCTGTTAATTTTTCTTATTCTCTTGGAGTGTTTAATAGCATTGATGATTAATAGGCTTAATCTATTTCAACGTTTTGGTCAGCCTATGGTTCTCATGTATGTTTATAACTTAGTATTGTGTACCATTTATGTTACATTGGTTTTGTGGTTGTAATGAAGCTTTGAAACTTGATTCAGTTTGGAGTTTTGATTCTGTGGACAAATTCGTCATGGTGTTTAAAATAGTTTATGTTTCTCATGTTATTGATTTATGTTGAATAAATGTGATTATCACGCTGTTCACTGAGTCCAACGATCCCTATGACTTCTAGTGTTTGGTGGGACGAGTTGTGGTGTCTCACCACAGCGCGTGCAGTTTCTGAATCCGAGTTGGGAGGAAGCCATCCGTGTGCATTCCAGCAGTTTTGGTAGCAGAGTTATGTTTTTGCCTCATGAGGAGGGGAGTATGAGTTTGCCCACATTGTGCGTAGTTCATGGTGAAGTGTAGGGGTAGATGAAATCCCAGTGTTATGATATAGATGTACGGTATGTGATCTGAATAGGATTTGCGCTTGCAATGCTTTTGGCTAAATCGTGATGAAGTGTAATGCGCAACATGTTTGGGGAGTTTGCGTACTCCAAGTGAATGTTGCGATTTGTGCTCAAAATTGCCCACATAGTTGTTGCCGTTTATGGGCCCTGCGTGGCCTAGGACTCCAGAGCACCCCACAAGTTGATGAAGATACTTGGGCCATATTTATACTTTTTTAGCGCCACATTTGCGTAGTTTTTTACGCAAAATGGGCGCAAACTTACAAAATACAATTGTATTTTGTAAGTTTGCGCTGTTTTTGCATCAAAAAGCGGTGCAAATGCGGCGCTAAATAAGTATAAATGTGGGCCTTGGTAGATTTGACAATACCTGTGGGTTCCTTGTATAAGTGTGAGTTGTTGGTTGGTATTACGTGAATCCAGAGTGCACAAGGAGAATCCATATCAACCGGAGTGTGATTTGCGGGTCAAATCTTACTTGCATATGTGTAAAAGCCACAGTCGCAAATGTAACCATACAACTTTCAAAGCATGTGAGTCCTACCCTTAATGAGCAGATATGTTTGGTTTTTATACTTGAAATATTTGCATTTAGGGGTATGCATGAGAGGTGAATGAGACAGCTGTGAAGTGAGTCGCAGCTGCAGATTGAAGTGACTATGATGTCATTTGGTCCACGCTGGGATTGGTTGACTAGAGAGAAGAGCCGCACATGGATTGGTGGACAAAACTGCGCTGCGATAGGTTGAGGACAGCTTGTGAAAAGAATTCTGGGATTGAAAATCCTGGATTTGTAGAATTTGTGTTTGTGAATAAATTTGTGTAAAAATGTCATTTTTCAAAGCTTTAAGGAGTGCGATGAGAGGAGATATTTTTATTCCAGGTAGAGAGGGTGAACCTACTCCACCTTAGGGTACACCAGCATTCAAGGTAATGGAGAAGAGAGGAGTTTCAGCATATCTATGGGTAAAACAGTGGTGCAAAGAAGGAAGGTAACTTAGCTTTCCCTGTTACAGAACTTTCAACTTAAGGGTATTAGAGAATAGGAGGTGGGCGGTGTATGAATCGAAACCGCTTCCTAGACCTGCACAGTTTGGAGCACTTGCCAATTGGGAATTAGTGGTGAGGCAGAAAGAAGCTCAGAAATTACAGAGGAGAGTGAGGTAAGCAGAAAAGACAGTGGTAGAAGCTAGATGGATTGAGGAAAAAAATATTTGAAAAGCAGATACCTTACATGGATTGAAATTATTTCCAGCAATAAGACAGGAGGGTGACGGAAGTGTCAGATCTAAAGCCAAAAAAAACTTGCAGAAGATCTAGAGCAGAAGTTAGATGAACATCAGAAGACAATAGCTACTGAAAGTGACTCAGATGATGAATTTATAACCCAGCTTTTGCTGAATTATCCCCCACTGTATAATACAGTAGAATTAGTAAATCAGAATGTAGTTCTGAGTATAGCCACAGCTCCTATTGCGCAGAGCCAGGTTCAGGTAGATTTAAATGTGTCTACTGCTACTGTACATAGCTGCCAGGGGTTTATCAGACAGTTCCAGTTGTTAATACAGCCCAGGACATCACAGTTCCAGTTGTGCCACAGCCAATTCAGAATTCAGGCGTGACTCAAACGGAGTTGACGCCTAATGTGAAGACACCTGCACAAACTGTGAATCAGAGGCAGACAATGCCCATGTATTCCCTAGTAACGACACCGCAGAATGTTCCCCCAAATCAGTCAAATCAGACTTTTGGTACAGTATTAACTGGTCACGGTACAGGACTGATGTTCCCATCAAGTCAAACAAATTTGCAATTACGGTTCCTTTGAGAATAGGTCCAGTCGTCCTGTTGTATGTTCGTAGTAATAATGGGAGTGGTCCACAGACTCCAAATCCGGTATTACCAGTGCATTCTTCTTTTGGAACTAATGCAGAGTTGGAAAGACTGAGCACTACTGTGCCAGCAATGACCCCTATGAATTCAAATATGTTAAAAAGTATGTCCGCTGATTGAGATGACATGTCCCCCATGCTATAGAGGGTAATCCGTACCGGCTCAGGAACATGTTATCAGAGCAGCATGTAATACTCCACAACCCATATCTCAAAGTAATAATATTAGATTATAAGAGTTATCAGCACAGCAACTAACTGAATGGTTAGATAGTTTGAGTGAAGTAGCAGTTTTGAAAAACACACCCCAGGGAGAGAAGACATTAAATAGGGCTATACTAAAATTGGAATTGATTGAAATGATTGTGGGAACACTTGAATTGGACAGATTGGATTCTTACAATGAAAACAAATTGCACTTTATGTGCAAGGAGGTTACACATTGTGCAGGACAGATCTATGGGAAATTAGCTGATTTGGCCGAGAAATATGAAATTGAGATGAATAAATCCAAACAGTTAACCCCTCGGGTGCTCAGGACGGAACAGTTACGTCCTCATTTGCACCGCTCGGGTGCAGAGAACGTAACCATTACATCCTGCGATGGGCCCTCTGGGGGAGCGCTAGCGCTCACCCCAATGGCCAAGCACCACCCTCCCATGGGCAGGGATGGAAGGGGAATTGATTCCCCTTCCACTCCTGCCCCCCACCGACACTCCGTGGCGTCTGATGATGTCAGCGCGTGATTGCGCGCTGACCTCATCAGAGGCTGCCCCCCGCTTCCAGCATGGATTGGAAGAGAAATTCAAATCGTGAAGCGATCGGGCAGCAGAAATGCCAACTAGACTCCAGGGATGTTTTTTTTATTTTTTTATTGACATGAGGGGAACGTTTCCTTGGGCAAGGGTCACTCCCTAGGGGGCCAAATTATTTTATGGCCATTTCTGCCCACTCAGGGGGCAGATTGGCCTATTTAAAGTAGGCCAATCTGCCTCCGGGAGGGCAGAAACCTCTAGACACCAGGGATAATGTTTTTTCCTTTTTTTAAGGTTTACATGTGGGGAGCAACCCTTAGGTAAGGGTTGCCCCCATGGGGAGGGGAAATTGTTTTTAGCCCTCTTGGGGGCAGATCAGCCTATTTTTATTAGGCCTATCTTCCCCCAAGGGGGGCAGAAACCACTAGACACGAGGGATTTTGTTTTTGTCAGTAACACGCAAGGGGAGCGACCCCTTAGGCAAGAGTCACTCCCCTGGGGGGCAAATTTATTTTAGGCTATTTCTGCCCTGCCCTTTAGGGCAGATCGGCCTATTTTTATAAGGCCTATCTTCCCCCAAGGGGGGCAGAAACCACTAGGCACCAGGGTTTTTTTTCTTCTTTTTTTTACAGATGGGAGCGACTCCTTAGTCAAGGGTCACTCCCCTGGAGGGCAATTTTATTTTAGGCCACTTCTGCCCCATGGACTTCGAGTGGATCGGAATGTTAATGTGGCTGATGTTCAAAACATGAAGAGAATGCTTCCTTCTCATGCATGCAGGAATATTGGACATTGGAGATGGGAATGTCCATATTATAGCGTAAATATTTGGTGCAAGGTGGTGGTGTTGCGCAAATAGTTGATAACTGTCAATTTAAAAATTAAAGAGTACAAAGGCTGCAAACCCCCCAAAAAAACAAATCAAGTTTCCGAATAACAAGTACAATTTCCCCAACAACAATTTCAAGTCCCACAGCAAATGAAGCTCCGATGGCTCAGCAACAGGTAATGATTCCTCAACAGAACGCAAACCAAAGAGGAAATGAAAATGTAATCAGTTAATTACACAATACCCGTTAATCAATTTTAGTGATGATGAAGCGAGTGAAGATTATCTGAGTGAGAGTTCAGAAGAGGAAGAATGTGTTTTGGGTGCTTCACAGGAAGTAGATTAGTGTGGTCCTTATGTGACTGCAAGTGTTATGGGTCATGATGTTTTGTTTCAAGTTGACCCTGGAGCAACCTGTTCCACTGTCAGATCTGCAGAAGTCCCTTATATGCCCCTTACTGGAAGGACAGTTCAGGTAGTAGGAGTAGCAAATCAGCATCTGGTAAACCCCATTATCGAGTACATACCAGTTAAGAAAGGAACCTTTTGAGTAAAAAAAAAATGATGTAAATGTGGTGCTAAAAAGTATAGATATGGCCTTTACAGTCCTTAAATATGCCATTTCAGTCTGCTTTAGTGCAATATATTGATGATTTGATGGCTACATCCAATACAGGTGAAGCCTGCAGACAAGATACACTGGCATTGTTGAATCATTTGGACAAAAACAGACATAAGGTTTCACCTAACAAATTACAGTATTGCCAAAGGGAAGTAAAGTATTTGGGTCACCAGATTGAGAAAGGTGCAAGGAAAGTGTCCAGAGAGAGAGTTGCGACTATATGCAGATGAATCCCCAGATACCCAGTGAAATGTCAGAATGTTTTTGGGCATGGTGAGAAATTGCCACCAATAGATCCCAAATTTTTTAGTGGTTTCCAAACTTCTATATAAATTAATGCAGAAAGACGTTACCGATCCGGTCATGAAGAATGCATGAAAGATTTCATCGAATTGAGCGAGAGTTTGTGCAGAGCTCCAGCTTTGGGAATGCCTCATTATAGTAAAAGTTTTTCACTGTCTTGTTGTAAAGAAATGGCTCCCTGTTGCAGTTACCCCCCACTTTTTGCCTGATACTGATGCTGACTTGACTGAGAAGTGTGCTGGGACCCTGCTAACCAGGCCCCAGCACCAGTGTTCCTTCACCTAAAATGTACCATTGTATCCACAATTGGCACACCCTGGCATTCAGATAAGTCCCTTGTAACTGGTACTTCTAGTACCAAGGGCCCTGATGCCAAGAAAGGTCTCTAAGGGCTGCAGCATGTCTTATGCCACCCTAGAGACCCCTCACTCAGCACAGACACACTGCTTACAAGCCTGTGTGTGCTGGTGAGAACAAAATGAGTAAGTCGACATGGCACTCCCCTCAGGGTGCCATGCCAGCCTCTCACTGCCTATGCAGTATAGGTAAGACACCCCTCTAGCAGGCCTTACAGCCCTAAGGCAGGGTGCACTATACCATAGGTGAGGGTACCAGTGCCTGAGCACTGTGCCCCTACAGTGTCTAAGCAAAACCTTAGACATTGTAAGTGCAGGGTAGCCATAAGAGTATATGGTCTGGGAGTCTGTTTTACACGAACTCCACAGCACCATAATGGCTACACTGAAAACTGGGAAGTTTGGTATCAAACTTCTCAGCACAATAAATGCACACTGATGCCAGTGTACATCTTATTGTAAAATACACCCCAGAGGGCACCTTAGAGGTGCCCCCTGAAACTTAACCGACTATCTGTGTAGGCTGACTAGTTTTAGCAGCCTGCCACAAACCGAGACATGTTGCTGGCCCCATGGGGAGAGTGCCTTTGTCACTCTGAGGCCAGTAACAAAGCCTGCACTGGGTGGAGATGCTAACACCTCTCCCAGGCAGGAATTGTCACACCTGGCGGTGAGCCTCAAAGGCTCACCTCCTTTGTGCCAACCCAGCAGGACACTCCAGCTAGTGGAGTTGCCCGCCCCCTCCGGCCAGGCCCCACTTTTGGCGGCAAGGCCGGAGAAAATAATGAGAATAACAAGGAGGAGTCACTGGCCAGTCAGGACAGCCCCTAAGGTGTCCTGAGCTGAGGTGACTCTAACTTTTAGAAATCCTCCATCTTGCAGATGGAGGATTCCCCCAATAGGGTTAGGATTGTGACCCCCTCCCCTTGGGAGGAGGCACAAAGAGGGTGTACCCACCCTCAGGGCTAGTAGCCATTGGCTACTAACCCCCCAGACCTAAACACGCCCTTAAATTTAGTATTTAAGGGCTACCCTGAACCCTAGAAAGTTAGATTCCTGCAACTACAAGAAGAAGGACTGCCCAGCTGAAAACCCCTGCAGCGGAAGACCAGAAGACGACAACTGCCTTGGCTCCAGAAACTCACCGGCCTGTCTCCTGCCTTCCAAAGATCCTGCTCCAGCGACGCCTTCCAAAGGGACCAGCGACCTCGACATCCTCTGAGGACGGCCCCTGCTTCGAAAAGACAAGAAACTCCCGAGGACAGCGGACCTGCTCCAAGAAAAGCTGCAACTTTGTTTCCAGCAGCTTTAAAGAACCCTGCAAGCTCCCCGCAAGAAGCGTGAGACTTGCAACACTGCACCCGGCGACCCCGACTCGGCTGGTGGAGATCCGACACCTCAGGCGGGACCCCAGGACTACTCTGATACTGTGAGTACCAAAACCTGTCCCCCCTGAGCCCCCCCCAGCGCCGCCTGCAGAGGGAATCCCGAGGCTTCCCCTGACCGCGACTCTTTGAACCTAAAGTCCCGACGCCTGGGAGAGACCCTGCACCCGCAGCCCCCAGGACCTGAAGGACCGGACTTTCACTGGAGAAGTGACCCCCAGGAGTCCCTCTCCCTTGCCCAAGTGGAGGTTTCCCCGAGGAATCCCCCCCTTGCCTGCCTGCAGCGCTGAAGAGATCCCGAGATCTCTCATAGACTAACATTGCGAACCCGACGCTTGTTTCTACACTGCACCCGGCCGCCCCCGCGCCGCTGAGGGTGAAATTTCTGTGTGGGCTTGTGTCCCCCCCGGTGCCCTACAAAACCCCCCTGGTCTGCCCTCCGAAGACGCGGGTACTTACCTGCAAGCAGACCGGAACCGGGGCACCCCCTTCTCTCCATTCTAGCCTATGTGTTTTGGGCACCACTTTGAACTCTGCACCTGACCGGCCCTGAGCTGCTGGTGTGGTGACTTTGGGGTTGCTCTGAACCCCCAACGGTGGGCTACCTTGGACCAAGAACTGAACCCTGTAAGTGTCCTACTTACCTGGTAAAACTAACAAAAACTTACCTCCCCCAGGAACTGTGAAAATTGCACTGTGTCCACTTTTAAAACAGCTATTTGTCAATAACTTGAAAAGTATACATGCAATTTTGATGATTTGAAGTTCCTAAAGTACTTACCTGCAATACCTTTCGAATGAGATATTACATGTAGAATTTGAACCTGTGGTTCTTAAAATAAACTAAGAAAAGATATTTTTCTATATAAAAACCTATTGGCTGGATTTGTCTCTGAGTGTGTGTACCTCATTTATTGTCTTGTGTATGTACAACAAATGCTTAACACTACTCCTTGGATAAGCCTACTGCTCGACCACACTACCACAAAATAGAGCATTAGTATTATCTATTTTTACCACTATTTTACCTCTAAGGGGAACCCTTGGACTCTGTGCATGCTATTCCTTACTTTGAAATAGCACATACAGAGCCAACTTCCTACATTGGTGGATCAGCGGTGGGGTACAAGACTTTGCATTTGCTGGACTACTCAGCCAATACCTGATCACACGACAAATTCCAAAATTGTCATTAGAAATTGATTTTTGCAATTTGAAAAGTTTTCTAAATTCTTAAAAGACCTGCTAGGGCCTTGTGTTAGATCCTGTTTAGCATTTCTTTTGGAGTTTAAAAGTTTGTAAAAGTTTGAATTAGATTCTAGAACCAGTTGTAGATTCTTAAAAAGTATTCCAACTTTTAGAAGCAAAATGTCTAGCACAGATGTGACTGTGGTGGAACTCGACACCACACCTTACCTCCATCTTAAAATGAGGGAGCTAAGGTCACTCTGTAAAATAAAGAAAATAACAATGGGCCCCAAACCTACCAAAATACAGCTCCAGGAGCTTTTGGCAGAGTTTGAAAAGGCCAACCCCTCTGAGGGTGGCAACTCAGAGGAAGAGGATAGTGACTTGGAGGACAATTCCCCCCTACCAGTCCTATCTAGGGAGAACAGGGTCCCTCAAACCCTGACTCCAAAAATAATAGTAAGAGATGCTGGTTCCCTCACAAGAGAGACCAACACCTCTGAAATCACTGAGGATAACTCCAGTGAAGATGACCCCCTGTTAGCCAGGATGGTCAAAAGATTGGCTTTGGAAAAGCAGCTCCTAGCCATAGAAAGGGAAAGAAAAGAGATGGGCCTAGGTCCCATCAATGGTGGCAGCAACTTAAATAGGGTCAGAGATTCTCCTGACATCCTAAAAATCCCCAAAGGGATTGTAACAAAATATGAAGATGGTGATGACATCACCAAATGGTTCACAGCTTTTGAGAGGGCTTGTGTAACCAGAAAAGTGAACAGATCTCACTGGGGTGCTCTCCTTTGGGAAATGTTCACTGGAAAGTGTAGGGATAGACTCCTCACACTCTCTGGAAAAGATGCAGAATCTTATGACCTCATGAAGGGTACCCTGATTGAGGGCTTTGGATTCTCCACTGAGGAGTATAGAATTAGGTTCAGGGGGGCTCAAAAATCCTCGAGCCAGACCTGGGTTGATTTTGTAGACTACTCAGTAAAAACACTAGATGGTTGGTTAACTGGAAATGAAGTGTGTGACTATGTTGGGCTTTATAATTTGTTTATGAAAGAACACATTTTAAGTAACTGCTTCAATGAAAAGTTGCATCAGTATCTGGTAGACCTAGGTCCAATTTCTCCCCAAGAATTGGGAAAGAAGGCAGACCACTGGGTCAAGACTAGGGTAACCAAAACTTCCACTGGGGGTGACCAAAAGAAAGGGGTTACAAAAACTCCCCAGGAGAAAGTGGGTGACACTAGAAACAAAGAAAAAGAGTCCTCTGTAGGCCCCCAAAAACCAGAACAGGTGGGTGGGCCCCAAGACACAACCCAAAACAAAGGTGGGTACCAGGGTAAGAACTGGGATGCCACTAAGGCATGGTGCCACAACTGTAAACAGTCTGGGCACCACACCAAGGACACTTCTTGTCCCAAAAACAAACCCCAGAACAAAATTCCAGGGGTAACCAGTGTAGCCATGGGAGATGACTCCTCAGATGAGGAGGTCTTCATAGCCTTCAACTGGAAACAGGGCCCAACAGGTGAGTTGGAGATTCCAGAGGGAAGTAGACACTTCCACCACCTACTGGTGAATGGAATCCCAACCACTGCCCTGAGAGACACTTGTGCCAGTCACACTATTGTGCATGACAGGCTGGTGCTCTCGAACCAGTACATCCCAGGTGAGACTGCCAGGGTAAGAGTTAGCCTAGACAGGGTCACTAAGAGGCCTGTGGCTTTAGTGCCCATAGAAGTGGGTGGCACTCTTAGCTGGAGAAGGGTAGTAGTCAGTACAGACCTCCCCCTTGATTGTCTCCTTGGAAATGACTACCCAGAGGTTAGTCAGAGCCCAAGAGAGGAACTGGTCCAGTGCCAGTCCTCTCCCAAGGATTCTGGAAATCCTGCCTCTGCAGTAAATGCAAGCAGGCCCCAGAAGAAGAAGAAAAGAAAACAGAGTAGGAGGGGTGGACAACCTTTAGCCAAGGTTACAGCAAGCCAGGGAGATTCTGCTCCAGTAGGGGAGAACTCCAAAAATGGCCCTGATAAAGTCCAACCTGACCCACAAGAAGTCCTGGCTAGTCAGGCAACTGTTAAACCTGAGTGGGTGGCTCCTCAGCTAACAGAAGAAAGAGTGGAAGAAGGGTGTTTACTACAAGATGTGGTAACCCCCCACTCCAATACAGCAGACAGGCAACCTGAACCCAAAGAAGCCTGTAACTTAGCCCCTTCCCTTTTAGGTGAAGAGCTAAAGGTGTGGTTCTGGGCACTGACAGCTGTCAGTGGCCTCTGCTGGGTGTTAGCCTTTATGGCTGCACTATCCTTAGCATGGTGGTCTGACCCCATGCCAAATAGCAAGTTAGGCCCCCTGACCCTATTGGTCATGGTGGGGTTACTCCAGCTCTGGGTAACCTCTCTGGGTAAGCTAGGGGTGACCCTGGCCAAGATAAGGTTAGCAGAGGTGGACACCTCTAAGACCAAAATAGAAAGAATGGGTGGAGACATTGAAGAGGCAGACAAGAGGCAATTCAGACTAGGTCCTATCACTGTGGAAGTGGGTCAGTTCCCCAAAGGGAATGACCTGAACAGAAGGATGTAAGGCAGAGTAGGCCCTGCAACTAACCAGCCTATTTCTCCTACTCTTCCTCGCCTGACAGACTAGGAAGACTCTCCCAGCTTGGGCTGAGTCTCCTGGCCTGTAGGCTGGGGGGGGCTTGTGTAAAGAAATGGCTCCCTGTTGCAGTTACCCCCCACTTTTTGCCTGATACTGATGCTGACTTGACTGAGAAGTGTGCTGGGACCCTGCTAACCAGGCCCCAGCACCAGTGTTCCTTCACCTAAAATGTACCATTGTATCCACAATTGGCACACCCTGGCATTCAGATAAGTCCCTTGTAACTGGTACTTCTAGTACCAAGGGCCCTGATGCCAAGAAAGGTCTCTAAGGGCTGCAGCATGTCTTATGCCACCCTAGAGACCCCTCACTCAGCACAGACACACTGCTTACAAGCCTGTGTGTGCTGGTGAGAACAAAATGAGTAAGTCGACATGGCACTCCCCTCAGGGTGCCATGCCAGCCTCTCACTGCCTATGCAGTATAGGTAAGACACCCCTCTAGCAGGCCTTACAGCCCTAAGGCAGGGTGCACTATACCATAGGTGAGGGTACCAGTGCCTGAGCACTGTGCCCCTACAGTGTCTAAGCAAAACCTTAGACATTGTAAGTGCAGGGTAGCCATAAGAGTATATGGTCTGGGAGTCTGTTTTACACGAACTCCACAGCACCATAATGGCTACACTGAAAACTGGGAAGTTTGGTATCAAACTTCTCAGCACAATAAATGCACACTGATGCCAGTGTACATCTTATTGTAAAATACACCCCAGAGGGCACCTTAGAGGTGCCCCCTGAAACTTAACCGACTATCTGTGTAGGCTGACTAGTTTTAGCAGCCTGCCACAAACCGAGACATGTTGCTGGCCCCATGGGGAGAGTGCCTTTGTCACTCTGAGGCCAGTAACAAAGCCTGCACTGGGTGGAGATGCTAACACCTCTCCCAGGCAGGAATTGTCACACCTGGCGGTGAGCCTCAAAGGCTCACCTCCTTTGTGCCAACCCAGCAGGACACTCCAGCTAGTGGAGTTGCCCGCCCCCTCCGGCCAGGCCCCACTTTTGGCGGCAAGGCCGGAGAAAATAATGAGAATAACAAGGAGGAGTCACTGGCCAGTCAGGACAGCCCCTAAGGTGTCCTGATCTGAGGTGACTCTAACTTTTAGAAATCCTCCATCTTGCAGATGGAGGATTCCCCCAATAGGGTTAGGATTGTGACCCCCTCCCCTTGGGAGGAGGCACAAAGAGGGTGTACCCACCCTCAGGGCTAGTAGCCATTGGCTACTAACCCCCCAGACCTAAACACGCCCTTAAATTTAGTATTTAAGGGCTACCCTGAACCCTAGAAAGTTAGATTCCTGCAACTACAAGAAGAAGGACTGCCCAGCTGAAAACCCCTGCAGCGGAAGACCAGAAGACGACAACTGCCTTGGCTCCAGAAACTCACCGGCCTGTCTCCTGCCTTCCAAAGATCCTGCTCCAGCGACGCCTTCCAAAGGGACCAGCGACCTCGACATCCTCTGAGGACGGCCCCTGCTTCGAAAAGACAAGAAACTCCCGAGGACAGCGGACCTGCTCCAAGAAAAGCTGCAACTTTGTTTCCAGCAGCTTTAAAGAACCCTGCAAGCTCCCCGCAAGAAGCGTGAGACTTGCAACACTGCACCCGGCGACCCCGACTCGGCTGGTGGAGATCCGACACCTCAGGCGGGACCCCAGGACTACTCTGATACTGTGAGTACCAAAACCTGTCCCCCCTGAGCCCCTCCCAGCGCCGCCTGCAGAGGGAATCCCGAGGCTTCCCCTGACTGCGACTCTTTGAACCTAAAGTCCCGACGCCTGGGAGAGACCCTGCACCCGCAGCCCCCAGGACCTGAAGGACCGGACTTTCACTGGAGAAGTGACCCCCAGGAGTCCCTCTCCCTTGCCCAAGTGGAGGTTTCCCCGAGGAATCCCCCCCTTGCCTGCCTGCAGCGCTGAAGAGATCCCGAGATCTCTCATAGACTAACATTGCGAACCCGACGCTTGTTTCTACACTGCACCCGGCCGCCCCCGCGCCGCTGAGGGTGAAATTTCTGTGTGGGCTTGTGTCCCCCCCGGTGCCCTACAAAACCCCCCTGGTCTGCCCTCCGAAGACGCGGATACTTACCTGCAAGCAGACCGGAACCGGGGCACCCCCTTCTCTCCATTCTAGCCTATGTGTTTTGGGCACCACTTTGAACTCTGCACCTGACCGGCCCTGAGCTGCTGGTGTGGTGACTTTGGGGTTGCTCTGAACCCCCAACGGTGGGCTACCTTGGACCAAGAACTGAACCCTGTAAGTGTCCTACTTACCTGGTAAAACTAACAAAAACTTACCTCCCCCAGGAACTGTGAAAATTGCACTGTGTCCACTTTTAAAACAGCTATTTGTCAATAAATTGAAAAGTATACATGCAATTTTGATGATTTGAAGTTCCTAAAGTACTTACCTGCAATACCTTTCGAATGAGATATTACATGTAGAATTTGAACCTGTGGTTCTTAAAATAAACTAAGAAAAGATATTTTTCTATATAAAAACCTATTGGCTGGATTTGTCTCTGAGTGTGTGTACCTCATTTATTGTCTTGTGTATGTACAACAAATGCTTAACACTACTCCTTGGATAAGCCTACTGCTCGACCACACTACCACAAAATAGAGCATTAGTATTATCTATTTTTACCACTATTTTACCTCTAAGGGGAACCCTTGGACTCTGTGCATGCTATTCCTTACTTTGAAATAGCACATACAGAGCCAACTTCCTACACTTGTCATGAAGGTGATGGTTGTGCTCTTTCTATTTTAACATTTAACACAGTAGCATGGAGGACCAAACAGACCTGTGGCATATTTCTCCCCCACATTGGATCCTGTTGCTGCAGCTTTGCCCGGCTGCTTTAAGAACGTGGCTGCCACTGGTGTAAGTCTTACTCATTGTGAAGGCATTGTGATGGGGCATCCATCAACTGTTTATAGGCCTCATTCGGTTGAGGTCCTTTTTTACCTGAACAAAAACTCAATACTTCACTAATGCCCACCTTACCCATTAAGAGTTATTAATTCTTGGTTCTGCCAATGTGTCTGTCAAAAGATGCTCACCTTGGAATCCTACCAGTTTGTTACCTGTTAACGTTGATGATCCAAATTATGTTAACAAAGTGGAACTTGACTGCCTCAATGTCAATGAACCATGCACCAAATCCAGTCCTGATATTCAGGACACTCCTTTAGAGGAGAATGATCAAGTTGTATTTGTTGATGGCTCCTGTTTAAGAGACAGTGAGGAAACACTGAGAAATGGTTATGCAGTTTGCACCATCTCAGGAGTAGTCGAAGCTTCATGGATTCAAGGATTAATTTCTGACACAGTAGCCAAATTGGTTGCCCTTCTAAGAGGTTGCTGTGTGTCAGAGCAGCTCAAAGTGACAATATTCACAAATAGCCATTATGGATTTGGTGTGGTGCATCATTTCGGGCTGTTATTGCACCAGAGGGGTTTTATGACCTATTTAGGATCACCCATTCAAAATAGTGAAAGAATACACAGTTTATTAAATTACCTGAGAAAATTGCAGTTGTAAAGTTTATTGCACATCAACGATCAAATGATTATATCTCTTTGGCAATGCCTAGGCTGACCAAATTGCCAGATATTGTGCACTCCATTGCGTCACCTTCAATGAAAAGTGACACCGGTGAGACAAATCAAAGTTTCCAAATGTCAGTGGTTGATACCTGGGATGAAATTAAGAGATTGCAGGAAGAGGCAACAGAAGAAGAATGCAGAAGTTGGAGTAGAGCAGGTTCTGTAACAGAACCTGGTGATATCCCCACAAGTCACCCCATCTTGGATCCCCCTGGATGTCCAGTTTTCAAAAATGCACAGGTTTGGTAGGTGTCCATAGGTGCTGGATGAGCTAGAGGCCAAAATCCACAGCTAGGCACTTTCTAAAAAATAGCTGTTTTCTTTGGGAAAATCTGATGTGTCCACGTTGTGTTTTGGGGCATTTCCTGTTGCAGGCCCTCGGCCTACCCACACAAGTGAGGTGCCATTTTTATCGGGAGATTTGGGGGAATACTGAGTGGAAAGAAATGTGTGGCTCCTCTCAGATTCCAGAACTTTCTGTCACCGAAATGTGGTAAAAAAGTGTGTTTTATTGGCCAAATTTTGAGGTTTGCAAAGGATTCTGGGAATCAGAACCAGGTGAGAGCTCCATAAGTCATCCCATCTTGGATTCCCCTAGGTGTAAAGTTTTCAAAAATGCACAGGTTTGGTAGGTTTCCTTAGGTGCCGGCTAAGCTAGAGGCCAAAATCCACAGCTAGGCACTTTCCAAAAAACATGTCAGTTTTCAATGTAAAAATGTGATGTGTTCAAGTTGCGTTTCCTGTCGCGGGCATTAGGCCTACCCATGCAAGTGAGGTACCATTATTATCAGGAGACTTGGGGGAACACAGAACCGCAGAACAAGTATTGTTTCCCCTTGTCTTTCTCTACATTTTGTCCTTCCAAATGTAAGCTAGTGTGTAAAAAAGACATCTATTTGAGAAATGCCCTGTAATTCACATGCTAGTATGGGCAGTCCGGAATTCAGAGATGTGCAAATAACCACTGCTTCCCAACACCTTATCTTGTGCCCATTTTGGAAATACAAAGGTTTTCTTGATACCTATTTCTCACTCTTTATATTTCAAAAATGAATTTCTGTATACCCAGTGTAGAATGAAAACCCATTGCAAGGTGCAGCTCATTTATTAGCTCTGGGTACCGAGGGATGTTGATGAACATACAAGCCCTATATATCCCCGCAACCATAAGAGTCCAGCAGACGTAACGGTATATTGCTTTCAAAAATCTGACATCGCAGGAAAAAGTTACAGAGTAAAACATGGAGAAAAATTGCAGGTTTTTTTAGCTCAATTTCAATATTTTTTTATTTTAGCTGTTATTTTCTGTAGGAAAACCTTGCAGGATCTACCCAAATGACCCCTTGCTGAATTCAGAATTGTGTCTACTTTTACTAAGAAATGTTTAGCTTTCGGGGATCCAGCACTGGTTTCACACCCATTGCTGTCACTAACTGGAAGGCGGCTGCAAGCACAAAAAATAGTAAAAATGGGGTATGTCTCAGTTAAATTCAAAAATCGTGTTGCAAATTGCGATTTTCTGATCTAAATCTGCCTGTTCCTGAAATCTGGGAAGATGGCAATTTTAGCACCGCAAACCCTTTGTTGATGCCATTTTCAGGGAAAAAAACACAAGCCTTCTTCGGCACCCCTTTTTCTCATTTTTTTTAACAAACAAAATTGTCACTGTATTTTGGCTAATTTCTTGGTCTCCTCCAGGGGATACCACAAACTCTAGGTACCTTTAGAATCCCTAGGATGTTGGGGAAAAAAAGGACGCAAATTTGGCATGCATAGCTTATGTGGACAAAAAGTTATGAAGGCCTAAGGGCGAACTACCCCAAATAGCCAAAAAAGGGCTCAGCATTGGGGGGTGGGGGGTAAGGGCCCAGCAGCTAAGGGGTTCAAAGTTAGACTTTGGTGGAACTGTATGAATTCATCAAGATGACTTCACACCTTCCCTGAGAAAATCCAGAATAGTTGCAAACCCAATGAATGTCTTAAGTTCTCATAGGATATTGATCAACTTGCACAATATGGGCCCACACACTCAACCAATCAGAACTTCATGGACATTTCTAGTTAGGGAGATACTTTTGATTAGGAGCTCTTGCTTTAATGCTATTCTCTCATCTCCTAAATCTCTTTGACCTTTAGATATTTCTTAAAGGTTTAAAGTCATCCTTTCTATTTTCCCCCTTTACTTATGCGGTTCAGTACCAATATTTCTAATAAATTCTGAACTGCTATCTTACTCTCTGTGCAGCCTGTGTCCTACACTGCTCCTGATGCTACTGTCTACTGATACTGAAAAGCTGTGAGTGTTCTGGATTGACAACTCTTTCCTGTCTGCTGTCCCATGTAGAGAGGTATATAAACTGTATTGTGTTTTTTCTTGTTTCCTTTTCAGCTTAAATGTTTACTCCAGTGTATTTTTATAGTAAGTTAAGCTAGTTAGAAGATTTTCCAAATTATGTTTGTCTCTACTTTTGTTTTGTCCGCATGTGTTAGTCCATCCCCACGCATGCAAGTCCAAATTCGTATTAGGGATAATGATGACCCAGCCTGAAAACTGATTGTTACTAATTGAGTTTGATGATTTACTGAAGTCACCATCAGCTGCTTTGAAATCTGTTTTTGATATGCATATTATAGTTCTGTTAATTTGTGTTATTCTCTTGGAGTGTTTAATAGCATTGATGTTTAGTAGGCTTAGGTCCTCATCATTACATTGGCGGTGAGTGATAAAGTGATACCGCCAACAGGCCAGCAGTAATTGCCGCCAAATTATGACCATGGTGGTGAGAACTCTCATAGACAGCCAATGTATCACACCATCTGCCAGGGCATTAATACCACGCACCACGGTGGTCGCCATCAACAGCCAGGCGGAAGACAAAGTACCGTCCACCATATTATGACACAGGAAACTGCCAGGATTTCTGGGGTGGTGCCAGCGCCATTAAAAGCCTGATGGAAACAGAACTCAGAAAACGAGAGACTCATCAACAAGTACACAGAGGACTTCGCCGCCTCCATGGAACCGGAACTGCAAGTCTTCCCGATGTTCTTCTACACCATGCTCCACCTGGCACACTAACGCCGACGAAGACGATGACGGTGAGTACAGCCGCCTAGCACCCAAGGGAGGGAGGGAGGTAAACGAGAGTGACACACACACACACATCACACACCAGACACACACACATTAAACACACAACCAGCTGCACACGTAAACCAATCGCACACGACACATGGCACAATAAAACATGTATTTGCCAGGGAAAAGTCACCACATGAACATGATATGTACAATTGTCCACAAAGGGCCAATGGCCAATGCCCAGTCCAAAGTGCAAAGGGCCCACATGGCTAAAGGGCACAGTCCAAGGCCCAACTTGTCTCCTGACATCAAATGCACAGAACTCTGCAGGGACATCATTTTGTAAGTGGGCAGGCACCTCAGGGGGATGGGGTGGGGGGGCACCTCAGACAAAATCGGGAACTTTCCCACTGGTTCTGGAGGGAGCTCAGTGTCCATTTGTCTGTGCTGAGGAGTGCAAGGCCACAGTCTCTGGAGTGAGTGAATTGCCCACTGGTTCTAGAGGGGGCTCCATGCCCGTTTTTCTGTGCTGGGGAGTTCAAGGCCACAATCTTTCAGGTTGGTGACTTACCCACTGGTTCTGGAGGGTGCTCCATGCCCATTTGTCTGTGCTGTGGAGTGCAAGGCCACAGTCTCTGGAGTGGGTGACTTGCCCACTGGTTCTGGAGGGTGCTCCATGCCCATTTGTCTGTGCTGGGGAGTTCAAGGCCACAGTCTCTCAGGTGGGTGACTTGCCCACTGGTTCTGGGGGGGGGTCCATGCCCATTTCTCTGTGATGGGGAGTGCAAGGCCACAGTCTCTGGAGTGGGTGATGTGCCCACTAGTTCAGGAAGGGGCTCATGCCCATTTCTCTGTGCTGGGGAGTGCAAGGCCACAGTCTCTCAGGTTAGTGACTTGCCCACTGGTTCTGGAGGGGGTTTCATGCCCATTTATCTGTGCTGGGTAGTGCAAGGCCACAGTCTCTCAGGTGGGTGACTTTCACACTGGTTCTGGAGGGGGCTCCATGTACAGTAGTCGCAGGAGGGTAACCTACATGCCCCATGCTGGAGGTGAGGGCTGCACTGTCTCATCTGGAGGTGAGGGCTGCACTATGTCAGCAGGCAAAGGTGCCTCCTGGGCAGCCTCTGCTGGAGGTGAGAGCTGCACTGTCTCAGCCGGTGAAGGTGCAGTGTCTGCAGGAGGAGTGGGCTGCACTGCCTCAGCAGGAGGTGAGGGCACCATGACCACTGGTGGTGGTGTCCTCCTGCCAGCCTCTGCTAGAGTGTGAGGGCTGCACTGTGTCAGCAAGCAAAGGGACCTCCTGGGCAGCCTCTGTTGAAGGTGATGGCTACACCGTCTCAGCGGGTGAAGGTGAGGGTTCCATGACCACTGGTGGTGGTGTCATCCTGCCAGCCTCTGCTGTAGTCAAGGACTTTTTACCCTTCATGGCAGACGTCGAGGACTTCTTCACCTTCTTGACAGGAGGTGCAGGCCATTCCCCTTCATGGCAGGAGTCGAGGGCTTCTTCCCATTCATTACAGGAGTCGAGGGTTTCTTCCCCTTCATGGCAGGAGTCGAGGGCTTCTTCCCCTTCATGGCAGGAGGTGCAGCCTCCCTCCTCTTCATGGCAGGATGTGCAGCCTCCTTCCCCTTCATGCCAGGAGTTGAGGGCTTCTTCTCCTTTATGGCAGTGGCTGTAGGATCCTTACCATTCCTGGCTGGTGGAGTGGGAACATTCACTGTCTTGCACGACTAGGAGGTGCCTCCACTGTCCACGTGGACTGTTTGGCGGAGGTGCTGGGCTGGGACGTTGGGACCCTGCTCTTATGGGCAGGACGGGGGGGAGGGAAGAGGTCAAGTTGGGCAAGAAAAAGCTTTTTAGGGAAGGTGTGACGGGAAGAGGGAGGAGGGATGGGAGTGGAGTTTGAGGGAGTGGTTGTTGGAGGAGTACACCTGCTGGACTTGGGTGCAGGTGCATGGGGAGCGTGCTGATGTGAGGTGGATGGATGTTGGGTGTCTGAGTGCTTGCATTTATGAGTTTTAGGAGGGGGACACACAGGGTTGGAGAGGATACGGGGACACATGCATGGATGTTGTGGAGGTGTCTGCTAGTGAGGTGTGTGTGCTGCTTGCTGTGGTGATGCTGGTGGTGGCTGTTGAAGCAGTGCATGCAGGCGTGAGTGTGGATGTGACTGTGAGAGAGGAGGAGGGGGAGACAGTGGAGGCTGTGGATGTGGTGGTTTCTGCAACTGTCTGTTTTTTGCTTGAGTGCTTGTGTGTTGAAGTGTGGTGCCTGTGTTTGACTATGCTACTCTTGTGTTTTGTCTTGTGTGCATGCTCGTCTATATGTGTTCATGGGATGGGTTGGGATTGAGGAGACTGGGACTGGGAAGTGGTAGCTGGAGGGAGACGGTAGGGACAGGGACAATGGCTGCCAACAGAGAGGAGGCCAGAGCCTGAATCGATCTCTGTTGGGCCGCCAAATCAAAATGGATGCCCTCCAGGAATGCATTGCATTGCTGCATCTGGGATGCCAGCCCCTGAATGGCATTCACAATGGTAGACTGCCCTACCAAGATGGATCTCAGGAGGTCAATAGCCTCCTTACTCAGGGCAGCAGGGCTCACTGGGACAGGGCCTGAGGTGCCTGTGGCGAAGAAGATGCCCACCCTCCTGGGTGAGTAGGCACAGGCAACTCCCTGAGGGCTAGTGGGAGGGTGGTGCTGGTACGAGGGGTGGCGGTTGTGCCTGCAGCTGGGGTGGTCACAGAGGTGTCCGCCGCCACCAGGAAAGCTTCCATCGGAGGAGGTATCTGAGTCTGTGTTGTCACCTCCTGTCTCCACCGTGGAGTTCCCCTCGCCCTCCATCCCACTGGTTCCCCTGCTCCTCTGCCAGATGATGCTAATGCACACATGGACAGGATGGCAGATGATAAAGGGGGAGAGAGAGAAAGAGAACACAGGGTCAATTATTGCACCAACATCAATGTTGGCATATTGGCATATACAGCACCGTCACACACGGGGATCAAGATTGAGCACTATGCATTGCCATTGATTTGGCTAGATTGCACAGCAAGATGAGGGACAAACACCGCCAACTGCACACCCCCTGGGACACACTAAGCCCTGTCTGACATGGAATGCAACCTAGCTGGGTTACCTTCTTTTCCTTTTCAACCGTTACTCTGGAGCTGGATCATGCTGCAATGTCTGGCCTGACATTAAGGAGCACCCACAAACTGACACCCACCACCCGGATCCCATGCCACCTGCCAATTATTGTAGTAATGCCCACTGTACTCACGCCCTTGTGGCTGCTGTGATGCCCTCAAGCGCCCATCTAGCTCTGGGTAGGCCACCGCCAGTATGCGGGCCATCAGGGGGGTCATGGTGCGACGGGCACCGCTCTCACGTTGGGAGGCCATCCCCAGCTGGGCCTCCGCCGCCTTCTTGCTCCAGATTCGAACGTCCTTCCATCTCTTACGGCAGTGGGTGCAGGTTCCGACGGGCACCCCTTCCTCCTTGGGAGGCCATCCCCAGCTGGGCCGCCGCAGTCTTCCGTGCCCAGCATCTGAGGTCCTCCTACCGTTTCCGACAGTGGGTGCTCCGCCTCCCATAGACTCCCAGGGTCCGCACATCCTTGGCGATGGCACGTCATAATCCCTTCTTTTGATGGCCGCTGACCTGCAGAGGTGATACAGATGGGAGGACACCATTACATATACAATCCAGCCTGTCACACATATGGCCCACAAATCCAGTTTCCTTCACCAGTGGGACACACATGGGCCGGCACACACCATGTACACCACCAAATTACATCACTCCCCCATGACACGATGCTTGCACACACATCTCCATGCATCCTTCCCACATGCATCGTGCCCAAGGTGTACTTGCCTGTTGGCCTGTAGGCCCATACAGCAGTCCGTACTGGGGTAGGACCCCATCCACCAATCGCTCCAAATCCTCCGCAGTGAAGGCAGGGGCCGTTTCCCCAGTCACATGGGCCAACAGGTGTTCTGCTGTTGAAGGTCAGGAAACAAGTGAGGATTGAGATAGAAAATGGCGGTCACGTCCACGGCGGTGTACACAGTCACCACTGGCGCAGATCCTCATTTGCCACTGTACTCCATAGAGTACCATATTATCCAATGCTCAGCGGTGCAAAACCGCCTTCCGCCACGCCACCCAACATTGTCGGAGTTACCTTACTTCCACCTGTCCCTACATACAGGTGAGGTGAGGGACAACCATCAGATTAACCTTTACTGTGTCACTGTCTAGGTTTGCACATACCTGTCATTCTCAATGTCCCATCACATAAATGCAACATGTACACTGAGGTTGTGGTTCCATTGTTCAAATTGTGACAGCCTACTCACTTTACCCTACCACTATCCAGTCTATTGACCATCCCCCCACTTCTGCTGCAGCTATTGGACAAGAGGCCCCACCACAGGACCCACAGGCCACCAGCACCTCTCCCCCTGCAGAAGGTGAACCACCCCGCAAACGTTCCCTGCGAACCAGACAGAAGCCAGGTATACTTAAAACTGTAAACTGTAAACTTTGCACTTGTATAGCGCACTACTCACCCGTTAGGGTCTCAAGGTGCTGTACGCATACCGCTGTGGAATCCCTCCTGGCTTTTCCCTGTGAGGCGCCCACTTCTTGACAGCCCCAGGGTGAAGCCAGGCATCCAAGCGCTGTGAAGATTAAGCAAGCTATTGCCCAGAGTTTCAGAGTGGGACCCATTAATTAGATTAGGCACCGAGGCGAGAATTATCTAGTGCAAGGGAATTGAGCCCAAGACCCGCCAATGTGGGGAACTGTACCCTGGTCCCGGGCCAGATCTCTGCATCAGGGTCTGCCATTCTAACCATTGTGCCACACTTTTCCACTGTTGAATGTCCGATATGGTGATTCATGGGTTATGATGTGGTGGGTGTTGTTCTGTTGGCGTAACGGTGTGGGTGTTGGGACCGCCACTTTAGCACTGCCCTTTGGGCTGGCGGATTTGTGTATGCGGATGTATTCTGTCGGTTTGGTGTATGTGTTTCATAACGTGCCGAACAGTTATCCGCCACCACGGCGGTATGTTAGCGGCCATCAGCGTTGTGGTAAGCGGGATTTACCGCCAATGTCATAATGAGGGCCTTGATCTCGGTTAGACGTTTTGGTCAGCCTATGGTTTTCATGTATGTTTGTAACTTAATATTTGATATCATTTATATTACATTGACTTTATGGTTGTAAGAAAGCTTTGAAACTTGATTCAGTTTGGAGTTTTGATTCTGTGGCCAAATTAGTCATTTTAACTTATGTTTCTCATGTTATTGATTTATGTTGAATGAATCTGATTACCACACTCCTCACTGAGCCCAAAGATCCTATCGACCACTAGTGGAGGTGGGATGAATTGTGGTGTCTCACCAGAGCGCATGCAGTTTTCTGAATCCGATTTGGGAGGAAGACCCCCTGGGCTCGCTCCAACAAGCATATGCACTATTTCACTCATTAGCAGTGGTAAAGTGCCCAGAGTCCTAAGGCCAACAAAAAAAATCAGCAAAAGTGAGGCAAACCAGACAAAATGTTTGAGGGAAGACCACCCTAAGGCTGTCAGATCTAACATCAATGAAAACAATGTTTAGAGATACAAGTCATTAGAGCAAAATGGCAGAATGCTGTATTGCAGAGGTGGAGGAGGGTGCAACTACCTCCAATGAAAAACTTCTTCATATGAAAAATGTTCTGAAATTAATTTGTAATAAAATCAAGGACCTGGAGTGGCACCCTAGGTGACAAAACATACCATGCTCAGTCTTGCAGAGCTGACGTGAAGGGGCAGGCCAGAGCTATTTATCAAAAGCCCACTCATTGATCTGTTTGGCAGCGACAATTTTCCATCAATATCCGTAGAACAGATGGTAATTCCCCAAAGACCTATCATTGTATGACTTCTAAAAACTGGGACTTGGACACCATTCTTCAGTTAACCAGGAAAAAGGGAGATGTACAATTTCAAGGTACCAAAATATCCTTTTACCCTGACTTCACTTGCACAGTGCAGGATGACAATAACGTGCACTATGCAATGTTATACAATGCCTCTCTAAAAGAGCTCTGGGAGAAGAAGATGCAGATCTTTGGGACACCAGAAGAGGCCATGTAGTTGTTTAAAAATATATTGGGAGAGGCAGGAGGAGAGGCCTGCTGAGAAAGAAGAACAATTGCAAGATGAGCCCACCAGTTGAAATACCACAGAGAGCAGTGATTAATGAAAAGGCCTAGCTACCATGTCCAGAACTGAAGAGACAGCTTACCCAGGATTATGCAGCTTCAGCTGAGGAAGAAGACTTGTAGCACTTCTAGGCAGCTGGTTACTGCACTCTCTGATGCTGCTAGAGTTGATCCAGCACTGTCCCACTCACAAGAACCAAGAAAAGTTGCTTGCGACATGTGACCAGTGGTGAGCGTGGATGGTGACAATGCAGTTCCAGAACACACTTGGCACACACAATATCACATTTTGGCTTCTTTTTTGAGGCAGAGCAGACACCATGAGTTCCCAAAAGAGGCCAAATCTTGGCATTATAAAATGCCTTTTCCAAAGTGTAAAGGACGATGAGGCAAATACCCTGTAACCCTTATGACCAGGGTAGTAAATGTGGATAGGTTAATGGTCAATGCAAGGGGGAAGTAACCTAGACTTCCACGGTAATCAAATGGCTAAAGTAATTCTATGCGTACAACCAATGTAACGTCAATAGACATTTATTGCATTATATATTTCTTTGCACATGTTATTCCAGACATTAAACGTCTATTTCGTTGAACATGTTATTCTGAATGTAAAGTTTGCATTCTGAATAGGTGCTCCTAGTAAAAACAGTGAAGGTGATACAAAAGTGCAGGTAAGTGAAGACGAATGCAAACTTTACGTTTCAGAATAACATGTTCAACGAAATATATGTTTAATGTCTGGAATAACATGTGCAAAGAAATATATAATGCAATAAATGTCTATTGACATTACATTGGTTGTATGCATAGAATTACTTTTTCCAAAGTGGTGATCATTCTATTGAGATTTATCTGAATAACGCATTTCAAGGTTGTAAGGAAATGCCTCCTTGGCATGGTTGCCCCCTGACTTTTTGCCTTTGCTGATGCTATGTTTACAATTGAAAGTGTGCTGAGGCCTGCTAACCAGGCCCCAGCACCAGTGTTCTTTCCCTAACCTGTACTTTTGTATCCACAATTGGCAGACCCTGGCATCCAGATAAGTCCCTTGTAACTGGTACTTCTAGTACCAAGGGCCCTGATGCCAAGGAAGGTCTCTAAGGGCTGCAGCATGTCTTATGCCACCCTGGAGACCTCTCACTCAGCACAGACACACTGCTTGGCAGCTTGTGTGTGCTAGTGAGAACAAAACGAGTAAGTCGACATGGCACTCCCCTCAGGGTGCCATGCCAGCCTCTCACTGCCTATGCAAGTATAGGTCAGTCACCCCTCTAGCAGGCCTTACAGCCCTAAGGCAGGGTGCACTATACCATAGGTGAGGGTACCAGTGCATGAGCATGGTACCCCTACAGTGTCTAAACAAAACCTTAGACATTGTAAGTGCAGGGTAGCCATAAGAGTATATGGTCTGGGAGTTTGTCAAACACGAACTCCACAGCACCATAATGGCTACACTGAAAACTGGGAAGTTTGGTATCAAACTTCTCAGCACAATAAATGCACACTGATGCCAGTGTACATTTTATTGCAAAATACACCCCAGAGGGCACCTTAGAGGTGCCCCCTGAAACTTAACCGACTGTCTGTGTAGGCTGACTAGTTCCAGCAGCCTGCCACACTAGAGACATGTTCCTGGCCCCATGGGGAGAGTGCCTTTGTCACTCTGAGGCCAGTAACAAAGCCTGCACTGGGTGGAGATGCTAACACCTCCCCCAGGCAGGAGCTGTAACACCTGGCGGTGAGCCTCAAAGGCTCACCCCTTTGTCACAGCCCAGCAGGGCACTCCAGCTTAGTGGAGTTGCCCGCCCCCTCCGGCCACGGCCCCCACTTTTGGCGGCAAGGTTGGAGGGAACAAAGAAAGTAACAAGGAGGAGTCACTGGCCAGTCAGGACAGCCCCTAAGGTGTCCTGAGCTGAGGTCACTCTAACTTTTAGAAATCCTCCATCTTGCAGATGGAGGATTCCCCCAATAGGGTTAGGATTGTGACCCCCTCCCCTTGGGAGGAGGCACAAAGAGGGTGTACCCACCCTCAGGGCTAGTAGCCATTGGCTACTAACCCCCCAGACCTAAACACGCCCTTAAATTTAGTATTTAAGGGCTACCCTGAACCCTAGAAAATAAGATTCCTGCAACAACAAGAAGAAGGACTGCCTAGCTGAAAACCCCTGCAGAGGAAGACCAGAAGACAACAACTGCCTTGGCTCCAGAAACTCACCGGCCTGTCTCCTGCCTTCCAAAGAACTCTGCTCCAGCGACGCCTTCCAAAGGGACCAGCGACCTCTGAATCCTCTGAGGACTGCCCTGCTTCGACGACGACAAGAAACTCCCGAGGACAGCGGACCTGCCCCAAAAAGACTGCAACTTTATCCAAAGGAGCAGCTTTAAAGAACCCTGCAATCTCCCCGCAAGAAGCGTGAGACTTGCAACACTGCACCCGGCGACCCCGACTCGGCTGGTGGAGAACCAACACCTCAGGGAGGACCCCCGGACTACTCTACGACTGTGAGTACCAAAACCTGTCCCCCCTGAGCCCCCACAGCGCCGCCTGCAGAGGGAATCCCGAGGCTTCCCCTGACCGCGACTCTCTGAAACCTAAGTCCCGACGCCTGGAAAAGACCCTGCACCCGCAGCCCCCAGGACCTGAAGGACCGGACTTTCACTGCAGAAGTGACCCCCAGGAGTCCCTCTCCCTTGCCCAAGTGGAGGTTTCCCCGAGAAAGCCCCCCCTTGCCTGCCTGCAGCGCTGAAGAGATCCCTTGATCTCTCATTGACTTCCATTGCGAACCCGACGCTTGTTCTAACACTGCACCCGGCCGCCCCCGCGCCGCTGAGGGTGAAATTTCTGTGTGGGCTTGTGTCCCCCCCGGTGCCCTACAAAACCCCCCTGGTCTGCCCTCCGAAGACGCAGGTACTTACCTGCTGGCAGACTGGAACCGGGGCACCCCCTTCTCTCCATTGAAGCCTATGCGTTTTGGGCACCACTTTGAACTCTGCACCTGACCGGCCCTGAGCTGCTGGTGTGGTGACTTTGGGGTTGCTCTGAACCCCCAACGGTGGGCTACCTTGGACCAAGAACTGAACCCTGTAAGTGTCGTACTTACCTGGTAAAACTAACAAAAACTTACCTCCCCCAGGAACTGTGAAAATTGCACTGTGTCCACTTTTGAAATAGCTATCTGTGAATAACTTGAAAAGTATACATGCAATTGAAATGATTCAAAGTTCCTAATGTACTTACCTGCAATACCTTTCAAACAAGATATTACATGTTAAATTTGAACCTGTGGTTCTTAAAATAAACTAAGAAAAGATATTTTTCTATACAAAACCTATTGGCTGGATTTGTCTCTGAGTGTGTGTACCTCATTTATTGTCTATGTGTATGTACAACAAATGCTTAACACTACTCCTTGGATAAGCCTACTGCTCGACCACACTACCACAAAATAGAGCATTAGTATTATCTATTTTTACCACTATTTTACCTCTAAGGGGAACCCTTGGACTCTGTGCATGCTATTCCTTACTTTGAAATAGCACATACAGAGCCAACTTCCTACATTGGTGGATCAGCGGTGGGGTACAAGACTTTGCATTTGCTGGACTACTCAGCCAATACCTGATCACACGACAAATTCCAAAATTGTCATTAGAAATTGATTTTTGCAATTTGAAAAGTTTTCTACATTCTTTAAAGTCCTGCTAGGGCCTTGTGTTAGTCCCTGTTAGCATTTCTTTTAGAGTTTAAAAGTTTGTAAAAGTTTGAATTAGATTCTAGAACCAGTTTTAGATTCTTAAAAAGTATTCCAACTTTTAGAAGCATAATGTCTAGCACAGATGTGAATGTGGTGGAACTCGACACCACACCTTACCTCCATCTACAGATGAGAGAGCTAAGGTCACTCTGTAAACTAAAGAAAATAGCAATGGGCTCCAAACCTACCAAAGTACAGCTCCAGGAGCTTTTGGCAGAGTTTGAAAAAGCCAACCCCTCTGAGGATGGCAACACAGAGGATGAAGATAGTGACTTGGAGGGAAATTCCCCCCCTCCAGTCCTACTTAGGGAGAACAGGGCTTCTCAAGCCCTGACTCCACAAATAATAGTCAGAGATGCTGGTTCCCTCACAGGAGGGACCAACAACTCTGAAATCACTGAGGATAACTCCAGTGAAGATGACATCCAGTTAGCCAGGATGGCCAAAAGATTGGCTTTGGAAAGACAGATCCTAGCCATAGAAAGGGAAAGACAAGAGATGGGCCTAGGACCCATCAATGGTGGCAGCAACATAAATAGGGTCAGAGATTCTCCTGACATGTTGAAAATCCCTAAAGGGATTGTAACTAAATATGAAGATGGTGATGACATCACCAAATGGTTCACAGCTTTTGAGAGGGCTTGTGTAACCAGAAAAGTGAACAGATCTCACTGGGGTGCTCTCCTTTGGGAAATGTTCACAGGAAAGTGTAGGGATAGACTCCTCACACTCTCTGGAAAAGATGCAGAATCTTATGACCTCATGAAGGGTACCCTGATTGAGGGCTTTGGATTCTCCACTGAGGAGTATAGGATTAGATTCAGGGGGGCTCAAAAATCCTCGAGCCAGACCTGGGTTGACTTTGTAGACTACTCAGTAAAAACACTAGATGGTTGGATTCAAGGCAGTGGTGTAAGTAATTATGATGGGCTGTACAATTTATTTGTGAAAGAACACCTGTTAAGTAATTGTTTCAATGATAAACTGCATCAGCATCTGGTAGACCTAGGACCAATTTCTCTCCAAGAATTGGGAAAGAAGGCGGACCATTGGGTCAAGACAAGGGTGTCCAAAACTTCCACAGGGGGTGACCAAAAGAAAGGGGTCACAAACCTCCCCAGGGGAAAGGTGGTGAGACAGCCAAAAATAAAAATAGTAAAGAGTCTTCTACAGGCCCCCAAAAACCTGCACAGGAGGGTGGGCCCAGAGCCTCTTCACAAAACAATCCTGGGTACAAGGGTAAAAACTTTGATCCCAAAAAGGCCTGGTGTCGTAGCTGTAATCAGCCTGGACACCAAACTGGAGACAAGGCCTGTCCCAAGAAAGGTTCCACTCCAAACTCCAATCCAGGTAACACTGGAATGGCTAGTCTCCAAGTGGGATCAACAGTGTGCCCAGAGCAAATCAGGGTCCACACTGAAGCTACTCTAGTCTCTGAGGGTGGGGTGGATTTAGCCACACTAGCTGCCTGGCCGCCTAACATGCAAAAATACAGGCAGCAGCTCTTTATTAATGGGACAAGTGTAGAGGGCCTGAGGGAAACAGGTGCCAGTGTCACCATGGTGACAGAGAAACTGGTTTCCCCTGGCCAATACCTGACTGGAAAAACCTATACAGTCACCAACGCTGACAATCAGACTAAAGCACATCCCATGGCAATGGTAACTTTAGAATGGGGAGGGGTCAATGGCCTGAAACAGGTGGTGGTCTCCTCAAACATCCCAGTAGACTGTCTGCTTGGAAATGACCTGGAGTCCTCAGCATGGGCTGAGGTAGAACTAAAAACCCATGCAGCCATGCTGGGTATCCCTGAACTGGTGTGTGTAAAAACAAGAGCACAGTGCAAGGCACAGGGTGAAAAAGTAGAGCTGGAGTCTGGAAGAAAGGCCCAGCCTACCAAGAGAAAAGGAAAGTCAGTTGGGAAACCAACTGCAACACAGTCAGAAAAAGAGAACCTCTCTTCTCAGGAAGAAGTTCTGCCCTCTGAGGGAACTGAGCCTGTGGAGCTTGAACCTTATCAGGTTGAGCTCTTAGGCCCAGGGGGACCCTCAAGGGAGGAGCTGTGTAAGGGACAAGAAACCTGTCCCTCTCTTGAAGGCCTTAGGCAGCAAGCTGCTGAAGAGTCCAAGGGCAAGAAAAATGGAACACATAGGGTCTATTGGGAAGATGGACTCCTGTACACTGAGGCCAGAGACCCCAAACCTGGTGCCACTAGGAGAGTGGTAGTGCCTCAGTCGTTCAGAGAGTTTATTCTGACCTTAGCCCATGATATTCCCCTTGCTGGGCATTTGGGACAAACCAAGACGTGGGAGAGGTTAGTCAACCACTTCTACTGGCCCAATATGTCCCACAAGGTTAAGGAGTTTTGCCTCTCCTGCCCCACCTGTCAAGCCAGTGGTAACACAGGTGGGCATCCAAAGGCCCCCCTCATTCCACTTCCAGTGGTGGGGGTCCCCTTTGAAAGAGTGGGTGTGGACATAGTTGGTCCACTAGAACCTCCCACAGCCTCAGGAAATATGTATATCCTAGTAGTAGTGGATCATGCTACTAGGTATCCTGAAGCTATTCCCCTTAGGTCGACTACTGCCCCTGCAGTAGCCAAGGCCCTCATTGGTATCTTTACCAGAGTGGGTTTCCCTAAGGAGGTGGTGTCTGACAGAGGTACCAACTTCATGTCAGCATACCTAAAACACATGTGGAATGAGTGTGGGGTGACTTACAAATTCACTACACCATACCATCCACAAACTAATGGCTTAGTTGAGAGATTCAACAAGACATTAAAAGGCATGATCATGGGGCTCCCAGAAAAGCTCAAAAGGAGATGGGATGTCCTCTTGCCATGTCTGCTTTTCGCTTACAGAGAGGTGCCACAGAAGGGAGTAAGATTCTCACCCTTTGAACTTCTGTTTGGCCACCCTGTAAGGGGACCACTTGCTCTTGTTAAAGAAGGCTGGGAGAGACCTCTTCATGAGCCTAAACAGGACATAGTGGACTATGTACTTGGCCTTCGCTCTAGAATGGCAGAGTACATGGAAAAGGCAAGCAAAAACCTTGAGGCCAGCCAACAGCTCCAGAAGTTTTGGTATGACCAAAAGGCTGCAATGGTTGAGTTCCAACCAGGGCAGAAAGTCTGGGTTCTGGAGCCTGTGGCTCCCAGGGCACTTCAGGACAAATGGAGTGGCCCTTACCCAGTGCTAGAAAGGAAGAGTCAGGTCACCTACCTGGTGGACCTGGGCACAAGCAGGAGCCCCAAGAGGGTGATCCATGTGAACCGCCTTAAGCTCTTCCATGACAGGGCTGATGTAAATCTGTTGATGGTAACAGATGAGGATCAGGAGGCAGAGAGTGAACCTCTCCCTGATCTTCTGTCATCAGACCCAAAAGATGGCTCAGTGGATGGAGTGATCTACTCAGACACCCTCTCTGGCCAACAGCAAGCTGATTTTAGGAGAGTCCTACAACAGTTTCCTGAACTCTTCTCCCTAACCCCTGGACAGACACACCTGTGTACCCATGATGTGGACACAGGAGACAGCATGCCTGTCAAAAACAAAAATTTTAGACAGTCTGACCATGTTAAGGAAAGCATCAAGGTGGAAGTCCACAAGATGCTGGAATTGGGAGTAATTGAGCGCTCTGACAGCCCCTGGGCTAGCCCAGTGGTCTTAGTCCCCAAACCTCACACCAAAGATGGAAAGAAAGAGATGAGGTTTTGTGTGGACTACAGGGGGCTCAACTCTGTCACCAAGACAGACGCCCATCCAATTCCTAGAGCTGATGAGCTCATAGACAAATTAGGTGCTGCCAAATTCTTAAGTACCTTTGGCTTGACAGCAGGGTACTGGCAAATAAAAATGGCACCTGGAGCAAAAGAGAAAACAGCATTCTCCACACCTGATGGGCATTATCAGTTTACTGTTATGCCCTTTGGTTTAAAGAATGCCCCTGCCACCTTCCAAAGGTTGGTGAATCAAGTCCTTGCTGGTTTGGAGTCCTTTAGCACAGCTTATCTTGATGATATTGCTGTCTTTAGCTCCACCTGGCAGGATCACCTGGTCCACCTGAAGAAGGTTTTGAAGGCTCTGCAATCTGCAGGCCTCTCTATCAAGGCATCCAAATGCCAGATAGGGCAGGGAACTGTGGTTTACTTGGGCCACCTTGTAGGTGGAGGCCAAGTTCAGCCACTCCAACCCAAGATCCAGACTATTCTGGACTGGGTAGCTCCAAAAACCCAGACTCAAGTCAGGGCATTCCTTGGCTTGACTGGGTACTACAGGAGGTTTGTGAAGGGATATGGATCCATTGTGACCGCCCTCACTGAACTCACCTCCAAGAAAATGCCCAAGAAAGTGAACTGGACTGTAGAATGCCAACAGGCCTTTGACACCCTGAAACAAGCAATGTGCTCAGCACCAGTTCTAAAAGCTCCAGATTATTCTAAGCAGTTCATTGTGCAGACAGATGCCTCTGAACATGGGATAGGGGCAGTTTTGTCCCAAACAAATGATGATGGCCTTGACCAGCCTGTTGCTTTCATTAGCAGGAGGTTACTCCCCAGGGAGCAGCGTTGGAGTGCCATTGAGAGGGAGGCCTTTGCTGTGGTTTGGTCCCTGAAGAAGCTGAGACCATACCTCTTTGGGACTCACTTCCTAGTTCAAACTGACCACAGACCTCTCAAATGGCTGATGCAAATGAAAGGTGAAAATCCTAAACTGTTGAGGTGGTCCATCTCCCTACAGGGAATGGACTTTATAGTGGAACACAGACCTGGGACTGCCCATGCCAATGCAGATGGCCTTTCCAGGTTCTTCCACTTAGAAAATGAAGACTCTCTTGGGAAAGGTTAGTCTCATCCTCTTTCATTTGGGGGGGGGGGTTGTGTAAGGAAATGCCTCCTTGGCATGGTTGCCCCCTGACTTTTTGCCTTTGCTGATGCTATGTTTACAATTGAAAGTGTGCTGAGGCCTGCTAACCAGGCCCCAGCACCAGTGTTCTTTCCCTAACCTGTACTTTTGTATCCACAATTGGCAGACCCTGGCATCCAGATAAGTCCCTTGTAACTGGTACTTCTAGTACCAAGGGCCCTGATGCCAAGGAAGGTCTCTAAGGGCTGCAGCATGTCTTATGCCACCCTGGAGACCTCTCACTCAGCACAGACACACTGCTTGCCAGCTTGTGTGTGCTAGTGAGAACAAAACGAGTAAGTCGACATGGCACTCCCCTCAGGGTGCCATGCCAGCCTCTCACTGCCTATGCAAGTATAGGTCAGTCACCCCTCTAGCAGGCCTTACAGCACTAAGGCAGGGTGCACTATACCATAGGTGAGGGTACCAGTGCATGAGCATGGTACCCCTACAGTGTCTAAACAAAACCTTAGACATTGTAAGTGCAGGGTAGCCATAAGAGTATATGGTCTGGGAGTTTGTCAAACACGAACTCCACAGCACCATAATGGCTACACTGAAAACTGGGAAGTTTGGTATCAAACTTCTCAGCACAATAAATGCACACTGATGCCAGTGTACATTTTATTGCAAAATACACCCCAGAGGGCACCTTAGAGGTGCCCCCTGAAACTTAACCGACTGTCTGTGTAGGCTGACTAGTTCCAGCAGCCTGCCACACTAGAGACATGTTCCTGGCCCCATGGGGAGAGTGCCTTTGTCACTCTGAGGCCAGTAACAAAGCCTGCACTGGGTGGAGATGCTAACACCTCCCCCAGGCAGGAGCTGTAACACCTGGCGGTGAGCCTCAAAGGCTCACCCCTTTGTCACAGCCCAGCAGGGCACTCCAGCTTAGTGGAGTTGCCCGCCCCCTCCGGCCACGGCCCCCACTTTTGGCGGCAAGGTTGGAGGGAACAAAGAAAGCAACAAGGAGGAGTCACTGGCCAGTCAGGACAGCCCCTAAGGTGTCCTGAGCTGAGGTGACTCTAACTTTTAGAAATCCTCCATCTTGCAGATGGAGGATTCCCCCAATAGGGTTAGGATTGTGACCCCCTCCCCTTGGGAGGAGGCACAAAGAGGGTGTACCCACCCTCAGGGCTAGTAGCCATTGGCTACTAACCCCCCAGACCTAAACACGCCCTTAAATTTAGTATTTAAGGGCTACCCTGAACCCTAGAAAATAAGATTCCTGCAACAACAAGAAGAAGGACTGCCTAGCTGAAAACCCCTGCAGAGGAAGACCAGAAGACAACAACTGCCTTGGCTCCAGAAACTCACCGGCCTGTCTCCTGCCTTCCAAAGAACTCTGCTCCAGCGACGCCTTCCAAAGGGACCAGCGACCTCTGAATCCTCTGAGGACTGCCCTGCTTCGACGACGACAAGAAACTCCCGAGGACAGCGGACCTGCCCCAAAAAGACTGCAACTTTATCCAAAGGAGCAGCTTTAAAGAACCCTGCAATCTCCCCGCAAGAAGCGTGAGACTTGCAACACTGCACCCGGCGACCCGACTCGGCTGGTGGAGAACCAACACCCCAGGGAGGACCCCCGGACTACTCTACGACTGTGAGTACCAAAACCTGTCCCCCCTGAGCCCCCACAGCGCCGCCTGCAGAGGGAATCCCGAGGCTTCCCCTGACCGCGACTCTCTGAAACCTAAGTCCCGACGCCTGGAAAAGACCCTGCACCCGCAGCCCCCAGGACCTGAAGGACCGGACTTTCACTGCAGAAGTGACCCCCAGGAGTCCCTCTCCCTTGCCCAAGTGGAGGTTTCCCCGAGGAAGCCCCCCCTTGCCTGCCTGCAGCGCTGAAGAGATCCCTTGATCTCTCATTGACTTCCATTGCGAACCCGACGCTTGTTCTAACACTGCACCCGGCCGCCCCCGCGCCGCTGAGGGTGAAATTTCTGTGTGGGCTTGTGTCCCCCCCGGTGCCCTACAAAACCCCCCTGGTCTGCCCTCCGAAGACGCGGGTACTTACCTGCTGGCAGACTGGAACCGGGGCACCCCCTTCTCTCCATTGAAGCCTATGCGTTTTGGGCACCACTTTGAACTCTGCACCTGACCGGCCCTGAGCTGCTGGTGTGGTGACTTTGGGGTTGCTCTGAACCCCCAACGGTGGGCTACCTTGGACCAAGAACTGAACCCTGTAAGTGTCGTACTTACCTGGTAAAACTAACAAAAACTTACCTCCCCCAGGAACTGTGAAAATTGCAGTGTCCACTTTTGAAATAGCTATCTGTGAATAACTTGAAAAGTATACATGCAATTGAAATGATTCAAAGTTCCTAATGTACTTACCTGCAATACCTTTCAAACAAGATCTTACATGTTAAATTTGAACCTGTGGTTCTTAAAATAAACTAAGAAAAGATATTTTTCTATACAAAACCTATTGGCTGGATTTGTCTCTGAGTGTGTGTACCTCATTTATTGTCTATGTGTATGTACAACAAATGCTTAACACTACTCCTTGGATAAGCCTACTGCTCGACCACACTACCACAAAATAGAGCATTAGTATTATCTATTTTTACCACTATTTTACCTCTAAGGGGAACCCTTGGACTCTGTGCATGCTATTCCTTACTTTGAAATAGCACATACAGAGCCAACTTCCTACAAAGGTGCAGTAGTTTCTTCTTGTACGATCAGTTCCTGTTTCAGCATACAAAAGGCACCACTTGTAATGGCATGATGTAGCGCAATGTGACTCATTCGCTGAATAATTACTTGTTGTTCATTTTTGTCTCACATGTTTTTTCTTGACAGATTGGATTTTGCCTTTGGGAATTCTTCTTTGATATGTATTTTTCTGCTTGGTATTTCCTATACTCTTGCTACTTTTACCTTTTTCTCAAGTGGCTGGAATTCATTCTGGATCTGTTGTTTCTGCTTGTCTCTTTTCTACTTCCTGATGTTCAAGAGGAGTTTTATTCTTGCTGCTACCACAATTGTATCTATATTTTGATTCAACAATCATAATATTGGTAAGGGAGAGCTTTCATATTTGTGTTTTTTTCATCCTAGCTGTGGCCCTCTAAAGAAGGCACCTGTTATCTTTCCACTATATTATTCTGTGCAGGGTTACACTGTGACTGCTGGGAGGAGTTGCTCTTTCCTCTAGCAATTTTGAAGGGATTATGGCAAGCTATCTTCACAACCAGTCTTTGACATGGTAATGCGGATGGCTATACAGTGATCAGCTACTCTAGATGACGTAAGAATTACATATCTTACTTCTTAGATGAATTATAAGATGGAATAATGAGTACAGGAAGATTTGAGATAATACTGGCTGTGCAGTTTGGGAGCTCCTGACCTCGCTTCATGGCGTGGATCACCTGTATCTGGAAGCATAACTATTGAGGAATTGGTATTTTTTTTTTTTTTTAGCTCATGGTGCTCATTAAAAAAAAATTCTATGACACAGACATAGATGGAAGGACATGGAGAATCTTAGCTATATAATATATTGCAGTGCTGGGCACTGAAATATGAAAGATCATGCATTTTATATTGATTGTAAACTGATCACCTCATAGCCTACAAATGTGAGGGTATTAAATACTCATAATTGGTCGGTCATGAGTGGGGCATTGCTTTACTGCAGTAAACCCATATACCACAAGACAAGCCCTGACAAGTCGGTTTGAAATGCATAGTCATAAATATTTTGCATCTACAGTTCATGTTCATGCAGAGTAACTATCATTAGATGCAAATCTTTAGATTTGTATGTGTATAAAAGTTGTATCCGTCACAGCAGGGAGGTATCTGTTGGTTAATAACATATTTATTGGCATCCTCATCACATTGATCAATGTATATGGTCATAACTCTTACTCTCTTGAAATTTTTGATGATAGATATACATGATGCATGTAGGCACCTTGAAAAATAAAACATACATAGTGTAGCAAAGCGCCACAATTGCGTCAAAAATGTTGATGCTGTTGTGCTAACGACCGCCATGGTGCACTGTATTATGAATATGGCGCAACCATGGTGTCAGTAGGTGCCAGTAGGGGTGCACTGAAAAAGTGGTGCATCAGTTCTGATGCACCACTTTTTCTTAAATATGGGCCTTAGTTTCCTTGGTAACTGAGATGCAACATCTTCTTTGCACACTGTCTGACCATTCCACAATTAAACTTCACCTTGTACTCCCTATCACAACACAAATCAATGGCTCTTGGTGGCTTGCAAAGAATACTTTGACATTAAGGGGGGTTCGGTTCCACAATACTACAATTTCTGATAGGCATTTAAGGTGGTCCTTAGGGATGTGGAAATCTCCAAGCAGGCTGGCAAAATAAAATCATTACAAGGTAATCAGATTGAGCAGACAAGAAACAAAACTGCTGAATTTAAAAAGAAAATCACCACCAGTGGGGCTTGACACACGCTTGAAGAATTAAGGGCCATATTTATACTTTTTGACGCAAAACTGCGCCGCTGCAGTTTTGCGTCAAAATTTTTACCGCTGGCTAACGCCATTTCGAAGCGCTGTGCGGGCGGCAAATTTATACTTTGATGCACGGTGGCGCAATCAACAGGTAGAGTCATTTTTTTTTACGCACATCGCGGCGTCAAGTCGTAAAGGAAAACGACGTTAACGCGACGTAAATGACTGTGGGTCGATTTACGACACCGCAACCCGGATATGCGCCATTTTTTTTTACGCAATAGCGTAAAAAATACCCGTGAACACTGCCCTTTCAGCAGAGGAGAGCCAAAATGGATCCCAGATGCCACTACAGACCCCAGGAAGATGACAGCAGACCAGGAACCAGCCAGGGTGATCCATACAAGAACCAGGACATATATAGAAAAAAAAGAAAGTGTCACTTCAGTGCAGAGGAGCAGGAAATTCTGGTTAAAGAGGTGACGGAACACCAGCACCAACTGTTCATCACCTCTAAGTTGCCAATCAGTAGGAGAGAGGCCATATGGCAACAAATTGTTGACAAGATCAACAGTGTGGCTAAAGTACGTAGAACAGTCACCGAGTGTAAGAAACGCTGGCATGACTGCAAACGTAGGACAAAGGAAAAAATGGCCAGGAACAGGAAGGCAGCACTGCAGACAGGAGGTGGGAGTCCAGCACACCAGGAGGCCCTGGACCACATGGAGGAGCTGGTCGCAGCCGTCATCCCTGATGAGATCATCACAGGGATTCAAGGACAGGACAGTGCAGACTACCACGAGACAACGCACATGCAGGGTAAGTTGCATGGGGATTTAAAATACAATAATGTTGACTGTGAGCAAGGGGGGAAATACCTACTACACATTGCATGTAAGTCAGCATATACATGGAGTGGCATGGGTAAAGGGGTATGGCAGGGGGGCATGCCCTGCACATACAGAAGCTGGGGCACAACATAACACAACACCAACAACAGTCCCATGGGGGCATCCTGTCATGCCAACAATGGAGCAAAGGGAAAGCCTCGACAGGAGGAAAGGCTACTACGTCAAACTTACATCCTGGCACTCGTCAGCCAAAATATCTCCTACATTAACTAGGGCCCTATCACCAATCCTCTAGCCAAAACAACAACTGCAATGTAACTGCAACAACAGTTGACACTACCACCTCTGATCTCTGTGCAGCTATAGTAGCCAATGGCAGTAACCTCCCCATGGAACATACATACCTAAATTAGGGGGTGAGGATGACATCTGCAACAATCTCCTGAAACAAGACAAAGGCCCCAGTACACTTATATGTCAATGCCCATAGTTGTCACATACATCAGCCAAAGTGAACAGCAATAGGAGCGACACAGCACTAAGGACACACACATGCTGCATATGTCAGGGTCCTTCCCGTGCCTGGCTAACAAGGCAACATCACAAATGTCATACTGCTCAGACAACAGCATTGAGGAGGGGACACAACTGGTCACTTAAATACACCTGCACAGTCAGAGGACCAAATAGGACATTGATACGATAATCAGGGCAATCCAATGTAACACACATTACCCAACATCAGCAGGACACATTAACAATGTCTACATCCATATCACATCATAACATTGCCATGCATAGGATATGCCACATGTCAATTACATTAAAGTCAATGTGAACAATCAGGGATTGGGTCCTGAGAGGCAAGTGTGCTGCCAGGAAAATCAGAACACCCACAGCCAGTGAAAGGTCTCACCATAAAAATGGATATACATGGAGGGTCGAGTAGGACATAAATATGGCTATTCCCTATTTGGTACAAAGCAACACCTAGAGGCGATTAGGCAGACAAGTCTGATAACTCAATATCATACATGTGACACACAGGTGGGCCATAGGCCTATAACAATGCCCATATGAAGGACAGCAGATACCAATACCAAACAAGATCACAAAGTGAATTCATCAAAAGGCTGGCATGTTACGTAAAAATTGTCACAACACAGACACAATAATTGTACCCTGTTTCATTGCAGAGGAACATGGATCTCCTGCCGATATGCCTGTCCCTGATTTCCCTGATGACATGGATGACGAGCCCATAAACATTCCCCAGGAGACCATTCAAAAGGTCCTTGAAACCCTCCAGACCCCACCTTCAGTCACAAGGAGGAGCACAGAACAAGCAGCCATCACAGAAGAACCACCCACCACCCCAATTGCAAGACCTTCCAGCTCCTACACAGCTGAGGACTCTGACAACACTGGCACCAGCTTTGAAAGAACCGCAGTTGGAGTACAGCGGGAGCTGGCCAAGGAGGTGCGTGTGGGGATGCAAAATATGGCAGCCAGCCTCGAGGGGGTGCGCTCGTGCATGATGTCATCTGCAGATCAGGCAGCAGCTATGCAAGCCCTAACATCCATACTGCAAGGACTACAAGAAACTGTCAAGGAATTCACCACTGCAGTATGGGAGTTGCCACAACACCTCGCACCCCAAACTTAACACTGCATGCACAAATGCAATCATGACTCCCTCAGGGTCGACCTGGCTGCCTACCATCGTGATGTAGCTGCTATTCTCAAAAACCAGCAGGCCCTCCTTGCTGCAGTACTGCCCTTAAGAACTTCACAGGGAGCAGTCACCGGGATGTCTGACTCCACGTCTTCTAACACTGAGGTGTGTGTTGCCCCTTCACAACCAACAACAACAAGGACAAAGCAGGCAACACACACATCAGAAGAAGAAGACATGGAACAGATCACATTCACATGGAAGAGTACCCGGATGCACTAGTCCCTGCACCATGGCCTACTTTGACCAAGGTCCTACGTTTTGTCAATTGCCAGTCTCACTAAAACTATACTCAATGACTGTTCTGCTAACCACTGTATGACTTGTCAGCATTGCCAGTGAATGTCTCTCTCCTACTAATCGGCAAATCCTGTCCCTCTGCACTGTCTGTAACATTACCCCAGCATGTCAGGAGCATTATCCACACCCCTTCTGTAGGATCACCATGTAAGAATGCACTAGAACGGACTCAGCAAACATGGACAATGTACATTTTGCACAACAGCACCTATCAATAAATAGCACTTGCACACCTAATATGTCTCTGTGTAATTTGCCACATCAACTGTGCAGTATATAACTCAAAAGTGCCTGTGTGACAACCATGTAGATTGTCAATACAACTGTCCTGACATCATGTAGTCAGATACTTCTGTGCAGTGGCCAGGATTGCATCATAGCCTGACCATCCTGAGGAGAATAACTGATGAAGGGAGAAACCACACACAATCATGCTGTGTTGGACAGAATAATGCTCCATCAATAGCAATCAAAGTCAACTAATGGTGGCTGATAAATGTGGGCACCATGCAATACTAAAACATTACATTCTGCAGTCTAATCTAAGCAAACACAACTAAACACAGCATCAATCACCCTTTCTGAGTAAACTTCCAAGAAGGGAAGTCATGCTGAATTGTTGCACACATGATCTATGTCAGTAATGAAGACAAGAAGACAAGAGTGTTAACAACACCTCATCTACAAAGATGTCCCTGAACATCACACTGCAGTCCGACCTAAAAAATTCCCCACAATACCAAGTCTGGAAGCACACTTTCTGATGTAGAAAACATACTCATCAACACAAATCCTTTGTGATCCATGTAAACTCCAAATGGTGGTTCTATCAAATGGTGGATACTTACCAAGTTAGCACAGGGGTAGCCGCCATTTTAAACCTCTTATTTCTTTGGTTTGTAGCATAGGGCACAAATGTCATAGAACAACAATCACTACACTGATGGCAAGGCCATGATCAAGTAGCAGTTAACACATAATGCAAAGGGTTAACTATATATTTATTCATAAGTATTCACAGCAGAGGCAACTAAGGGAAAAGTCATACCTACACTAATCTAACCTGACTACTCCTAACCCACAACTGTCCCTAACTAACCTAAGCTAAACTTACTCTACACATATAACGAATCGATCTAAACATCAAACCCCCACCCACCATTATGAGGCAGGACACATGAAGGACAACACATACTAACCTACACACATACTATACTATCCTAAACAATCAAATATTTTGTTGTAATTGTTTTATAAATTATTTTTTCTTTTTTTCTAAACAGACAGGAATCCCAACATTGACCCCCACCCACCCACACACTCAATAATGAAAAATAGAAAGAATAAGGACCCCCTACCCTCCTCCGTAAAACTAACTAAGCTAACAACCTATACTAACCTAACACTAATCCCCAAAACCCACCTATCATGATAAAAAGGAAAGAGGAGAGAGGGGAGGGATAAATTAAAATAGACCATAGAAGTCCTAGAGGTTGGCCCTCCGTAGGGTCCGCCTGATGGACCTGACCCGCTTCTTTATGTACGCCACATCCTGGCTCAGCTTGTCCACCTTCCGAATGAACTTGTCCATTTTGCGGTCTAAAGCCTGGAATGCCGCAGGGTCAATTGGAGGTGCTGCTGCTGTCTGTGTGCTGGCAGAGGTGCTCTGTGTGGGAGTTGATTATAGCCCACGGGACTGTCCTGCATCTCTTATATTGCTGGGTCCTGGTCGTGCTGCAGAGGCAGGGACAACTGTCCCCGCTGTTGCTGGGGCCACTTGGGGAGAACTGGTGGTTGTGGTGGTGGTGGCTGTCGTGGGCAACGTTGGGCCACCCTGTGGTGAGGCCCACCATGCTCCGGAGGCCCGATCCGCCTGGTATTTTCGGGCCATCCGTCGGAACCCCGACTGCACCTGCAGGATGTGCCGGTACCTCATGGCCCGCCTCTCAAATTCATGCCTCTGTGCGGCACTCATGTTTGCAGCTGTGAAGAGAAAGGGCAACTATTTACCACAGGAAATGCATTGGGTGGAATAGCACAATGGGTCAATTGGAAATTACTTTTACTGTAGTTGTAACAGCTCATATCACCATATAGATCATTGAAAGTCTCAGAGGAAGTACATGGGAAGCCTGCATACAAAGGGCATCTCACACATAGCATATACAATTATCTACATGATGGGTGACATCAGCCTAAACTTCTCATCATAAAAATTACTAATGCAGCTGACATTATGGCTGCACCTCCTCCGCCTATTGCCTGGACTACATATGTCAGTGTATGTGTTAACAATCACAACCCTCAATATCTGCGATTTGTAATTGGATTTGCTAGTATAGAACTCATGTGCCATAACCGAGTGTGTACACTAGGTTCAAAACAAAGTTTAAAATGGTCACAAGTATGTGTAACATACTGGTTGCTACAGTCCTAGGTACCCTATTCCCAAACACATGGCTGACTTTGAGGGGGGGTTGGGAAGAACATCCAACAATCCCATAATCAATGCACACCCAGGAGTGTATAGAAAGCTCAACATGTTTTTGCCTCCACACACACACCACCAGTGAAGGGCTAGCAACAAATCAGAGTCAGCTAAACCTTGTCCTATCCAAGGTCCACACATTTCAAAATGTACTGACTTAGGCCAACATCACATACTACCAGTGAGGCATATTTTTCTACAGACACAGAGGAGCAAGAACACCCATGATCATGAGTAGCATGTACACCTAGGCCGTTGCACTCTAGTCCCACACACTTCTAGTACAACTTGTGGAAGTACATGCCCCCGGAAGATCCAACCTACAGTGTACTCAGTCCATCGTTAACTAGGGAAGCAGCAGATTTCAGACAAGCCATTTGCAGAAGCTATTTGGGAGAATGTCAGTCTGAAATGCAGACTCAGTCTGAGACAAGTCCCAGAGCAACTCTTACATTAACTAGTGTATTCCACATGACTCACCCCATTCCCCATAGCGGGCCCTACAGGAATGGCCAACAGACCCAAAATCTGAGAAATGGATAAGCATAGGTCAACTCAAAATGAAGTGATAACTGAAATCCCAATAATGGAACAATACTCATAAATGGGCAGCGCATCAAACCTTGAAATCTGTTGAACACACAGTAGTCCATCATGCATCACCAGCAAACATTAAAAAAAGAACACATGCAACACTCACTGTAGGTGTCGGGGTCCTCAAAATGAGCCACCTCTCCCACTGTGTACAGTGCAGGTCCACCTGTAAAGCATGGAAGGAAGAATATACTCAGAATCCGTGCACTGACGAACAATTGCAATTACAAAGACAATGTGAGAATATGACATGAGTAATGAAACCCTTTCACACATGCTCATACTGCATGGAATTATTCATGCGCAACATTTACATCGGATGAGTCTCCTGCTACAGTTACACACCCTACTACACACATGCAGTGGCCTGGACAGTTATGTGGTGGCAAAGATGCACCTCCATTAGTATGCTGCAACAATATAGGGGTGCATTCATCTCATCATGTGCATCCAAGAGAGACATCCAAAAGCTGGTTACTTGAGGACTGCATGACCTCTCAAACTCAAACAGCCTATGTGGTCATGACACATATGTGACTGATAGGTAAATGGTACAGAGGGCCAGGTACTTTGGCAATACCTCATGTTGTTACAGTTTCATACATTGATGTGTCCTAACAATAGTGATTGGCACCAAACATAGATGTTTGTACCCTAGTCCATACCTTTGGACTGCAATCCCTATTCTGATTTGGGCACAAGTGACAATAAATACCAGTCTAATATGTTAGCTGAGGGCACCTGAGTCCTTAACAAATATGGTTCATGCTCAGATCAGGCATGTAACAATTAGATGTGAAGGAGCACATTTATCACGACAAGGCATGGCACTTCCATGAACATTTTCCATACACACCAACCAGACACACATGTGACCTATGTGTGGACAACATTGCTAACTTAAATTGACGTGAAGGCAGCACTCATTTATAGCATCATGTAGTGTTTACAAATGTCAGTCTAGCTATGGCGTCTACGTATGTAGGTATGATGTTTCAACATCCATTTTTCACTGGCTATTGTGACCTGTAGAGTCCTAATTGCGTCATTAATGTGTCGCTTGTCTGACACAAAGGCAGCACTACGTTACATTCTGCTACAGGCAACCGGTATGTGTAGAAAACATGGGCTGCCTTACTGCTAGCATTTGTCTTCCTTCACATTGTGCATCAATTACCCAGTAGGTTTCCCTAGCATTACACACAGTCAGCTACTTATCTGGCAGATTGGGTAACAATCATCACATGTCACCACACAGCTTTAAATTGTGCACATGTAATTGATCTGTACTCACCAACATGGCCACCAATCCTGATTCCCACGTGGTCCAGCAGATCTTGCTCCCTGGATATCAGATCAGCCCAGGGGTGCTTCAATTGAGGGTCATTCCTTTGGCTACCATATAGACAGACCAAGTGATGGCGCACCTTTCCCCACCGGACTTTACGGGCCTCCGTGTGATACCCCTGTATCACCCTACCCCCCAGCCTCCAGCATGAGTGTGAGGAATTGGCAAACAAGCCATATAAATCCACCCAATTCTTCCTCACCCATCCTGGAAAGCCGTGGCCTACCAGACATGTCAGCACTGACAAAGGGGAAAAAGTTGTAGAAAAAAGAAAAGGGGGAAATGGGGAAAGGTAGAGTGGTGAAATACAAAGAAAACTTAAGAAGAAGAGCCGAACTATCCCCTATATTACAGTACCCACAACAGACTCCCACAGACAATAAATAAAACACTGGACTTGACAAAATAATACAACACAGACTCAGACAGTATTCAACAACAAGACAATGATGACAAAAGCACAATTGAGATGGTACACTGGACACAAAAGCACTAATACACAGGACAACACTTTGCACACAGCCACACAGTCTAGAATAATCTGAGACTGCAAAGTGAAAGTGAAAGTACACCCACTGTACAGATTCTGTAAACAGGATATCCTATTACATCACATCCTGCATAAAGTGGCCACCGTTTTTTTCCCGCTATGCGTAATTTTTTCACGCATACAGCTTGTGCGTCATATTTTTTGACGCATAGGAGTGCAAATAATGCAGAGTCAAAGAGTAAAAAAAAAATTCTTCAGTGGTCGAATATATTTGTTTGAGGCATATTTTACAGTTCTAGAGTTGAAAATTAAGCCGCTGGAAAATATGATATCTAAATATGAAAAATATTTTTGACTCTGCATTATCTGCACTCCTGTGCATCAAAAATTATGACGCAAAAGCTGTATGCGTGGAAATATGATGCATAATGGGAAAAAATGGAGGCCATGTTACGCAGGATATTATGATATCTATTTTTTAAATTAATTTTTGACTCTGCATTATCTGCACTCCTGTGCATCAAAAATGATGACGCACAAGCTGTATGCATGGAAATATGACGCATTATGACAAATATGTCTTTCATTTGTCAAATTGAGAAATGAATTTTGTCATGACCAAACGGTGCTAAGTGATACACATTTGGGGTTAGCTATGGCAAAAGTCCCTTAAAGGATGTATAGAAGGTATTCACAGTGCAATGGTAATGATTGGCCAGAATGGATATTACTCATAATTGTACACATATGTAGGTAATTGCTGATGGCTATTTTCAAAATATGAATGGGATACCAGGATGTATTCCTTAGCAAAAATGTGTCCACATTTATCAAGGTAATCACAATTATATGAAGGCCGAATAGGTAGTGCAATTGTCACCTAAACTTTTTTAGGGAGTAATCATGTCCTAGTTACGAGTTAATGTATCTAAAATGTGTTTTACTTTTGACATGTAGGGCACACATGCGCCTTATGCATGTGTGTGCTTCACATGTGCATAAATAATGTATATTTGGGGGGCAGCAGAGGTGGACTTAGGCCCCCAGCACCCTAGGGTTTGCTCTTCCAGACTTGCAAATTTATCCAAGGGTTTCCCAAATTCAGTAATGCTAAACCTTCAGCAGCAGGCCCATGGAAGCAAATAGGGTATGATTCACTGTTTGCCATTCTGTAATCCCATTTGCCCATTTTACGTTTGCCCTATTGATTCTTTGGAGAATTCTGACATACCATTTTGCATTGATTTTTTTGCAAAATCTCAACGTTCCTCATGTCATGATAGCAAATAGGTTGTTGATGTATGTGGCCCTTTATGCATTACCTGGTTTAGTGGCATGTTTCATTCTTCCTGCTAGGTTACAACTAGGACACTACTGTCATCGGCTGCTTGCAAACATTTTGTTGATTGGATGGTACATGTACAGGTGTGTTCTCCAATATTGATCCAGTATCAACTGTCAGGGTGTCTGTTGTCACTGTAACGTCCAGGTCTCCTCATGAGTTAGTGACAGCTAATCTTGTTTCTATTGGGTATTGTTTGTAGCAAAATTTGAGAAAAGCCATTGAGGACATGGTCACCTACACATGGATGGTCCCACCCTGTCACTGAAAACGTGTAATGAGACTTTCAACTGGGCAACCTTGATGTGCTGAATGAGAGAATGTCTCAGGTGTCTGGATCCGGCATGTGTCATTGCAACATTTGTACTCCAGTTGGCCTCTGTGGATGGTAATGTATCAGGAAACATCATAGCCTCTGTGGAGAAGTAAATGGATGGTATTCAACACACACGACTCATCTTTATTATTTGAACAATGTTACTCAGGGTTTTAACAGTCAGGGTCCTCATATGTGTTGACTTTTCATGGACATTATCTGAGGTTGCTGGTTTTGATGGAGGCCATTTACACCATCATACACTATGGTCCAGGTCCACTGTCACACTTTGTAGTTTAGGCATTAATGAGGGCCAGACAACGGAAGGGCCAAGATTTAGCTATTCAAGGGCACTGTCACAAATCTGATACAAATAACAGTCAGATGATGCAATACTATGTATTTGAGTATACATTGAGGAGGCTAATGACAAATTAGTGTCTGAGGTACAAGAGGTTTTGGACAGCACGTGTGGTCCATAGGTGGACCCCAGGTATCTTTAGAGTGACCCACGGACAGGTGCCAGTCAGGCTGACAGGATGCTGGGTCAATCATGAGCAAGTTCTTTCAGTAATTACATGATCAGTGTTCTGACTAGGACTGGTCAGAGGGAGCAGTAGACAGTTGACATGTCTACACATGACACATGAACCCTGATAAAGTGTTCTACGGTAACATTAGTAGCAATGCTTAGTGATGAAATAGCTCAAATTCCAACATGTATGCAGTAGGAGGCATCAGCAGGGACGGGGCATCTACATTTGGGTGGTGTGCATGGAGGGGATCACTGGTGTGGCCTCCATCAGTGGCTCTCTAGTCCTGTCAGATGGGATTTGCTGAAAATTAGCCTATAGTACCTTTCACAGAAGAATCAATCTACAGGTGATTCCAGGCCTTAAAAACTCCAAGCCAGTGTATTATATGAGCTGAGGTCCATGCAGTGAGATGGTACTATGACAATGGTAGGCATAGGAAAGGGTGTGGCACACTGGATGACTCTTGTGAGTGTGTGTGTGTGTAGATGAGGGAATCACAGTGTACACAAATCAGCATTCCAGGGACCTCTTCAGACAGGTGGGGTGTGACCAGCTGCAAGTGTGTGTAATGTTTTTAGAAAAGGGCTGACATGTAGATGGGATGTGATGTGCTGGATGCTTGTCATAGGTGTAGCACTTGTGCTGTGTATGTTCTGCTTATGTGTAACTCTAGTGACAGATAGTCATTGCAATGATAGTAAGTAGTTGGAATTACTGTTGGCAAGAGTCTAGTACTACCTTCCTGTTCCTGAAGCATTAGCATGTGAACTGCCTGATGTATGAGGCCTGTTTTCCCCTAGTTGGGTGATGGTGTTTTAGTTGTGTGCCATCTGCTGCGATGATCCATGTTTACTACATGTATGTGTGTCATATGTGTGGTCCTCAGCTATTGCCCTTCAAAGGTGAACTGTACAGGATGTCTGTCATTTACATTGTGTGTGTATGTGACCATTGTATGGTGGCCATTACATTTGTGGTGTATTTTCTTGTGTCATGATTGTTATATCATTATTGCTCAATGAGACGACATTCTTCTTCAGATATTTCAAGCTAAAGGTGGGCAGAAATGGATAGTCCAAACCATAATGTGGTGTTTGTTATCAGTGTTTATTTACAATAGTGCATTAAGTGGTGATGGTGATAATTATGCAAAGAAATTATTTACAATGTGTTGGCACCTACGTACTCCAGCAGCCGAGTTTGGTTGTTACCCCTCCTGTTGCAGGCCAGCATCCTCCTCTTCTTCGTCTTCAGGCATGTATGGGTCTGGTTCGAGGAGGGGAATGTTCCTTTTTACACAAATGTTGTGCAATATTGCACATGTGAGTATGATCCTACAGACCATCTCGGGGGAATATAGTAGGCTACCGCCAGCGATGTCGAGGCAGCAGAACCTTGACTTGAGGATCCCAAAGGTCCGCTCGACAATGCTGCGTGTCCTCTTATGGGCGTCGTTGTATGCCCGCTCTGCAGCAGTATTCGGGTTCCCAAATGGTGTCATTAGCCATGGCTGGATGCCATACCCCTGATCAGCTGAAAGAAAAACACAGAATCATGTAGATGTAGCTGGCACTATTGAAAAGACCTTTAATGGCAGTAGTTGTCTTGTGTTGTCTGTGACTATTTTGTGTACTAATGTGACATCCTATACTTGTAGGCTATACCATCTGCATTGTGTTGTTTCCTTGGCTGAGCAAGTGTTTGTCTGCTAACCGTTTGTCAGCAGTATGTTTAGGGATTTTCAGTACAGTGTGCCCTCCCTAGCATTGTGACGTGTGATACAGGTGTCCGTGTGTCTTGACTGAGGGTGAGATGATAGTTCCATGCACAGTTAAAATTGAAAGTGTTGTTAACACGTTCATATCAAAGTACCCTGGACATCCCATACCTTGAAACTTATCCAATGTATTAATGTAAAGGTCATTGGGACACTTACAATTTGCAAGGTGACATTTAGGCAACCACACTCATTAAAGGCTGTACAGTAATTTCCGATGTGTGACAGGTTCAATGGTGAGTTAAGAAACATGGCTAGTGATGTCAGGACCTCAGTGTGTTCCTGTCGACATGTTGCTGTTGTGGTGTATGTGTTGTGTGTCCTAGAGGGTTGCTGTGCAGTGTTTATATAAGTAGGTTTTTGTACTTACCAACAAGTAGTCCATTGCCATATCGTCCATCCTGGAAGTGTTGGTTGATGGTACAGTGACGGAAGATGAATGAGTCATGTACACTCCCAGGATATTTAGCCACGATGTTGGTGATCAATCCCTGGTGATCGACTATGGCCTGCACGTTGATGGAATGTGTGTGCTTCCTGTTGCGGTAGAGGTGTTCAGTCGCAGAAAGGTGGCACAAGGCGTACATGTGTGCAGTCGATTGCACCAAGGACGTGTGGGAAGCCACTGATTGCGTAGAACCCCTGTTTAGTTTCCTGCTGCTTCTGCAGTGTGTTAGGGAAGCAGATGTGGAGGGGTGTCAGGTGAATGATGGCATCCAGTACTTTTGGCAGAAATGCGGAGAATGATGGTTGTGAAATTCCGCCAACCAGGGCACCAGTTGTTTGAAATGAGCCACTTGCCAGCAGGTGAAGTACGGCAAGCAGCTTTGTTTCTGTTGGTATGGTGCAGGGTGTCACCAAAGTGGGGGCCATCTGCTGTTCAATGTTTCGCAGCAGCTGCTGAATGGCCTGCCATTTCAACCGGTACCTCTGTATGATGTCGTGTTCCCTGAGGCTCTGAAGGGTTGTTCTTGGGCGGAATATCCTCTCCTGCCTTCTGCGCTGCCTTTGGGGTCCCTGCTGGTGTTGTTGTAGCTGCTGTTGTTGCTGCTGGGCTCTGCGTCTACGTGCACGCTGGATAAGAATCACCTCCATGTCTCCCTGTTGCTGCTCTGCTGCTCTGCTGCTCTGCTGCTCTGCTGTTTGTTCTGTGTATTCTGATTAAATACAGGTGTGTTTGCCCCATTTTAACGCCTGCCCTGACCCAGGCGTTAAATTTTGACGCACATCGGGCTGTGCGTAATTTTTTTGCTCCGCCTCCCGGCCGAGAGTATTTTTTGCCCAGAAGCATAAATACGACGCACGGCCGTTGGCGTCATTTTTTGGACGGGAACAACTACCAAGCATATCATTAACGCAGGGCGGGTTGCCACATCCAAGAAATGACGCACACAGCGGAATTTTGTCGTCCGTGGGCTCGGGCGTCAGAGTTTAAATATGGGGCAACGTTTGCGCTGATTGTGCATCAAATATTTTGACGCACAATCGGCGCAAACGGAGTATAAATATGCCCCATAATCTTTCCATTGTGAAATTCAAGGAGTTGGCTCATAGCGCAGTGGCATTTTTCAGTAAAGATGCCCAGACAAGACAATATGGGGTGTAGAGCTGCTTGGATCATGAGGGAGCTGGTTAAACCTGATGCAGACGTTGCTAACAATAATGAGATGCGGCAAAGTAGCACTTCTGAAGATATTCTGACTATGTGCACATGATACTATCAAAGACTAGACAGTTTTCAAACAATGGCTACTTCCTCAAAATTATTTTATTCACTTGAGGATCTGCCCATGACATGAGTGGACAAAGATGAGCAACAGGTCCTGTGACACACCTAAGTGTAGAGGAAATTAACAACGCAGTAAATGGTATGGCTACAAATAAGGCCCCATGTCAGATGGACTCACTTCTGGGTTCTACAAAGTGTATAATCAATTGCTCAGCCCATATCTAACTATGTATACTGAGTCACTGGAATGGGGCTCTCTGCCCTCTTCCCCTAAAGCGGGGATAATATTAAGCCTTTTGATTACCACCCATGCCAGTCCTATCAACCACTATACCTCATTAATCTAGACAGTAAAATCCTTGACCAATTTGTTCTTAACTGGCTCCCCTGCCGATGCATCGAGTAGGCCTGCCAGGCCAAACAGATTTTGTCACAAGCTGAATACAACAACTGCTCCCCTATCTCAATCATAAATCAAATAAAGACAAATGTGCCCATGATTTCTATGTTTCTGGTGGCTGGGAAAGCATTTGATTCCCTCGACTAGCCCTTTTTGAAGATAGTGCTTGGAAGACTGGGCATAAAAACTACCTAATCAGTTTTATACATTTTGTTAGGCTTGGCATCCTTGGTGTGGTTTCCCCTGTCTTTTTGCCTCTACTTCCTTTGGTTTTTGACTATATACTGGACTTCGTTGTTTGCTGGTTTTGGTACTCTGGGCAGTTTACCACTGCTGACCAGTGCTAAAGTGCAAGTGCTTCCTATGTACACTGTATGAGTACTTGGCTTTTCTATCATTGGAATATTTGATTTACTAGTAAGTCCCTAGTAAGTCCCAAGTAAATCAAATGCTACTAGTGGGCCTGAAGCACTGATTGTGCCACCCATATGGGTAGCCCTGTAAACATGGCTTAAACCTGCCACTGCAGTGTCTGTGTGTGCAGTTTTAAGCTGCTAATTCAACCTGGCCAGTGTACCCACTTGCCAGGCCCAAGCCTTCCTTTTTTGTACATGTAAGCCATCTCTGGATAGGGTGCAGTGTATGATAAAGGTAGGGCATGTCCTGATGTGTTTTACATGTCCTGATAGTCAAATGCTGCAACATTCGTTTTTCACTATTGCTAAGCCTATCTCAATCATAGGTTAACATGGGGACTGCCTTTAAATGTATTTTAAGTTCAGTATCCCATTGGGAGAAGATAGAGATGTGGAGTTTGGGGTCTCTGAACTCACAATTTAAAAATGCATCTTTTGGGAAAGTTGTTTTTTAGATTGTCAGTTTGAAAATGCCACTTTTAGAAAGTGGGCATTTTCTTGCTTAACCGTTCTGTGCCTCTGCTTGCCTGTGGAATCCTCGTCTGGGTCAGACTGACAGTTGGGCTGTTTGTGAATTCCCTCTAGAGAGTGTCACAAAGGGAGCCGAGGAGTGTCCTGCATATCTTGATGAGTCTCCTGGGCTAGAGTGGGGAGGGAAGAGCTGACAATTACACCTGAAAGTGCTATTCCTGTCCTCACATAATGCAGTCTCCAACCCCTGGTGTGTGTCTGGGGCCAGGCCTGGGCAAGGCAGGATCCTGTGAACAACAGAGACATTCCTCTGAAGTTTGCCTACTTCAAAGGCAGAAATGGGTATAAGTATTGGACCCCAAACCCCAGACTTTTAGATTACTTCTGGCTCAAGAGGAACCTCTTCCAAGGAGAAGAGCTGAAGAGCTGTACCAGGAGTACTGTCCCTCTGCCTGTGAGTGTTTTTCTGGGTTGGCCTGCAGTTCCTGCTTCTGCCTTTGAGAGGACAAACACTGAACTTTGCTTTGTTTTCCTGCTTGTGAAGTATCTCCATGGGCTTGGACTGACCTTGCCCCTGTTCTGAAGTCTCAGGGCCATCAAAGACTTCCTCTACCTGCACCTGGACTTTCTTGCTGATACTCCTATACTGCCAAATGGTGCTCAATCCAGTCCTTGGGCCCTTGAAAGGAGAAACTGGTGGAACAAAGGCTGAAATCCACGCACCGGAGCAGAGCGGGAGGAAGCAGCATCTGCTTTGTGGCTGAAAAATCGACACACCACCTGCATCACAGCTGGAAAATCTACGCAACACCTGCTTATGGCTGCCAAAATTGACGCATGGTCCATGCAGCGCAGATCTTCCCCACCATACATCAGGATTTTGCACGCATCGTTGCTGGGTGTCAAAACCACAGTTATCCTACATGGACCTGAGGCTGCCCGCCCTGAAATGGACACATCGCTCTTCTGCGGAAAAGAGAAAATGATGCATTTCCTACCCGACCGGAGAAGTAACGACGAATGATCTCACTTGTGAGTCAGGAAACGACATATCTTTTACTTTTCTGATGCATGCTTCCCCGTGCTGCTTCATTTTTGACAGATACCAGGTACTTTGTGTAAAAGCAATGCATCCATTGATTTCTATGGATTAAGACTCTTTTTAATTTAAAAATTCACATCTTTGCTTGTGTATGTTGGATTTTTGTTGTTTTGGGCTTGTTATAATCAGATAAATGTTGGCTATATGTCTAAACTGGTGATGAGTCCTTTTGCGGTGTTTTCACTGTATTTTTCTGTGTGTTGGAACAAATACTTTACACATTGCCTCTGAGATAAGCCTGAATGCTTGTGCCAAGCTACCAAGCTCGTGAGCAGGGGTTATGTGAGCTGTGTTTCTCCCTTACCCTAACTAGAGTGAGAGTCCCTGCTTGGACAGAGTGCAAACAGCTGCCAACCAGAGAACCCATTTCTAACACATTTGGTTTGCTCTTTGCGTGAGAGTCAGCATTAATGGTTGCCCATCTAATTCCTTCCTCATTAGCAGAGTCACAACACAGAGATGACCCCTGTCACCATTGTTCCTGTAACCAAAATGGAACCCTAAGCATGCTGCTTTTGAGAATACCAATCATTGAGATTAATTGTATGGGTTATACTCAGACATCAAAATGAAATGGTATAAATTCAATGTTTTCTCACTAGTACCCTATACTAAACAATGGAACCTTGAGTATCCACTTTGCTGTTACACACCCATAGCCAGATATCCCAGCATTAAGATTGATGGCTCTAACAACTATGAGTCTGCAATGGAAGTACTCTCACCACAAATTGACAGATGAACACGCTTGCCCTTATTGATAGCTGGCAGAATCGTGCTATTTCAAATGGCTGTGCTGCCTAAATTCCTCTACATATTCATGAATATAGCAATGCCCTACTCAAAAACCTATTTTGTCAATATCTAAATTTCAGTCTAACTCAATTATACCTCATGATTTCCAAAATATGACCCAATTTGAGTACATAAATGGCCCCTTACGGGATGGCAGAGACCATGCTAGCTGTGGAGTAAAAAGTGCCCTGCACGCTGGGAAAGCTGCAACCTACCCCTCTCTGCCACACTGGAGGTCCAGGCTGGCAGAGGGGGTTGGTCACAGCTAAGGGGACATTTACTTACTCAAATTGAGATGAATTTTAGATAGCATAAAATATACCTTACACTTTGAGGGTGACGTTTTGAGATTGTGTATTGTTGCAATTACCATTTCTCTAACCCTAATCATTGTCAGATTAGATTACGTGGTGCTAACAAAGTGCCCAGATCCGCAGGGACTTTACATGGCACAAAACATTTTGATCCATGTTCTCACTTGCCTGTGAGCTCTACTGGATAATTGTCTCCAACACAGCCACCCTTTGTTTTATTTATAACAAGAGGCCCCATGTATTAAAACTTTCAGGGTTTCTCTTAATTATTTGTATATTGGAGTTACATCAACCTACACATACAGCACCTCTACTTACACTTCATCATGGAATCTTATTATAAAAGACCTCCACAAAATAAAACTCAAGGGGCCCGTTGGGCATTGCCGAGCCGGCCTAACGAGCCCAATGCTGAAGTATGGCACCCATCTCGGTATGTGAGGACTCTTGCTTCTGAGCGATTGGATCCCCCAACCTGCTTTCACAGACCCCTTGTGACTTACTGCCTGTTTTGGTTCCTTTTCTGATTCTTTTAGGAACTGCATACACCACTGCATACAATATGTATATTTAGGGAACTTGTATTCTGCGCCTGAACACGCTCCCAGTCCCCCTATTATTGTGTTCTTTCCTCTTCTCTCATGCGTCTAAAATGGTTAGGAAAGCATATTTATAGAATTTATAGAGCAGCTTAACCTTCCTATGAGCAGCAGGGACTTTAAAGTGTTAAAACTTTCCCATTTGGAAATGTGATGAATAGATGGTATTTTATCTTTTGCTGGATCAGGCCACCACTCCTGTTATAATAGCCAATCACAGAAGGTTGATAATAGTGATCTGCGTATTTAATATTATTCAAGCAGGTCGCTCTGTGACCCTCTGTGAATGGGAATGTTGTGATACAATCTATTAGTACATAGGTTGTTTTATAAACATATTTTTCATTTAGAAATGCAAATACAGGGATGGTATTCCGATGACCATTGTTGGTCCACATCCCAGTGTTCGTAGCCAATCACAGGGAACTGAAAATAGTTATCTGCAACCCTATGTAAATGAGGCAGAAGAGGCAGTGCCACTGCCGTCACCATCACGGCAGCAGGACTCTGCCTGCCATATTACAAGCCCTAATACGGCTTGGCAGAGTCCTGCTGGCGTGGTGGTGATGGCTGGGCAAGACCGCCAGAACCCATCCCCTCCCGGAAGTCCCCATCAACAAAGAAGGTAAGTGGGCATTGAAAAGGAAGGGGGAGGGGTGTCTGTGTGTGTGGGTGCGTGTGTGAGTATATACGGAGGAGAGGGGGTGTAGTGTGAGTACATGTATGTGATTGAATGTGAATGTGTGCGTGTGTATGTGCGCGTGTATGGGGTTGTCTGTAAGGATAGATGCAAGTGAGTTGGGGTGTCTGTGAGGATGAATGCAAGTGATTGGGGGTGTCTGTGAGGATGACTGTGAGTGAGTGGGGGTGTCTGAGTGATGTATGCGTATGCTGAATGGTGTGTATGTGAATGTGTGGTGTGGGGTGTTTGTGAGTATGTGGACGGGTGAGGGGATGTGCGCATGTGTGGGGGCATGTGTGTATGTGTGTGCTGGCAACAAGAATGAAGATTCCTGTCGCCGGGAGCGTGAACCTCATAATCCGGGCGGCAGACTGGGGCCTGCTGCCGGATTGGAGGTGCTCACCACCGGCCGTGGTGGTGCGACCGCGCCGGCAGGCTAGGCGGAGCTGTGGAAGGCTTGGCATTGGCCAAGCCTCACAACTCATAATGTAGCAATCCTTACCGCCGGCTTATGTCCTGTATTTATGACTGTCTGGGTAGAATGCACAAGCGGAGCTGTCATCCAGCACAGACCAGACGTGGATTGGAGACAGGCTGGTTTATGGCTATCTTGGTAGAATGCACAAGGGGAGCTGTCATCCAGCACAGACCAGATGTGGATTGGAGACAGGCTGTAAGGCACAGATGGCAGTAAGTGCAGAGAAATGGCAACCTTCTAAAAGTGACATTTATTTCTAAAATAGTAATATTATATTCAACTTTACCAGTAAGCAGGATTTTCTATTACCATTCTTACCATACTAAACATGACAGGGTTACTCTTTTCCGATCAGAATCTACCACTTAAAAGTATATAAGGCAGTTCTAATGCTGGCGTATGAGAGGAGCAATGCTCACAGTAGTGGAAAATGAATTTTCCTTTACCAGGACATGTAAAAAAACATAGGTACATGTCCTGCCTTTTACTTACATAGCACCCTGCCATATGGGTTACCCAGGGCCTACCTTAGGGGTGGCTTATATATATAGAAAACGGGGAATTTAAGACTGGCAAGTAATTTTAAAAGCCAAGTCAAAGCGGGAGTGAAACTGCACACACAGGCCTTGCAATGACAGGCCTGAGACATGGTTAAGGGGATACTAATTATTTGGGTGGCACAAGCACTGCTGCATGCCCACTAGTAGCATTTAATTACAGGCCCTGGGCACCTCTAGTGCACTTTACTATGGTCTTATAAGTATAATAAATATGCCAATTGGTTAGGAGCCAATGTTACCTTGTTTAGGGGAGAGAGCACATGCACTTTAAAACTGGCCAGCAGTGCTAAAGTGTGCATAGTCCTAAAACCAGCAAAAACAGGGTCTGCAAAATGGAAGGAGGCAAGCAACAAGTTAGGGGGATGACAACCCTAAGGCTGTCAGGTCTAACATTATTTAAATGTGTATTTCATTTAATGTGACAAAGGGCAAGTCAAAGTTAATGACGATTTTAAAAAACTGTTTGCACCATTTTTCAATAATTCATTCTGATTTGATTGTGACAGTGTAATCAGCGAAGCAGTGTGAAAGTCACATAACACAGTGATATACCGTAAAACAAAAGAACAGAACAAAAAAATAACAGGGAAATGAGCAACAAAACTATCAATACAGAACACAACACAACAACCACAGTACAACACAACAACACAATCCAGTAAATCACAAAAATGCATCAGCACAAAAACAAAGCAACACCACCACAAAATCAAAACACAACAAAACAACTATGCACAAATACTTTTGTCAACAATACAATCACCACAGGTCTGCTTCATAACGCAGTGGTAATAGGTCTGCACCATGCATTGTTTCACTTACCAATATTTAAATGTAAATGTACCGGTCAAAAATGTTTTGTGATCAATTCCAATATCTTTACTTTTGGTGCAAATGTTAACTGTCCCTGGTCCATATTTAGAGATTATGCTATGTTTGAATGGGTTGTGTTTTTCTGCATTTTTATATATATTAATGTGCTGGCACAATATGTCAATCTTTCTAGTCACCAGCATGTGCCAAAATGTTGTTAGGTCAGCATTGTATCAATGAGCCTTCTCTTAGTTCTTACTTGTTCTGGAGTTCATTAAACAGTCACCCCCTCTATTTTTTCATGAAAACCCAAATCTAGTTGACGTAATGTATATATATATATATATATATATATATATTTATATGTAGCAAATTGCCTTTTCTTCATGGTTACCCCAGATTTCTTATCTTTTTCTTGGCCCTATTTTTGCTGGTATTAGGACTCGGTTCAACACGACTTCTCAGTACCAGAATGCGTATGCTATGGCCCTAAAATTGGTATTGGTAAAACTGGTTTCATCCATGTGATCCATTTACCTTTCCTGTAAGGCTGTAGTAGATGGTATAGAAAATGCACCATTGGGATGGGAGCTAAATATCATATCCTGGCTGTAGTTTGTGCTTACACACCTCACATATATGACAAAAATATATTGCAGCCTCACAAATAAAACAAAAATATATGGCAACCAAGAAGACTGCTATACTCTGGCTAGTCTGCAGTTTAAAGGCAATACAGCAATGAATGGCAGGGAAAAGTGCCTTTGCCATGTAGGAAAACCTTTTTATATATTAGGAAGTCAACCCTAAACTGTACCTTGTAAGCACAGAAGGTAGGGTGCCCAATATCTAAATGTCATACACTATATTTAAAAAGTGTGACCTCACAGTGACTCAAGGTGTAAAAGTTATTTCACTGCTCTCCGGAAGTCCTTCTATATTTTCCATAGGATCAGTCTAGGCATGATTACAATACTTAATATTGTTTCTCTGCATAGGCAAATACCAGTAAAGTGCTTCAACAGTATTTCTAACTTCATTCTCAAAATCTGTTTGATAGTAAGTGGAAAAGTAAATGTATAAAAAAGGAAAGTCGACTACCTGAGCCAGTTCTGCCACACATCACACCGCCAGATCTAGAACACAAATCATTGGCTGGGAGAGGTTACAATCATGGTTAAGAAGAAAATAACCTGCCTCTGAACCCAGGACGGTTAGGGTGGAGTTAACTGCTGACCATGTAGAAGGGATTAGCTATGCAGGAGTGGACAGGAAGAACAACGAACAATCCTAGCACTACCTCTTTTGACTTAGAGATGGTAGAAATGGCTTCTCTTATTAATTTAAAGATCCGCTTAGCCTGGCTCCAGTTCCAGTGGGGAAGAGAATCAGTTTCAACCCTATCAGTTGGGATGAGAGTTCCCTATAAATAGGGGAGTTGCCATGACCTAAGGACAGACATGACTAGTAGCAGAAGGGCTCTACAGTATTTAAACTGGAGCACTTAGGTAACTTTAAAGCAATGCAAAGAGGAAGTGCTGCAGAAGGAATTGGAGGGTGCAAGGAAATGGTTAGGATTGAGTGGAAGAATGTCTCCATTCACTGACTGGTGTACAGGATAAATGGATAAATCTGGCACCACAACCAACATTCCTGACCTGGGACGTCTCAGCCTGAAGAGGAAGACCCTGCTGGAAGAAGACGTCTGGTTGCTGCTGAAAGAAGAAGTCTCACTTGTTTACTCAAGCACTCCTGAATTCTGCTGGTAGCCAGGGACAGGAAATGCTCTCCAAGTGTTAATTGGTTGGCTTCTTGCTTACCTCCTTCAGGAGCACGAAAAGCAAGAGGACTTGTGAATGCAAAAATGCAAAAGGACGCAGGCTGACCACAGAGGACTAGACCCTGCAGGTGACCTGGCTGGAGAGAGACCTTGCACCCTGTAGCCTTCTAGAGGAGTTAAGGAATGCAGGATTGATCAAGAGGCACTTTCCCAGCAGTAAGAGAATTATTGCACCTAGTCATTTATTCTACCTCTGGAAAACTGTGACTTGGTAATAACACTTATCCTCAAAGGTGATAGCTAGACAGGCAATAAAAACAAGTTTGTGCCTTTGTGAGGTTTTTGCTCTGCTGAAAACATGATCAGCAGGTCTTAACTGTAAAGATATCCAACCTTGTGGAGCCCTGCCCAGCTACAGCTTCCAGTCTTGCCCTGCTGGAGGATCTTGACTTGCAAAAAAAGTGGCTAACTCTGAAGATAAAACCGTGGACCTGGGCAAGGGGGCACATGTACCAAACCAGTGAAGCACACTTGGTAGCCACGAAATCCTGTTTTGTCCTGCTCCTAGCTTTTGGTGACAAACCTAATGCTTCAGTAAGAGCTTGACAGCAACTTTGAATGACCTCCATTTCAGAGTCTGCTTTTAAGGGATGACCCCCTTGGTTTAGATGACCCTTGCTCCATCATAGTCTACTGATGTAAGAAATAGGATTCTGATTTGGAATGTGTGACTACCCACCTCAAGGAATAATCATAACTTTTATCAAGGTGAACCCTCAAGCTAAGTTAACCTGAGTTCAACCCCATGGTAGCTATCATGACTTTCTAGGACATACAGAGTTCCCTTTCTTGTGCCCTGACTGTACTAACACCTGGGCTGGTGAACGGATGCCCTGGGCTCCCACTCGTTAAAACCTTCCAACCTTTGCTCTGAAGAGGAATGGGAATCTGTCAACTCAAAACACTTTGGGGGCCTTCCCCTTCCCTCTAGGATACACTCACTGTGGTCACTCCTAGGTACCCTGTTGGACACTCTGGTGTTGATCCAGGGTTCAGCTTCCTCCCCAAGCTCTATGGGCAGCAAACCTGGTGTCTATCAGATGCTGATGCACCTCTGCAAAACAACTACTTAAAATGTGCTTCTTCAAAACAAAATCATAGAGCCAGCCCATCCTAATTGTTTACTTTCCTGCCTTTCACCCAATTACTGGAAGAACCCACAAAATATGCTCCTGAATTGTGTGACGGCTTCTGGCTTCTTCTCCCGGAACCTCAGGCAATACTTCCCATGAGTCAGACCAAACTTAGGGATAAGGGCTTCCTTCATGGGAAATACTTGATTTGGTCAGCAACTTCTGAGACTGTGCATGTGATTCAACGGACTCCCCCCTCCTATCCCCCTCCCCCGGGATTATATGTTTACAAAGGGCTGTCGCATATGATGCAAATCTCTTATCTAAGTTACTCCCATCATATAGCTAGGCATCAGGCCTTTGGGGATACAGACTGTTTTACCTCTCCTAGACCCTTCACTGTTGCTGCCAAATGCCCCCTTAGCTCTCTAGGTCTGCTCTTGCTGACACCTCTCATGGACCAGCAGAATTTTCTTTTCTTCCAGAGTCAACGTTTTCTCCTCCAGTCGCAGAGCTGCTGCTGCCTTTGTATCCTTCATGGCAAAAGAACCCTACTGCAATTTCAGAGCCCTCTCTGCCTGTCTATTTTCAACCTCTGATTGGGAAACATATGGGCTGACACTGCTCCCTGCTCTGAACAATGCAGGTAAGGTTTTTCTTTTCTGTTTGGGACACACACATCCATTAGCATGGGAGCCTCCTCAGTGTCATCTTCATTTTCCTCCTCCATCTCCTCCTCATTTTCATACTCCTGTAAGGTGGTTGCTAAGCTAAGGGGGTAGTGTGTTCCTTCTTGAACTCCCTGCTCAGCCTTAGCATTCTGTCTTTGTACATCTTCCTTATTTCTACCATGCTGAGGCTCTCCATGTTGCACAGGTCTACGTCCATGCTTGCAAACAGGATAAGTGCTAAATTAAGGACAGGAAATAATGGTAAACATTGATCAATTACAAATCAAAAAAATCCAATTAAAAACCTAAAACATACATTTTTGCTGTCAATTTAAAAAAGGGATTTTTAACTTCAACTTAAATTACTTATTGATTCTATAAAACAGAGGTCCTGGATCCCACCGCTAAAAACCATTGCACAGGGCCAGGCATAGGCAGTGTGGGCAGCTACTGAGGGCCCCATGCCTGCTCCCAATCATTGGGGCCTTGCAGCACTGTGCCAAATTTTCAAGTACTTCAGAGTTTTAGGAGGCCCAGGGGACAGGCATAGTTCTCTTTCCTGGGCCTCCAACAATTGTTACATGTTGTGAGGCCCCTTTCCTGAGCCCCACAGCCATTGTGTGAAAGGGCTTCAGATGTGGTCTGGGCTGCTGGCTGCTATACTGTGTTAGTTCTATTGAGCAGCTTTCTGTCACCTAACAGAGACATTTCAGCTAAACAAGTTTAGATTTTCTGTTTTTTATGATCTTCCCCTGCTGGCCTCTCTCTCTGGGCCAAATTGATATAGCTGCATAATAACAGCAATTCATTAGACAGGAACTCAAAGTGCAATTAAGTGTTAGGTGCTCCCTGCCCGTGCATTGATTGAAATATAGAAGTATCCTGCAGAGCTTGCACGCAAAACAAAGAATGATGTTGCATCACAATGGGTACTGCTCACCAAGGATGAAGGGAAAGGGAGTAGAGGAGAACTTAGCCAGGACAGTTGATTAGAGTATTGGTAGGATAAATGTTAGAAGGTGTGAGGAGTGGGGAGAGCTGGCATGCAACATTACAGTAGGAAAGATAGGCAGAATTATCAGTGAAAAGTAAGTGGCTGGAGGAAAGGGAGGGGGGGGAAGTGAAAGAGGCAAATTAAATGGGCAGGATCATTGAGAGAAGAGAAGAAGCTGAGAGAAAGCATTAGCGTGGCAAGGATGTCACAAGCCCTGCTCCAAGAAACCAAAATGGCCCCTTTGACTTCTGTTGTGGTTGTAAAATACAGCCATTATCAGGGCTAAAGATGAGAGATGAAGTGTACAGTAGACAGGCAACAGAGTGATTGAATGATGACCAGAATCAGTGTGGAAGGTAGGATCAATGCTTATTTTGACCGGTGGTGGCTGATGGGGGCTGTCAGCACTTATTTTTCTGCATCAAGTATTTACTGAGACCAAGAGAGGGAACAACACACTAACAGGAAAGGAGAAAGAGAGAAAAACAGTCACCAGTGGAAAATGAAGGAACCGTTAAGATTGAGATAAAAAGGTTGCCAGTGTCTAACAGTGGATTAAAGGAGCTTGAGATGGATTCAAGACTATGCAGCCTTGGCATTCGGTGCACTAATATTTAATAGCGCTGACAACAGGTTTCTGAGCAGCACTTTGGGCCCTGGGCCCCATTATTTTACAAATTAAGGTAAGAGACAGGAGGAGGGATGAGATGAAGAGAACAGCATGGAAGTGAAACGTAGATGTATGAGATGAACTGTAGAGAATGGACAATACAAGTGAATATCAGAGGGACACAACCAGTAGGAAAAGGGATCAAGCTTAGAGAAAGGAGAGAAATGGATGTCAGAAGGGTAGAATGCTCAGGATAAGAGAAGGGTCTAGGGAGGGATGAGAACAAGAGCAGAGTATTGAGGGGGAAGTGGGTGTAATAATCAATGAGAAAAGTATAGATTGCTTCAAGAGGATGGAAGGAGAGAGGTGGATGTTAATGGGTTAAATCAAGTGAAAAACATTATTAGACTTGGAGAGATGGGGAGTTAAGGGTAGTGAATGCATAAGAGATGTGAATATAAGATAGGTAGAACATGCAGAAAACATAAGCAGAGTAGCTAGGACGGAGAAACAATTGTGAGAGGTAGTTAAAAGAGAGCAGAATCACTAAAAGATGGTAAGAGATTTGGGGGAAGGAGATAGACGGGGGAAGCTGGATGTTATATAGTTAGAACCAGCAAGAAAGATTAAAAGGGCTGGTGAGAGAGCAGCAATGAAGAGTCGATCAGGGAGGCAGAGGTCAGTGAGGGGCAGAACCCAATAAGACAAGACAAACAGAGAGAGGGAAGAAGGAAGGGTATAGGTGTATGCAACAGAGGCAGAACCATGAAGTGTAGCTAAAGTAAAAGGGAAAAGGAAAATAGATAGGTGGATTTAGGAGGGTAGAACTATCAGAAAAGATAAAAGGCTCGGCGGAGAGTTGAGATGTGAAGAGTTGGGTAGGGAAGGGAGATTTTGATGTAAATGGGGTAGAACCAGCATGAGAGGTTGAACAGCTGAATGGAAAAATGAGAGGCAAAGGGTAGAGCATGGAGAGGAAAGATAGATGTAAGAGTGGCAGAACCAGAGAGAGAAGTAAGAGGCTGGGTGAGAGGCAGAAGGACCTAAACGGCCATTCTAATCCTGTCTTTTAAAATGATCAGATTTAGGGAATGGAGTGAAATGTCAACAAATGTTCTCTGTGGCTAATAGTCCCCCCAATCCTTAACAAGCAGCTTAGTATGTCTCTGTGTACCCAAAGTATCCTGTGAAGTGATCAGGGATATAAGCTACTCTTGAAGACTTAAGCATTGTGAGGCCCAAGGAAAGGGGCCAGGCTTAGATATTCAGGGAACCAAAATTGACTATGGCTGAGGCCAGCTGGTGGGACAATTGATTTTATTTCTGTTGATAAACTGGCCCTGGCCTGGATTGGCTTGGTCATTGGTGCTCAACTTAAGAAGGCTGCTACATACCTAGGGTAGTATGCACAGAGTAAGTTTGACAATGTTCACAAAGTCATCTAGCTCATTGTCATGTGCAGAATGGCAATGGGCTGGCCTGGACAGGCACAATATGGGTGTGCCTCCTCCCACAACAAAGAATGTCAACACTCAGGGAGTTGCAGCAAGACCTGGGGAAAGTGCTGATTTTCATCAGCACATTTAGAATTGGCCTTGTGTGAGAGGTGAGGTAAAGGAGATTGAGGGTACAAGGAGAGAAGGGCCAGCTGAGGATTGGGGGTGCATTCCATTCCATAGAGTACATCAAGCACATGGAGTGATCTGCAAGTCATTGAGCCTATCTGACTAGGTGTCCAGAAGGCTCAAGGAGGCAGATCTTGCATTGCAGGTTGGAAGGGGCAAAACAGGTTTCATTAGGAAGCTTGTCACATGGCTAGAGTGACTCAGAAATGATTGAAAGAGTCTTGCAAGAGTCTTGCATTCAGTTATCTTTTTAAGCAAAATCCAGGTGCAATTTGGTTGTTAAATATTAGACAAAATATGAGTTGAGCAGCTTGGGACTCAACCCTTTGGTTTTGGCACATGTCTTCCCTTTTTAAAGTTGTAAATCTCTAGATTTTGGTAGCTTTATTATGCAAGTCACATACCACCTCCCGCAAACTATACATATCCCACCATGCTAGATTTCCTATACTTATAGATAGATGTAAACTGCACAGAGCCTACTATATTAAGTCCTGCTTGTCACTTTAATTTAGTACTTGCCTGCTTAGTGAATGGCTCAGTATAACTTTTGATCATTTTATTTTGCTAACTGTTGTTAGTTTTCAGCCATTTTCTTTATATCTTAAAGTTAGTTCAGTTCTTTGCATCTCTTAAAATGGAGTTTGAGAGTAATTGATGTGTTTATGTGCTCAGTGTGTGCAGTGGTACAGCATTTGTTGCTTTTGTCTTCCAATGTATCACCTACCCCACCTGTGTAAGACTTCTGTGATATCTCCTCCTCTTATCTCTGGCAATCTGTGCTCTCTGTTCTTTGCTGCAGCATTTGCAGTTCACTCACCTCATCCCATCTAGCACCTATCTCTTTGTGCTGAACCCCTTGCCTGCTGAAAACCAAAATGCCTTATCCATCGATCTCACTGGCACAAAGGAAGGTTTGGGGTGTCACTTGACGATCTGCTGTGTATCTCTCCTAAAATCTGTGTTGGAATTGTAATCCTGTAATAATCTGGAAACAATCAGTGAATATCACAGTAATGATATTAGTTTTGGAGAAACAAAGGCCTTGCTTTTCTTTCTAGTTTGAATAATGTAATGTATTTCTACTTAACAGAGCTTTACATTATTTGTACTCGTTTGAGTCTCATTATTACTTATATTCTTAGCCATTTTACTTTTAGACACACTAGGTAAGTAGCTTCTTGTAAAGTTGCTTCAGCGGTGCCAAAGATTTAATTTTCAATTGATGTCACTTTCTGTGATGTCACTTTCTAGGATATAGGGGGCCACTCAAGTTCGCATTTTGCCCGGGCCCCAAAAATCCTAGGACTGGCACTGCCATTGCAAGAAAATTGAGCTTCATGTGGGGTGGGTTACTACCCTCTTCATGGACCAGGATAAAGTCTCAAAGCCACTAAATTAACCTTCGCTCAACCCCTGACAGCTCTGGCACAGAGCAGACAGGCTTAAATGTAAGGTATGAGTGATTGTTTAAAAAAAGGTTGTTTCATGACCTCAGTAAGCACTGATTTACAATGATACACACTCTGTTGTGGCTTCTTATTCCAGGCATTTTTCCTCTCAGTGATATCTTGAACACATTCTCCACTTGCCCTTCTAGAGCTTCCACCCAAATCTAAATGAAAATTGTTGAGCCACATGCTTGTTCACCTTATCTGAGGATGCAACTGAAGCATAAGGTATCCCTTTGGGGTGGGCTGTGTCCTGCCTCCAGCTGACAAAATCACCTCTGGGCAAAGCATGCTATTGTTTCAGATGCAATAGACCATGAGCACCTTGAGTCTTCTGCCACACTCATTCATCAATCATTAGCAGAGACATCCTTAATATTAACACAGCCTGACATTAGTTCCTTTGACCTGGGTGAATGTTGAACAACTTCCCACCTTTGAAGGTGGTGATTATTGGCAAGCTTGGTTTTATAACATATAATATAACATATAATATTGGATGTCAGAAATGATATCCTTCCAGTCAAGGACAGCAATCATTCAACACTATCCAAATCAGTGGTCAGAACCAGTGGTAGCCCTTGACCGTCAGTGAAAAAAGAGAATACACTACTCTGAAACTCTTCAAAGTGACTCAGTAAATGTCACTTTAATTGGTCATGGAAAAAAAAACCTCATCACCTCTCCATATGACAAGGCACATTCATCTTGACAGGCACTCAGGGCCTCATTGAGAGTTTAGCGGGTGGCGGAGGCCTCCTGCCAAACTCTTTAGGATGAAAGACTGCCAGTCCAGTCTTCCACCCACTGGCCCTATTAAGAGTTTCCTGCTGGCCCAGCGGGAAACTCACCACAACATTGATGCCGGCTTGTAGTCAAGCTGGCGGCAATGTTGCACTGCGTTGATTGCGACAGCACCAGTTGTGCTTTTCACTGCCTGCAAAGCAGCTTCATTATAAACATTCTTTCTGCTTCTTCTGAACTTTTACTGAGGTTCATATGATGCTGACACCTCCCTACTTTCCTATTTAGAGATTCCCTTTGCACTTTCATTGCTTACTTTATCTAGGACAATTTTCCTTATGGAGCACTTGGTTTGAACAATTTTCATTCTTTACATATTGATTAAATGCATTTGTTACTTCATAATACTTAATTCATTAATCATTTCCAGTTTTGTTGATTTTGGTAAACTAATAATTTAAAAATAAAGCATTATGGTTGCATACCATCCTCTCTGTCATCACTGTGGAACTGTATTGATTCCACTGAAATATAAACACATTCTGAATCATAGCTCTGCCTTATCACTTCATATCAACTACCAAAGGTCCATACGACCAGTGGGGGATTCGTTTTGATTATTATACCAAGAGACTAAGGTTTAAAGCCCGCCTCCCACTCAATCACTGGGTGGCAATCAGAACATTGTTAGTCACTGAACCCTAAGGAGACGGAAAATCGGGAGTTTCCCAACTGTAGTCCATGCGCTTAAACCAATTACCAAGTTTGAAGGATCAGCAGTGATTCAGCAGTTGTGAAGGAGTTCAAAGTAGCTGCTGAGTGAGTACAGGGCTGTGCGTTGCAATCTTCATGTTGAGCTTGTAGTGCTGTATAGAAATATTGAGATAATTGTGTTTTAGTGATGTTATGATTTAAAGCTGTCGGTGTGTCGATACAGACGTAGGCTGTTATTATGACCCTGGAGGTCATGAGAACACCAGGGCCACAGTAGGGGTCGGACCGCTGCCAATGTGGGGTTCCAGCCTCCAGATTTTCACTGTGGCGAAACTCTGACTGACGGTTTGCCAGATTGACGCCGGTCGACAGTCTGGCAGTCTTAATCTGCCAGGGCAGCGCTGCAAGCAGCGCTGCCTTGGGGATTACAACCCCGTGTCCACCAGCCTTTGCATGGGAGTTTCACTGCCATGCAAAGGCTGGTGGAGAAGGGGTGCCTAGGGCCCCATGGGGGCCCCTGCACTGGCCATGCACTTGGCATGGGCAGTGCAGGGGCCCACATGGACAGCCCCATCACACTTTTCACTGCCTGCAGTGAAATGTGCAACGGGTGCTGTTGCACCGGACGCACTGCAACATTGCCGCCGGCTCAATTACGAGCCTGCGTCAACGTTGAGCTGGGTTTCCAGCTGGCCCAGCGGGAAACTCTTAATAGGGCCAGCGGGCAGAAGACCAGACTGGCGGTCTTCCATCCTAAAGAGTTTGGCAGGCTGCCTCTGCCGCCCGCCAAACTCTTAATGAAGCCCTTAATGCTGAGCAGTTGAAGTTATTGGACCTGATTTGATCAAAGATCCCAGGGTCAGTAAAGTTGTTGTTAAACTTGCCTGCTGAGTTTTGTGATGTCAGTTTGTTACACAATTGAGATAGGGACTGTAACCAATTGTTGTGAGTGTACTAACAGTACTACATCATTCAGGATGATTTCACACCAGTCAAGATCTCATTGGTGTGGATAGAGCTTGGAAAGTCTCTTCCAGTTATTCTTGTATGATTGATTACTTTGAATGTCTTTAGTGGACAAAAGCTAATTGTTAATTGCACCTGCTTTGTAGTGTGGGAGTTGAACATACGGAAAACTTGTAAAGGAGGGTGAACCGCTGCTAGGAGTGAGGATTGCGCCAGACAGTGTTGGATTGGGTTAAGCTGGTTGGTGAAAGTACTGCGCTGGGATTGGTTGAGATGTCATCACATATTGCTCTGGGAGAGGTCCACGGAGATATCACTATTACTGAATAGAGAGTGACTAACCTGTGATAACCAGTCCGGCAGGAGCGTTGCACGGTTTGTCCCCCCACACCACCTGATGCTCAACCAAGCAAGTTGTACACAGCACTCTTTCTGGAGGATCACCAAGGGAACTGGGGGAATGGGACAAAATAAGAAAATAGCCAACCGCTAACTGTATGACAGCTTCCTTGTATCACCCTTCACCCTTCAGGCTCATCTGTAATCTGCCTCTCAGTGCGCGAGTGTCTGAACAACAAGAACATATATTTAGTTTTTTTTAAAAACAACCTTTACAGCTTTAATTTACAGTTTCAGTCATTTACATTATCTCTCTCAATCTAGACTAAATATACCTGTTAATTAGCATGAACATCTTTTAAAACTTTAACTCGTTCTCTACTAGTTGTTTCTCCAGTAGAACTAAACTAGCCTCTGGACTTGGCACATATTTTGTTGTTTCCTTAATTCCTTAGCCCCCCCTCCCGTACTGAGGCCTTTTTTGGCTATTTGGGGTAGTTTGTGCTTAGGCCCACATAACCTTTTATCCTCATAAGCTTTCCAAGCCAAATTTACATCATTTTTTCCAGCATACCAGGGATTCTAAAAGCACCCAGAGTTTGTGGGTTCCCCTGGAGGTGGGTGTTGGGAAAGAATGGGGAAAAAGTGCTGCAGAAGAAAGCATCTGTTTTTTTTCTTCCCGCAAATGGGCTCAACAACACGTTTGCAGTGCTAAAATCACAATCTTCCCACCTTTCAGGAACAGGTGGACTTGAATCAAAAACACAGTTTTGGCATTTTAAAGGGACATACCCTGTATTTTTACTATTTTTGTGCTTTCAGCCTCCTTCCAGTAAGTGGCAAAAATGGGTGTGAAACTAATGGTTGATCCTGGAGAGCTAAACATTTCTACAAAGGAAGAATTCAGAATTTAGCAAGTGGTCATTTGTGTTGATCCTTCAAGATTTCCCTATAGAATGTAACAGTTAAAATAAAAATATATTGAAATTGAGTTGAAAAAAACAGCCCTTTCTGTCTACGCTTTTTTCTGTTACTTTTTCCAACTATGGCAGATTTTTTAAAGCAATATACTGTTACGTCTGCTGGACCCTTCTGGTTGCGGGTATATATAGGGCTTGTAGGTTCATCAAGGACCCAAGGTAACCAGAGCCAATAAATGAGCTGCATCTTGCAATGGGTTTTCATTGTATACTGGTGTTAGACCTGGCATCCTTGGCGTGGTCTCCCCTGTGTTTTTTGCCTCTGCTTTCCATGTTTTGACTGTGTGCTGCACTTTGTTTTTTCTGGTTTCGGTACTCTGGGCACTGTACCACTGCTGACCAGTACTAAAGCGCAAGTGCTCCCTGTGTAAATTGTATGTGTAATTGGCTTTCCCATGATTGGTATACATGATTTAATAGTAAGTCCCTAGTAAAGGGTCCTAAAGGTGCCCAGGACCTGTAATTTAAATGCTATTAGTGGGCCTGCAGCACTGATTGTGCACTCACATGAGTAGCCCTGTAAACATGGTTCAGACCTAACAATGCAGTATCTGTGTGTGCAGTTTTTAAGCTGCCAGCTCGACTTGACAAGGGCACCCACTTGCCAGACCCAAAATCTTTCGTTTTTATACATTTAAGGCATACCTAAGGTGGGCCCTAGATTGCACCAGTGGCAGGGTGCAGTGTATGTTAAAGTTAGGACATGTGCTGGTATGTTTTACATGTCCTAAAAGTGAAATAGTGGCAAATTCGTTTTTCACTGTTGCAAGGACTAGCTCACTTCTAGGTTAATATGGGGACTGCCTTTAAATAACTTTTAAGTGCAGTTTCCCTTTGAGAGCAGATAGAGCTATGGAGTTTAGGGTTTCTGAACATACAATTTAAAAATACAGCTTTTGGTAAACCATTTTGTGACTCTGCCTGCATGTGTCTTCCCTGTCTGTGTCAGACTGGACTTTGTGGTGTATTCTTGCTTGTGAAGTGTCTCCAAGGGCTTGGACTGAGCTTGTCCCCTGTTGTCAAGTCTCAGGGACATCAAAGACTTCCTCTGCCAGCACCTGGACTCTCTGCTGAGACTCCTTCCCTGCCAAGTGGTGCCCTATCCTGTCTCTGGGTCCTTGAAAGGTGAAGCTGGTAGAACCAAGGTGGAAATCCGCGCACAGGAGCCGTGTGGGGAAATGTTTGATGCACTACCTGCAACACAGCTGTAGAAACAACGCACCACCTGCATCGCAGCTGAGAAATCGACGCACCACCTGCATCGCTGCTGATTGCACACGCCACATCACTGGGCATCAAAATCAACATGAACCTGCCCGAATCCAAGGTGTCCGTCAGGAAATCAGCACATCGCTCTCTTGCTGAGAGAAAATTGACACATTGCCTACCTGACCGTAGAAGAAACATGGCACGGTCTCACTTGCGAGTAAGGAATCAACACATCAAGGACTTTTCCGATGCACGCTCGCCCATGCAGCTTTATTTTTGACACAAACCAGGTACTTTGTGTAACAACAATGCATCCATTGTTTTCTATGGAGTAAGACTCTTTTTAGTTTAAAAATCCATAACTTTACTTGTGTATGTTGGATTTTTGTCATTTTGGTCTTGTTTGATTCAGATAAATATTGGCTATTTTTCTAACCCGGTGTGGTGCCCATTTTGTAGTGTTTTCACTGTATTACTGTGTGTTTTGTTACAAATACTTTACGCATTGCCTTTGAGATAAGCCTGTCTGATTGTGCCAAGCTACCAAGGGAGTGAGCAGGGGTTATCTTAAATGTGTATCTCCACTGCCCTGACTAGAGTGAGGGTCCCTGCTTGGCGAGAGTGCAAACCGGAGACCCCATTTCTAACAACTGGGTATATAGCAGTTCATTTGGTAAAATATAAAGTTTGCAAAATCAAGGAAACCTATATATTTCCAAAGTGGGCACAAAATAAGGAGTTTAGAAGCAGTGGTTATTTGCTCATCTGTGAATTCGGGGGATCCCATTCGTAGCATGAGAATTACAGGGCATTTCTCAAAATGACTTCTTTCTTACACACCATCTTACATTTGGAAGGCAGAAATGTACAGAAAGACAATTGCCAATAACACTTTTTCTTCTACTGTGTGTTCCCCACATCTCTAATACATATGGTACTAGTATCACCCCCCAGGAGTAAACAGACTTATTTTAAAAAAAATTGTCCTGAGTTACCCTTTTCCAAAGGGCCAAATCCCCAGTCAATATCCATTTATTCTTTTTTTAAATATATTTTAACCCCCAGTGAGGGGGATTGCACCCCTCCCCCCCCAAGGGTAAACAAACTTTCTTTTAATTACATTTCTCCCGGGGGCGACCCATTCCTATGAGGGCCGAACCCCCCCAGATGACATCCCTGGTGTCTAGTGGGGTTTCCTGGGCATACATCACAGCTCGGCCAGGATCCATGCCCAGGAAACTCTCTCAGGAAGGCCTCATTTAAAAGGGGAGAATCTCCGCTTTCAAACGAGGCCTTCGTAAAAGTTGAGGAAGCCCTTTCGGGCCCGTTTATCCAAGAGGAGCAGAAAGTGGCCTTACCTTTGCTTCCTGCTCCGGTGGAGAAAACAAACTGTGATGTCAGCCTGCCTCATGGCGCACTGAGAACACACAGAAGCTCTTCAGTGTCTCCAGAGTGGTTTTTAAATTGAAAAAAAATCCCTCCCTGGCATCGGCCAATGGATGCGGTCTGCACCAAGGAGGGTGTGCGTGTGTCTTCCATTGCCCGACACACGCACTGATAAGGTTAAAGTCTCTGTCTAGTTATCGCAAATTGTGCGATTCACCGAATAATAATTAAGAACCTTACAAGTAATCAAGTATCTTGCATTTGTGTCCACCAAGATCTTTTACTGGTGCTTAATCATTATTAATTTGTCTCTAATTCCTAACTTGCATGTACTCATGAAGAAGTTGAACATTAAATGTACTTAGCTTTCTCTTGCCTCATTTATCTCTTGCAGGTCGTTCTCTCCAAGTAGTGCAAGGTTCACGGAGAAATATGTTTTCCTGGGTGCGCAGGTAAGGTGTGATGGTGGGAGAAATATGAGTGATGTCTTCACTGGAACTCCAATTTCCTGGCAAAGGGTGTGGTCTAAGGGAGTGGTATTTATACCCTCCTGAACCAATGTTGGCTGACACCATCACATGACTATTTCTGGGTTGTTCGAGAACATCCTGGCTTTTTCCAGATGAATGCCATATGCTATCAATGTCTAATTAGTGGCTTGTGCCAGAACCATCTGGTTTGTTCCTGAACCTTCTGGCTTGTTCAAGAACCTTCTGGACTGTTTCAGATAGATTGCATTGTGCTTTCAAAGACTATTTATAAGTGATTAACTGACAACATTGATTCCTTTTACCAACAGTCTTAAATTATGTTTTTTCATTACAGTTATATTACATTTTAATACCTGTGACGCCTTTCTACCCTCAAAGCTTTGGGAACCATCTTTTTGCATCTCCATAAATGTACCCAAAAAGACCAACCGCCTAGGATCTTCTGTGAAACACCTGACTCTATAAACTGGGTAGACATGTCCCAAAAGAATATTGGCAATCCTAGGTTCACTGCAAATCCAGCCCCAAAACTTGAATGAGTACTCTTTCCAGAATCATAACCTATTCCAACAGTTCCCCATTTATGATTCTTTGGTGGGTTACAGCTCTGATCAGTCTCAATGGTGGTGCCTGCATGGGGAGGACATTTGCGTACTTGGAACAGTCTTGGAGGTAGGTCAGAGTGGTCCATTCATAGAAGGTGAGGTGAATGGCCATCCAGTGTAATTTTTGATCGAAACAGGTACTACCCACTTCACTGTTAGAATATTGGAAGTCCCAAACTTACCCCTCTCAGGAAAAAAGATGCAAGTTGTAGGACTTGCTAATAAACAGATTACTGACCATGTGACAAAAAAGTTTCCAATCAAATTAGGGTTGTTCGAAGAAGATCACCAATTTGTAGTACATGACTCCAGTGCCTGTGTCTGAACAACAAGAACATATATTTAGTTTTAAACAAAAACAACCTTTACAGCTTTAATTTACAGTTTCAGTCATTTGCATTATCTCTCTCAATCTAGACTAAATATACCTGTTAATTAGCATGAACATCTTTTAAAACTTTAACTCGTTCTCTACTAGTTGTTTCTCCAGTAGAACTAAACTAGCCTCTGGACTTGGCACATATTTTGTTGTTTCCTTAATTCCTTAGCCCCCCCCCCCTCCTGTGCTGAGGCCTTTTTTGGCTATTTGGGGTAGTTTGTGCTTAGGCCCACATAACCTTTTATCCTCATAAGCTTTCCAAGCCAAATTTACATCATTTTTTCCAGCATCCCAGGGATTCTAAAAGCACCCAGAGTTTGTGGGTTCCCCTGGAGGTGGGTGTTGGGAAAAATGGGGAAAAAGTGCTGCAGAAGAAAGCATCTGTTTTTTTTCTTCCCGCAAATGGGCTCAACAACACGTTTGCAGTGCTAAAATCACAATCTTCCCACCTTTCAGGAACAGGTGGACTTGAATCAAAAACACAGTTTTGGCATTTTAAAGGGACATACCCTGTATTTTTACTATTTTTGTGCTTTCAGCCTCCTTCCAGTAAGTGGCAAAAATGGGTGTGAAACTAATGGTTGATCCTGGAGAGCTAAACATTTCTACAAAGGAAGAATTCAGAATTTAGCAAGTGTTCATTTGTGTTGATCCTTCAAGATTTCCCTATAGAATGTAACAGTTAAAATAAAAATATATTGAAATTGAGTTGAAAAAAACAGCCCTTTCTGTCTACGCTTTTTTCTGTTACTTTTTCCAACTATGGCAGATTTTTTAAAGCAATATACTGTTACGTCTGCTAGACCCTTCTGGTTGCGGGTATATATAGGGCTTGTAGGTTCATCAAGGAGCCAAGGTAACCAGAGCCAATAAATGAGCTGCATCTTGCAATGGGTTTTCATTGTATACTGGTGTTAGACCTGGCATCCTTGGCGTGGTCTCCCCTGTGTTTTTTGCCTCTGCTTTCCATGTTTTGACTGTGTGCTGCACTTTGTTTTTTCTGGTTTCGGTACTCTGGGCACTGTACCACTGCTGACCAGTACTAAAGCGCAAGTGCTCCCTGTGTAAATTGTATGTGTAATTGGCTTTCCCATGATTGGTATATATGATTTAATAGTAAGTCCCTAGTAAAGGGTCCTAAAGGTGCCCAGGACCTGTAATTTAAATGCTGTTAGTGGGCCTGCAGCACTGATTGTGCACTCACATGAGTAGCCCTGCAAACATGGTTCAGACCTAACAATGCAGTATCTGTGTGTGCAGTTTTTAAGCTGCCAGCTCGACTTGACAAGGGCACCCACTTGCCAGACCCAAAACCTTTCGTTTTTATACATTTAAGGCATACCTAAGGTGGGCCCTAGATTGCACCAGTGGCAGGGTGCAGTGTATGTTAAAGGTAGGACATGTGCTGGTATGTTTTACATGTCCTAACAGTGAAATAGTGGCAAATTTGTTTTTCACTGTTGCAAGGACTAGCTCACTTCTAGGTTAACATGGGGACTGCCTTTAAATAACTTTTAAGTGCAGTTTCCCTTTGAGAGCAGATAGAGCTATGGAGTTTAGGGTTTCTGAACTTACAATTTAAAAATACAGCTTTTGGTAAACCATTTTGTGACTCTGCCTGCGTGTGTCTTCCCTGTCTGGGTCAGACTGGACTTTGTGGTGTATTCTTGCTTGTGAAGTGTCTCCAAGGGCTTGGACTGAGCTTGTCCCCTGTTGTCAAGTCTCAGGGACATCAAAGACTTCCTCTGCCAGCACCTGGACTCTCTGCTGAGGCTCCTTCCCTGCCAAGTGGTGCCCTATCCTGTCTCTGGGTCCTTGAAAGGTGAAGCTGGTAGAACCAAGGTGGAAATCCGCGCACATGAGCCGTGTGGGGAAATGTTTGATGCACTACCTGCAACACAGCTGTTGAAACAACGCGCCACCTGCATTGCAGCTGAGAAATCGACGCACCACCTGCATCGCTGCTGATTGCACACGCCCCATCACTGGGCATCAAAATCAACATGAACCTGCCCGAATCCAAGGTGTCCGTCAGGAAATCAGAACATCGCTCTCTTGCGGAGAGAAAATTGACACATTGCCTACCTGACCGTAGAAGAAACATGGCACGGTCTCACTTGCGAGTAAGGAATCAACACATCAAGGACTTTTCCGATGCACGCTCGCCCATGCAGCTTTATTTTTGACACAAACCAGGTACTTTGTGTAACAGCAATGCATCCCTTGTTTTCTATGGAGTAAGACTCTTTTTAGTTTAAAAATCCATAACTTTACTTGTGTATGTTGGATTTTTGTAATTTTGGTCTTGTTTGATTCAGATAAATATTGGCTATTTTTCTAACCTGGTGTGGTGCCCATTTTGTAGTGTTTTGACTGTATTACTGTGTGTTTTGTTACAAATACTTTACGCATTGCCTTTGAGATAAGCCTGTCTGATTGTGCCAAGCTACCAAGGGAGTGAGCAGGGGTTATCTTAAATGTGTATCTCCACTGCCCTGACTAGAGTGAGGGTCCCTGCTTGGAGAGAGTGCAAACCGGAGACCCCATTTCTAACAACTGGGTATATAGCAGTTCATTTGGTAAAATATAAAGTTTGCAAAATCAAGGAAACCTATATATTTCCAAAGTGGGCACAAAATAAGTAGTTTAGAAGCAGTGGTTATTTGCTCATCTGTGAATTCGGGGGATCCCATTCGTAGCATGAGAATTACAGGGCATTTCTCAAAATGACTTCTTTCTTACACACCATCTTACATTTGGAAGGCAGAAATGTACAGAAAGACAATTGCCAATAACACTTTTTCTTCTACTGTGTGTTCCCCACATCTCTAATACATATGGTACTAGTATCACCCCCCAGGAGTAAACAGACTTATTTAAAAAAAAATTGTCCTGAGTTACCCTTTTCCAAAGGGCCAACTCCCCAGTCAATATCCATTTATTCTTTTTTTTAAATATATTTTAACCCCCAGTGAGGGTGATTGCACCCCTCCCCCCCAAGGGTAAACAAACTTTCTTTTAATTACATTTCTCCCGGGGGCGACCCATTCCTATGAGGGCCGAACCCCCCCAGATGACATCCCTGGTGTCTAGTGGGGTTTCCTGGGCATACATCACAGCTCGGCCAGGATCCATGCCCAGGAAACTCTCTCAGGAAGGCCTCATTTAAAAGGGGAGAATCTCCGCTTTCAAACGAGGCCTTCGTAAAAGTTGAGGAAGCACTTTCGGGCCCGTTTATCCAAGAGGAGCAGAAAGTGGCCTTACCTTTGTTTCCTGCTCCGGTGGAGAAAACAAACTATGATGTCAGCCCACCTCATGGCGCACTGAGAACACACAGAAGCTCTTCAGTGTCTTCAGAGTGGTTTTTAAATTGAAAAAAATCCCTCCCTGGCATCGGCCAATGGATGCGGTCTGCACCAAGGAGGGTGTGCGTGTGTCTTCCATTGCCCGACACACGCACTGATAAGGTTAAAGTCTCTGTCTAGTTATCGCAAATTGTGCGATTCACCGAATAATAATTAAGAACCTTAAAAGTAATCAAGTATCTTGCATTTGTGTCCACCAAGATCTTTTACTGGTGCTTAATCATTATTAATTGGTCTCTAATTCCTAACTTGCATGTACTCATGAAGAAGGTGAACATTAAATGTACTTAGCTTTCTCTTGCCTCATTTATCTCTTGCAGGTCGTTCTCTCCAGGTAGTGCAAGGTTCACGGAGAAATATGTTTTCCTGGGTGCGCAGGTAAGGTGTGATGGTGGGAGAAATATGAGTGATGTCTTCACTGGAACTCCAATTTCCTGGCAAAGGGTGTGGTCTAAGGGAGTGGTATTTATACCCTCCTGAACCAATGTTGGCTGACACCATCACATTACTATTTCTGGGTTGTTCGAGAACATCCTGGCTTTTTCCAGATGAATGCCATATGCTATCAATGTCTAATTAGTGGCTTGTGCCAGAACCATCTGGTTTGTTCCTGAACCTTCTGGCTTGTTCAAGAACCTTCTGGACTGTTTCAGATAGATTGCATTGTGCTTTCAAAGACTATTTATAAGTGATTAACTGACAACATTGATTCCTTTTACCAACAATCTTAAATTATGTTTTTTCATTACAGTTATATTACATTTTAATACCTGTGACGCCTTTCTACCCTCAAAGCTTTGGGAACCATCTTTTTGCATCTCCATGAATGTACCCAAAAAGACCAACCGCCTAGGATCTTCTGTGAAACACCTGACTCTATAAACTGGGTAGACATGTCCCAAAAGAATATTGGCAATCCTAGGTTCACTGCAAACCCAGCCCCAAAACTTGAATGAGTACTCTTTCCAGAATCATAACCTATTCCAACAGTTCCCCATTTATGATTCTTTGGTGGGTTACAGCTCTGATCAGTCTCAATGGTGGTGCCTGCATGGGGAGGACATTTGCGTACTTGGAACAGTCTTGGAGGTAGGTCAGAGTGGTCCATTCATAGAAGGTGAGGTGAATGGCCATCCAGTGTAATTGTTGATCGAAACAGGTACTACCCGCTTCACTGTTAGAATATTGGAAGTCCCAAACTTACCCCTCTCAGGAAAAAATATGTAAGTTGTAGGACTTGCTAATAAACAGATTACTGACCATGTGACAAAAAAGTTTCCAATCAAATTAGGGTTGTTCAAAGAAGATCACCAATTTGTAGTACATGACTCCAGTGCCATAAATCTTTTGGGACACAATTTATTATGCAAATTAACTTGCACCAGCTACTGTACACCAAATGGTGTTGAATTTAGGCAATGAACAGCCATTGACTGTATCCCTTAATGGCCACTGAAGACCTAGGACAAGATCTTAAACACACAGTGAAACTGAGACTTCTCGGTTGAAGATATTGGTCTCATAAATGGAGTTGAACCTGTTCTAATAACCATTAAACTAAACATTGAAAATCCTAGAATGTTTCAGTCCAGTCTACCGCCTGAAAATATAGTTGGGATTACTGCAGTGATTGAATCAATGATTCAGCAAGGCATTTTGAAAGAAATAAGAAGAGGATCATGCAAACTCATCCATCAAGGGCCTGAAAAAACAAATGGTAGGTACCGAAATGTACAGGACCTGAGAAAGGTTAATATTATCTTTATCTCTTGGTGTTCTGCTATACAAAACCCAGCTATGATTTTATTCCAGTTTCCATGTGAGACTAAGTGGTTGATTCTCTGTCCCCTTATGCAAGGTTAGTCAGTTTCTTTTCTCCTTCTGGTTTCAAAAAGGAGCTTTGTTATGGTGCCGAGTCTCACAGGGGTATACGAGAGGCCCTAAATCGTCAATCAAATCCTCAAGAACAATCTTGAGTCCCTGGTAATGCCCTTCAATTCAGACCTGTAGATAAGACACCATCGTTTTGTTGAACCACTTAGTTGAGAATGGATATAAAGTATCCCTGAGCAAAATACAATACTGTCAGAAGAAAGTCCTGTATCTGGGACACCACACTGAAAACGGAGAAAGGTAGGTGTCTCAAGAGAGATTCTCTGCCATTTTTAAAATGAATCAGCCAACTACACAAAAAAAGCTCTTGGATGTTCTTGGGAGCTCTGCACAAGTGGCTGAACGGACTGCTCTTACTAGAGCCTGATGGGTTTCAGACCAACTAAGTGTGACTATTTTCACAGATAGTCAGTATGGCTTTAGTGCAGTCCAAGACTTTGGACAGTTACGGTCACAAAAGGGATTTATGACATCTTCGGGATTCCCAAAAAGAAATGGGGAGTATGTCATGAGGCTGTTGGAAGCCTTGCAGATGCCTTTTGTTAAGTGTGCAGCACACAGGAGCGGAAATTACTATGTGGTCATCAGCAACTGTTATACTGATGAGGTCACACTGTATTGTGCTTTTGGGTCCTGTACCTTCAATGGAGAATATGTAAATGAGTCTGTAATTGAGACAAACTTAAATCTTTTGTTATCGGTGGCTGATACCTAAGAAGGAGTTAAGAGTTTTGCAAGAAGCAGTCTCATAGAAAGACAGGGTGTAAAGAACAAAGTTGAAATTTGTGTGTCTACCGTAGACCAGTGTTGCCTGATAGTTTCTTGTCTCTGATAGTTACACATTTCCATGGTCCTGCCCACATAGCAAGAGATGCAATGGTGAGACTATTCAGACTGAACTGGTTGAACCCGCAATTCAGATTGATGGCTGAGAGTTTGTGTCATTGGTGGGTTGTGTGTCAGCAGATGAACATAATAAGGAGGATCCCACTGACAGTGAGCCACATAGGTAGATCAAGAGGTCCTTTCAATAGATTCTAAATGGACCTTATCAAGATGCCTGGGTGTAACAGGCTGAGATATGTCTTAGTTATCATGTGGTGTGTATTGTCCCCTGATGGGTGGATGCCTTCCAAACCAGGAGGCATGACATCCTTACTGAAGCAAAGTTGTTGTTAAAAGAGTTCATATCCCTGTTTGGGTTCATGACTTCTCCAGAATCAGACCAAGGGACTCATTTCAACAATGAGGTAATAAACTATTGTGTGCAGCTTTGTAGGTGAAACAGAGGCTACAATGTAGTTACCAATAGAGGCTTGGAAGAGTCAAGCAGGTTAATGGGATGCTGAAGTCACAGCTGGTGAAAGTGTGTTTGTCTGAGGCTTTGTAATGCTTGCCTTTGGTGATGATGAGTCTTCACAGTATGCCTGACAGAGGGAGGGTAGGCCTGTCACCCCAAGAGATCATCACTGGGAGAGCTATGAGACTGCCTATTGTGCCTGCAATGTGATTGTGAACATCACCAATGATATGATTCTCAACAAATGTATAGGACAGGCTTATGTGGTATGTTCTGTGTCTCACCAGGTTAATGCTGCCACTGCTCTCCTGCATCAAAAACAGTGCAGCAACCTCAGTCCTGGGGACTGGGTCTTGGTGAAAAAACATGTCTGGAAGACATGTGTGGAGTTGCCATGGAAAGGCAACTGTTGGGTATTCTAAGTGACCAGAGAAGGGTAAAGAGGGTGATTGACAGCCCTGTGATCCCAGATCACAAGGGAACACAAGATCAAGCTGAAGCAAGCCCATACACAGTTGTGATAAAAGCTGGAGCAAATGAAGAAACCTGGCTGTTGGCACAGGCAGAGAATGACTCTGATGAGTGATGTGGCAAGCAGAAACCAAGACAGAAGCAATTGGCAGAAATGGCAAAAAAAAGTGAGGTTTGAATGCATCCTGCAATCTGTTTTTAAAGGAGAAGAGGACAGTAAGGCAAGTGACAGTCAAGATGAACAGTCAGTGCCAAGGAGGTCAAAAGGATTCTAGAAAAAGATAAAGTAGGGATAGGGGTATCTCACAAAGACTGGTGCGTATAAACATGATTTTATTACATTATCAACTTCAGTTTAGCCTTTTGCACAAGTAGAAACATTGTAGATGATAACTCTGCATACTGCTATTTCTACTCAACGGTCTGATTGTAGTGAAGTCATGAGTACCCATAACCCTGAAAGATGTAGGTTACTGGAAGCAGGGATATTAATCATTCCCATTATAGTGCTCACTGCTTTGCTTATAGGATTCAATTGCCCAACACCCAATGATCCTGTTAGGTCTACCCTTCCACCCACTGAGCTTAATACTGCTGTAGGAAGTTTGATTTTCAGTTGCTACATAATGATGGTTCTAAAGGAGATTTTTCCTTGAATGCATATTTTAAGTTGCTTTATGAATACATTGATACAATGGGTGCAAATAATTAATATTTTTGCACTCCACTCAGTTGCCTGCTTAAGTAGCAGAGGGTATTAACTATCATCATATTCTCCTCATTTATTATATTTGTTCTCTATTTTGCTTGGTTTTCCTTATCAACAGGGTCACTTTGAATATTCTCCTTCTTTAGGTCCACAACTAAACTTGGCACCGCTTATGCCCAAAGGCGGAATTTAATCTGTTCAATTAATGCTCTAGATAATACATTTATTGATGAGTTAGAGAACAGGAGAAGGGTGACTGAGGAATGGACAGAAATGGGACAAAGGATAAGTGGGCAAAAGAGGAGATTAATTACTAGATGAGGCAAGTTTAACCTGCCTTGTCTTTGGATTGGGAACATCGGGGAAACGTATGTGTACATAGAAGGAGAAATGTGGTGCACCATGAACTTATGGGACAAGGTTAGGGGGAAGCACTGACCAGATTAGGGGAATAAAAGATCCTTTCATTCCAGAGTATATTGCATGCTCAACTCAAATGCATAGCTTAGTTTATCCAGTGGTTGGGCTGGCACTTGCTTTTTAGCTGTAGTTTTCCAAAGATGTATCATGAAGAAAGTTATAGGAGCATAAAGGGAATTTGCCTTCTAGGCTGAAGCATAGTAGTAGAAGATCTGAAATAGTAGGGGATATTTTTGGAACAATTATCTCAAGTGTGGGGGTTTCTGAATCATTTACAAACTAGGAAGCTTTCCACTCTAGTGGATAAAATAGAAACTAGTACTGCTGGATTATTGTTAGCTATTGATACTGAAATGATTGTTATTAGGTCTATGGTGTTACAGAATCAACTTGAATTAGATATTTTGCTCCCAAAGGAAGGTGGAGGCTGTAATATGTTGAAAGTTCAGCATTGCTATACTTACATACCTGATAAGAGCGAAGAGATAAGAGGACATCACTGATCTGAAGCAGGATTTGAAGGACTGAAAGCTGCTGGTGCCTGAGAGGCAATTGGAAAGAGATTTGCTGCTGTAGGTCATTGATTTAGTAACTCAGCTGGTGGGATTTTAGGTGCTATATTGAGGTGTAGCATAATCATTGCTATTTGTTTGATTTGCTTGTTTACTATGTTTAAGAGATATAAGTACATGAGATTAAAGAAGGTGCTGGATGAAAGGGGAATTTAGTGAAAGAGGGGCGAAATAGAATTAGAGGAGAGTCAGTGTAAGCTCTATGATTAGATAAGAGTTGGAGAACCACACATTTTTAGGTGGTCTCAAAAGGGAAAGATTCCTATATATTGTGATGGCTATTCTAGCCTCCAGAGGGCACATTAAAGCAGTGTAATTTAGACTCCACCCTTCACTTATACTCTATTCATATGATACAATATATAATCTGTATCTTTAACATGTACCTTAACTCATTAACTTGTTTGTTACTCATTTTTAAACTGTTAGTATGCTGTTTGTTCCTTTCTTTGCAGGTGCATTATCAAGCCTCTTATTAGCTAGAGAAATGCTTATTATTTTGAATTTAGTAAGGCACGAGGACACAATCATGGTTAAAGGATTCTCCCATATTCAGTATACCAGGAAGATGCAACTCTCAAGGCTGAGCAGATGTGTACCTAATTGTGTTGGGATGGATGTTGAGGAGGTTACAGGCTCCCGGCAAATGAGATTGGTTCTGGAATGTAGAACTGAGATGTGGATGTTCTAGAGATTCTGGTTGTGCTTTTAATTGGTGTTCCATAGTAATTAGAGCAGGGGTCCTTTCCTGACTTTGAAGAGAGCAGAAGTCTCTACCTTTCGGATTTTCCTAGAGTGCGAAGCTTCATTTTAAATGCTTTGTTTCTTCTGAACTTCTACTGAGGGGCATATGATACTGACAGCATCCTCTTTACCTCTTTAGGAACTCCCTTTGCACTTTCATTGTTTAATTTGGTAGGGCTAGTTTCTTTATGGAAACTCGGTTTGGGCAATTTGCATTCTTTACTTCATAATACTTAATTTCAGCATGCATGAGCACCTCAACATTTTTCGTGTAATGATATATGTCATTAATCATTTTCAACTTTGTGACTGTGATGAACAAATAATTTGAAAATTAACCTTTTATGGTTGTACATTATCCTCTCTGTCGTCATTGTGGATTTGTATTGGTTCCACTGAACCGTAAACAAATTCTAAATACTATCTCTCCCTTAGGCTGACTACCAAAGGTCCATATGACCAGTAGGCCATTCTGTTTGATGACTGTTGAGATTGAGGTTCAAGACCCTACTCCATCAACCTCTTTCTGATCATGCCATTTCCCCTATGCTAAACATTTTTTCACTGAATGCAGGTGTAAAAACAAAAACGATAAACATTTAGGCATTTTCATATAGCCAGAAGTTTTTTTTATATTCTGCATACTCTTAGTGGCAGTTATTGATATTTTGTTAATCATTACCCATTTGATCAGTCTATCTTTACATTGATTGTTCATGTGATTTTAGCTTACTAGCACTCTCTATTACCATGACATCATTTTTCTACAAGGCTAGAAGGAGAATATGACTAAAACAATCTGTGAAAAGGAGCACATACAAGGCATATAATAGTTATTTCATGAAAATCTATATAACAAGGAATGCATGCTAAAATGCAAATAACATTTGTTATAAAGTCTTAGACATGTATTATTATTTTGTAATAAAAAATAAGTTCAAAATGAGAAGCCAAAAATCCTTATTGTGCTTCAGGTATCCTTAGTATATTACCCTGAGTTTTATTAGTGCATTTAAAACTTGTCAGTGTCTCTAAAATAAATAGGAATGCAAATATTACTTGTACACAAAACTCAAACATTTAAGAACACTTATATTGGAAGATTTCGGAAGTTCTCGGCATTGACCATAAAGCTGAATCAATCATTTTGGACTAGCTGTCAGCATAATGGTTGCTATTTGTAGTCCTTATGGATTTCTTTCTTTGATTCTTGTGCGAAGAGCCACTTGTTACCATTGCACCCACTGTGGGGCACAAGGGCGGTATACATAGATGAGAATAGGTAGAAAATGATGACAGCACATGTAGGACACAGAGAAAACATTGCTGAATTGATTGCGAAGCATTTTCATTAACTGGATATAAGTTACATGATTTCTCTTCAAGACAAATTTAAACCTATTGCCAAAGGAATTTTGGAGTATATAAAGTAGTACTCCACTATCACTCTTTTAGGTACTCTTATAGGTCCCCAACACATGTAAAATGGGAATGAAATTGAAATATTCAGGGAAGATTCATACACAATGACTTTGATACGTTTGCATTTATACTAATAGGGAGTTGAACATTTTGGGCCCGCTTCGCTAAGGCATGTGAGAGTACGTAAGAGTGCTACGGCAGTACTACTTACCATACTCATAAATGCTTTTAAGATTTGGCCTCATTGCCTTATGTGAAATCTTTAGCAATTGTATTTGGGTAATGTACTCAATCTCCAAAGTTGTTCTAATTAGAAACCTGAGCCTTGTGTGAAATATGTCAAAATCTTTCTTCCTAAGTTTTCAGATTTTGGAATTTATCTGGCAGTTTTAATGAGAGTGACCATTAAAGAATGAATGTTGCTACTTGGGGCCTGATTTATGAAAAGGTAACACCGAATTACATTATTTTTATTGATGCAAAAGTGGCCCAAACTTACAAAATATTATTATATTTTGTAAGTTTGTGTCGTTTTTGCGTCAAAAAATTACGTAAAGGCAGCGTTAACTTTCCACAAATCATGCCCTTAATAAGTTGGGCTGATTCACAAGATTTTGCTTTGATTTACTATTGTAGTAATCCTGGCATTCAGAAGTAAGCCAAGTGTTGATCAGACCAATATCTTTAGATAGTAAAATGATGCTTAGCAGCAAATTTCATGTTGCTTAGTGTGACAGTGCAGTCTTGTACTTGTCTGCAAACTATTATATTGTTATCTAATTGTAATTTTATTTCTCCATGAGAAACATTTCAATCTCTTTTGGTTTTCTGACAGTATTTTGCTAACATAGGCCCAGATTTATACTCTGTTTGTGCTGAAATAGGGTCATTTTTTTACGCTAATTCAGCACAAACTTAACTCCATATTTATATTTTGACGTTAGACTAGTCTAGCTCCAAAATATTGGAGTTAAAGTCATGTTTTGGATGCGTGAAACCACGTTGCGTCAATGAGATTCAAGGTGGCTGTTCCCATCCAAAAAATTACACTAAAGCCCTAGCGCCTTATTGATCCTCCCATGCAAAAATGGTGCATGGGAGGGAGGCGGGCCTAAATAATGGCACTAAGGGGGTTATTCCAACTTTGGAGGAGGTGGTAATCCGTCCCAAAAGTGACGGTAAAGTGACGGATTTACCACCAGCCGTATTACGAGTCCATTATATCCTTTAGAACTTGTAATACGGCTGGTGGTATAACCGTCACTTTACCGCCACTTTTGGGACAGATTACCACATCCTCCAAAGTTGGAATAACCCCCTAAGCCTGCTTAGTGCCATTATTTAACGCCTGGGTCTGGGCACGCGTTAGGGGACCTGTGGACCCATTTCCATGGTCAAACACCATGGAAAGAGCTCACAGGTGCCCTCCCCAAGCTCCAGGAACACCACCACCCACACCAGAGGGACACCACAGTCAAGTGTAAGTATAGGTAAATATTTTGAAAACATTTTAAAGTGCCATTGGGTGCCCTGAAATGGGCCCCCCTGCATGGCACTGGGTGCCATGGCCATGCCCAGGGGAACCTTGTCCCCTGTGCTGGCCACTTGGGTGACAGGTATGACTGCTGTCTTTTATAAGACAGGTGTCATGTGGTATGGACGGTTTTGCATCAAGTAATGATGCTAGGCTGGTTAGAGTCATCTTTTTTTACTCTAACCAGCCTAACGTCACTTTTTGGTGCAAAACCCCCTTCTCCCATACCGCCACCCCCAAACAGCTAATGCCATTTTGTTTACGCTAGCGCACCCTTTGCGCTGGACTGTGCCATTCCATAAATTTGGTGCCAAGCTGGCGCTAAACTTTTTGATGCAAAACTGAGCAAACTGCGGCAAAAAGTATAAATATGGGCTAAGTCTCCTATATGCAAGTGCTTTATGGGAGAAACATGTTGTCACCAATAGTAAAGCTAGCTGACATTGAGTGCAAAATGTCTCAATGGTGTCTCAATGCCAACCATGATGTAACAGATAGGGAACTGTCAGTTGGCATTGGATTCTGCCTGGCAGGTTCTTCTCACCCTCAAAAAGTCATATCTTTGGTTAATGCAAGGGGTTTGCTGCTTGTTGGATGCAGCTGCATTGGACCCCTGAGCTGTAATGTGGGACCTGTCTGGCCTACGCCACTTCTCAATTCAGTCTTGACACCAGTATGCACCACCTCACTGGTTGCCTGTCCATCTCAGTTGCATTAGGTGGTTGGCATGTCTTAAACGCAGCCTGCAACAGTCTCAGTCCCGATGGTAAATTTGATGTTAGGCCCCAAATGCAAAAGCTTGTGATAGGGCTGAGGTGCAGGAGACCAAGTGCTAATACGCAGAATTCATTAAAGCCACCTGAGAAACATACAAAGATCCAGGTCAGAATTGGCAATGGCATCAGGATATATTTTTGCTGGACCTCCTACAGTGTAGGGAATGTAGGGGCCCACACTGAAGCGAAACAAACAGTCCATATTTTTGTAAGCATACTTTGGGATTGTGTTCTATTGTGCGTTTTTTTTTCTCTAAGTATTCTTTCCAAAAACATAAATTGGCCTCAAAGTTTTCTCAGTACTGCTACTTAGTTTTGAGATATGTTTCAAGAGATTCTCCCTCTCTTGTCCACCTGACTTTCAGAGTTTCTTAAAAAGGAAGCCGACTTTATGAAAGTAAATGTACTTTACAGTCCCTTATGGCATGCATCATATATATATGGAATACAGTTTTCAAACACCATTGTATTTATATTTGATGGATTTTTTTTTTATTTCACAAAACACCCCATTTATGATCATTTTTGTGAATTTAATTAGTTAAGAATGCAAAACTGCTCCTTTTAACATAAATGTGTCCTGTCTTTCATATTTAATAAATTACCATGTTTTAAAATGCACCTTTTTGTATGATTTTGTATATTTTACTTTAAAATCAACTTTCTGCTGTGACCTATCTCCCACCTCCTCAAGTCTTGCTTTGTGAGGCTGCCCACGCTGATGGTCCTACAGTGTGAGCTCTCCACAACCAGTCGTGGCTCGCTGCATGGTAAAGAGGCGGGCAGTGCGTGACGGCGGCATTGTGGAAATCCTGACCCTGATTAACATCAAAGGCACTCACAGATTGGGAGGGGGGGCAAAAACATGTGCCGCTCCTCTTTCCTGGTCACTGCAGGAAGGCACATGCTCCCAGCCTTCCCTGTGGCCAACCCTGAGACTGCTCAGCGCAGCGTTATGAATGGCTGGAGTGCCCATCCAGGGTGCTACCAGGTAGACTGGGAGCCTGTGCCTGCTCTCTTCGGAGGGAGCACAGTGCGCATGTGTGTTTGGCCAGCCCGAGATGGCTGGCCAAACACACATGAGCACTGAGGGGAGTGCACAGTGCACTCCCCGTCATCTCCCTTGGTCCCACCCCTTTAACAATTAAACAATAATAAACAGTTTATCATTGTTTTGTTGTTAAAGGATTGCAGCTGTTGCTGCTCGCTAGTGGGGTTGACGCTCCTCTGCGTAGCGAAGGGGCCACCACTGTCCACAACCATACTGTAAAATATGAAAAATAAGACCACAGGTTGAGAATGCAATGTTGAGTTTTAAATAAAATATAATTTAGATGTTACAATTTGGTTTCTCAGTTGACAAATAAGATTTCATATGTGTTTGAATTGCATCATTGCTCATCCACTGACCTTCATAATCAATACTGTGGTCAGGAATGGGAAACAGTCTGAAGCAGTAGGTCAAACTATGCAGAGTAACTGCTAAAAACAATATTGTTGTCCCACATGGGATGAAATGCAAAGTTTGTTGGTTAAAGTGTAAATTAATGTCAGCTTTAGTCTATTATTTACCACATATCAGTTTGAGAAGTGTAATTATGAATTAAATATCTGCAACTGTGGGCATGTGAAATCCCAAAAGATTTATTGAAGTGATATTTCAAAAGTCGATACGCCTGATGTTTGACCACTGACCACAAATTCGATTCAACATAGGATCATAATAGTTCATGAAACACTGAAGTGACAATATCCCTCACTGTTTCGTATTCTTTTGATCTTTGTTTGCTATAAGAACGTCATGAATAGCTGTTGTAAGACCCCATGTCACACATGATCTCAGGATTATGAGAGAACCACCCTGGTAAACAAGCGATATCCTCCTTCCTCTTGACTCCCAAATGGTTTTCATACATTGGAGCAGGCTGACGGAATGAGGCCCAGTCTGTGATTGCATGTTGGCAATGAGGACACTGAGAGGATATAGCATCAAACATGTCACCATACCATTAATGCTGCCAGACACAAATGCAGGCAGCCAGATAGGTAAGCCCGTCTCTGTCAGGCTATCACGCAATGGGTCCTTGAATGAGAAATACAGGGCACTTCCCAGACTATTTCTTATAAGAATCGGAAATAACCCACGGTAGTAGCCCATGGTCAGACTTTCTTTCAGACCATAGGAATTGAATTCTCGTAATATGCTGTAGATATTTGGAAAACTGGTAACCTTCCTTCCATCCTGCATAATATTCTGGACTCGTTCAAATGGACTGAGGACAAATGCCTCAACAGATCCAGAAAAGAAGCCTGCGGTCCAGTGGTCCTTTAGTCTGTAAGGCCCAGAGAGATTTCCTGAGAACAAGTGAAGAAAGCTGTCATGTGTGCCAAACAGCAATGTCCCTTGGATTGTTTTTGCCACTAGTGGTGGGTATACACCCCTGTAGAAATTGCGAAGGCCTTCCTGACGGAGCTGTCGCATGGCCGCTCTCATGGAAAATGCATGAATCTGCTGTCGAAAGATGGTTTTGTAGATGGGAAAGGTCACAATAGTTGAGAGGAAGCTGGAGGCAGCTCCAATAGTGTAGCTCGTTTTGTTCCATATCAAATTCGTCCTGTTGCCGTTATCATTTACATCTGCCTTCATTGTTTAAACACCCCGAGTCTGAAATTAAAAAAAATACGAATGTATAAAATACACAGTTTCTAACTTTAAAAAAATATATTTTAACTAATTAGGCACACAATTTTAGACTATCGAAAAATTTTCACTTTCACATTTATAGATATTTCAGTTATGGAAACAGTCCACTGTTCAAACAGAAAAACAACTTAAAAATAAATGATAGTAACAGTTTGGGCCTGCGGTCGTTCACTCTTAAGAAGGTCTGGAGTCAGTAGATTTCTTTTCACTTACTTCTTTAAAACAAATGTGAAGACGACAGGGTTCCTAAAATCTCATCAAGCAACCGATGTGGAATAATCATTTAGAGCTCTAGTCCAAAAGCCATTTCCTCTGTAAATCTTACTTACATGGGCAAAAGGCGTGATTAAGTTGCAATAAAGACACACTTGTAAAGCCTTTAACTCACAAGTAAGTAACATTACTCCACTATAGTGTATTATGAATGTAAGAAACTGAGTTACTGGTTGAATTATTGGATCAGGGAGTCGAAGCCCCACACAGGCAACAGGATGAACCACAGACGTCACTAAATTAACCTGTGCTTAACCCTCTGGTCCCTTCCCACAAAGCAGTCAGGCTTAAAATAGAGGCAATTTTTAAAGTATTCACGTAGCACACACAGAATGTCTGTGAAAACACACTCAAGATAAATCCCAAGTAAACTTTAATATATTAAATGCTACCAGAATGTCAAAATCCAACGAGAAGAAGCGGAGATATTCAGTTTCAAAGCTTTTAGTAAAAATAGTGACTGAAAGCACAATGTACTCTTACATTTATCTGGTCGTGCTAGAGCTGGGATAAGCCACAAGTTCAGGCCACCCTCACCAGAACGTGGTTTGGATACAAGGGCCAGGATAGTCCTGCTGAACAGTTACCTTCAAAGTCTGGCTGGAAGAGTTCTGTTCACGTTGGAGGAGACTCTAGGCAGGCTGAGCGCCATGGACAGTGGTCGCTGTAGCGAGAAAAGTAGGTAGGGTGTTGCATATGGTTGTCACTGTAGTGCGTAGAGCCGGTCTGACGTTGTGGACAAGTCTGTCACCGCAGAAGTCATCAGTCATCAGTGGACCTTCGCTTTGGCAGTCATTGTAAGCAGCAGATTCTTGGCCCAAACTGGCCTGTTTGGTTTGCAAGGAACCCAAACTTCAGGTTTTTCACCTTTTCTTTAGGACGAGTACACTCTGATGCCAGCTATGGGTCCAGGATCTAGGGAAGAACCTCTTGGGGATCTGGGACTCACTCCAGCAGAGGCCAGCACAGGTAAGGCAGGTCCAGTTGCAGGTTCAGACAGGTCTGTTGCAGCAGGTCAGCTGGGCAGTTACAAGGAGGCCCATGAAACTTGTGTCTATGTAACTTACACAGAAGGTCAGCCAACTGACCCTTGTAGTCACGCTGGTTAGCATGGGATGAGGGCAAAAAGGTCCAGTCCTCCATCTCAGAAAGTAAGGCAGTCCTTCAAACGGTAGGGCAGTCCTTAGACTCCAGAACACTCCTTCGTCTATAACATACGTTCAGGAGTGTTCTCATGAGTGGCTCTGGAGCTCCAATATTTGTACCTGGTGCCAGCCTTTGTGTGTAAGGGGGCTCCATGTCCTACCCCAACATCTCGTTCTGCAAAGATCTTCCCCTTACCCCCGAAAGACTCCAGACTGTCTGGGGTGACAAAATGTATGGCAGGTTAGGTGTCAGATTCCTTTTCGTGTGCAGGAGGCAAAGCTCCTTAAAGTACAAGTGGGGGAGGCAAAGACCCTTGAAGTACAAGTGAGGCTGGGTATATCGCTTTGAGAATTATCCTACCAGAATGGGCCATTGTGTCCACACCTCAGCCCACTTTGCATTACTGCCTGGAAGCAATACGCAAACCTCACCAGCAGAGTCATTTACAGTCATGTGTCCTATGACACTGGCAAAAGGCACAACTGGTTGAGAAAAGAAAATGCCAACTTTCTGAAAGTTTTTAGAAATCTAACTTAATATCTAATTTTACCATTAAAAAGGATTTTAAATTACAATTTATTTAAGTAAACAGCATATCTCTCCCTGCTCCCAATCCCAAATTCAAGAGCAATACAGTAATTTAGTGTAAGTCAAGAGGAGAGATAGGCCTTTCAAAAGTGAAAAGTCACTTTGATAGTTTGTTACTGCCAGGATATGTAAGACATATGTAAACATATCCTACTTTTTAAATACAATGTACTCTGCCCCATGAGCCTTTAGAGTGTAGCTTAGGAGTGACTTATAAGTATTACAAAGGAACATTAAGGCCTGGAAAAAGGTTTAGTTTGGCTGCTCAAAATGACAGTTTAAAACTGCACTACAGGCTGCAGTGTAAGGCCTGAGACTTGTTTTAATAGGCTATTTTAGAGGGAGGCACAATAGGTGCTGCAGGCCTGGACCACTGACACCATACCATGGTAAACAATATTGTTGATATACATATTGTGTCAAAAATATTGTTTACCACAATATCGTTAACCCATACTTTTAATGGTAAGCACAAAAATATTGTAAAAAATAGCACTGACACTAACATCTTTAAAAAATATTAATATACAACAAAATATTGATTTGTTAATATAAATGCAATTTAAAGTAGTAGATGTTAAATATTGTAATATATACATTTGATATAAACTAAAATAAGTAAATTCCACTAATATTTAGTACTATAAAAAATATATAGGCAAATTTAAACACACAAATACATATCTACATATGTGTCTCTGTTTATATGAAAATGGCACTTTTTGTGGAATTATCCACAAACATTTTGCCTCTGACCTCCTGTTTTTGACTCTGTGTTGTATTTTCTTTTTGCTGGCTTTAGGACTCTGGGAACTTTAGCACTGCTGACCAGTGCTAAAGTGCAATTTCTGTCTGTCTAAATTGTATTGGTGATTGGGATATTCATGATTGGCATATTTGATTTACTATTAAGTCCCTAGTATAGGGCAAAACCCGTGTGCCTAGGTCCTGTAAATCAAATGGTACTAGTGGGACTGCAGCACTGATTGTGCAACCCAAACAAGTAGCCGTGTACACCTGTCCCAGACCTGCCACTGCAGTGTCCCTGTGTGCAATTTTAATCTGCGATTTCGACCTGGGAAGTGCACCCACTTGCCAGGACCAAACCTTCTCTTTACTACATGTAAGTCACCCCTAAGATAGGCCCAAGGCAGCCCCATGGGCAGCATGCAGTGTATTTAAAAGGTAGGACATGTACTGGTGTGTTGCACATGTCCCCAAAGTGAGATACAGCTAAATTTGTTTTTCGCTATTCCAAGGATGATCTCTCAGAGGGTAACACGGGGATTGCCTTGAAATATCTTTTAAGTGTAATTTTCCATTGGGTGCAGATATAGGTCTGGAGTTTGGGTTCTCTGAACTCACAAATTCAAAATACATCTTTTGGTGAAGTTCTTTTTTAAGTAGTAAGTTTTAAAATGCCACTTTTAGAAAATGGCCGTGTTCTTGCTTAACCATAATGTGCCTTTCCCTGCCTGTGGAATACACGTCTGGGTCAGGATGACAGTTGGGAGTTTTGTGAATTCACTATAGACAGTCACACAAAGGGAGCTGAGATGTGCCCTGCATATCCTGGTGGGTCTTCCTGAGCTAGAGTGGTGGAAGGAGCTGACACTTGCACCTGAATAGGGCTATGCCTGTCCTTACACAAAGCAGTCTCCAACCGCCTGGAGTGTGTCCGGTGCAAGGGCAGGAAAGACAGGTTCTTGTATGCTTCAAAGACTTTTCTTTGAAGTTTGATTACTTCAAAGGCAGATATGTACTGGAACTCTGACCCCACATAGTTAGAACACTTCTGGAATGAGGACATTCTGCCACAAGAAGAGCTGGATGCTGTAGGAGGTACGGCCACTCTGCCTGTTGATTTGTTGTGCTGACGTGCTGCTTGCTGCTTCTATCCTGGGAGTAAAAGGACTGGACTTTGCTTTCTACATCCTGCTTTCCGAGGTTCTTCAAGGGCTTCAACTGAGCTTATCGCCTCTTGAGAAGTCGCAGGAACATCAAACACTTTGAGGAACCAGGAAAGATAGAATCCCCACCCGGGGTCTCCTTCCCAGCGGTGGAGGGACACCCTAGTCCTCAGGGTCCGTTTAGCAGAGAGTACAAAAATCAAGCGGAGTCACCAACTGGAGGAATAAAGAGAAGTTTATTACATGGATTATAGCTCGAGCTAATAGAGTCCCAGGACAGTCAAGTGACTATCCTACGGAGGCTGCCCCTTCACTCTGGGGCACCCAACCTTATATACACAAAAAACTGCTTAGTCAGAGGACAACTCCACCCCTAGCGTATTCAAGGTCCTCTGCGGCCTTCAGAATATTTCAGGGATACATGTGTGGTGGGAGAAAGTACAGATGCAGCTGGCAGGAGGTGGCACCGACCCGTACGAAACTGTTCTGGCAGTTACTGATTAAGCACAAAAATTCTCGGAACTACGGTTAGAACAAGTAAATTACAGCGATAAGCAGATTGCAGCCCAAAGCTGCGAACACAAGGTCAATTATCAAAGTTCAGGAGGTTTGTCGAGCACATGGCAACATAATAAAGATAAACAGATGCCTAGCAGCTATGGTGTATGATTAAGTTTATGTACATTTTCTCAACTTCATCTGCCAATACCTGGGCTATTCTGCTGAGAGTCCTGACTTGCCAAGTGGTGCCAACTCCAGTAGCTGGGCCCTTGGAAGTGTAAGCTGGTGACTTGAAGGAGGAAATGAAACGCACCGATGCACAGTAGCTAAAAAAGTGATGCAGCGCCTGTCCCACAGCTGGAGATTCAACGCAGTGCCTGTCTTGTGGCTGCAGACTCGATGCAGTGCCTGTTTCACAGCAGTTCCAACATCATAGCGTGTCTGAATTTTCCACACATTGTCCCTGGGCATCAATTTCTCATCCATCCCCCATCGCAATAAGGATCAGAGGCTGTGTGTCCAGAACTCAATGCATTGACTTTCCTGCCAGGAAAGAATCAATGCATTACTTTCCCTGCCAGTTTGGAATCAATGCATCACCTCACCTGCTAGGAAAGAATCAACACATCACCTCCCCTGCACAGTAAGGAACTGATGCATCATTTTGCTTATTGAGAAACCTCACCTCCCCTGCGGCCCATATCTCTTTGTTTTTGACACATCCCAGATACTTTGTACTAAAAAGATACAGCCATTGTTTTCTGTGGACTAAGACTCACATAAACCTTTGAAAAGTGAAATCTTTACTTGTGTATGCTGGATTTTTGTTGTTTTGCTCTGGTTCTAGTCAGATAAATATTGACTATTTTCTGAACTGATATGGAGTACTTTTGTGGTGTTTTCACTGTGTTACTGTGTGTGTGTGTGTGTGTGTGTGTGTGTACCAATTATTTACGCATTGCCTCTGAGATAAGCCAGACTGCTCGTGCCAAGCTACCAAGGGAGTGAGCAAGAGTTATCTTAGCTGTGTGAGTCCTTTACCCCGACTAGAGTGAGGGTCCCTACTTGGACAGGGAGCAAACAACTGCCAACTAGAGACCCCATTTCTATCTAACTATACATATATATATATATATATATATATATATATATATATATATGTGTAGATATAAATATATAGATAGATAGATAGATAGATAGATAGATAGATAGATAGATAGATAGATAGATAGATATATTGAAACAAATGTTCATAAATCAGACGCGATGCACTCAAGCTGTCAGTGCTAGTGGTTGAAGGTAGACCAATCCTTCTGAAATTATGATTCCAAAACAAGAAAAACTACTGCACTCCGTTTCTGCTGTTAACCGCCAACAAATACCTACGTGTTTCAACTCCGAAGAGTCTTGTTCACGGTTGGGGAGTCCTTCTTCAATATGCAGTAAATACTAGTTCACAGTCAGCTCAAAATGTAGCATTCTGGGACACGTAGTTCGATTTAAGAAAAGTAAAAATGGAGATTCAAAAAAGTTAAAATTAAATACCACAGTGAACCAAACTGAGATATCTTTATCACTCAACAGGATATGCCAGTGTCTTCAGAAAATCTGTTTAATGTAATTGCTTTCCTTACTGTAAGTAGTTACCATCCTTAATACGTCTGAGTTATCCTACGTCAATGGTAATTTATCCATCAAAATATCTGTATGTGATAAACTGTTGGCTCTGGTTGCTCCCTGCTCAACAAATCTTGCTGGATATCCTCACCTATAGAATCTTTGTTTAACCTCTTCAAACTGAAGATCCACATCAGTTGCCAAGGAGCAATTCCTTTTGCTACAAATTAATTCACCATATGGAATATTCTTAATTAGAGCTCTAGGGTGTAAGCTTGAGCCATGTAAGACACTATGGCCCTCATTACAACGCTGGTGGTCGGTGTTAAGGCGGCGGTAATACCGCCAACAGGCCGGCAGTACCAAAAATGGAATCACGACCACGGCGGAAACCGCCAACACAGACAGCCACTTTAACACTCCAACCGCCATGGCGGTAGCAAAAAACACCGCGCCGGTAACCGCCAACAGCCAGGTGGAAGACAATGTACTGCCCACAGAATTACAACCCGCCCATCCGCCAGCTTTTCCGGGGCGGTACCAACGCCATCAAAAGCACGGCAGAAACAGTACTTTGAAGGGAAACCACTCACGTCTCAGCCCTCAAGGAAGAACCAGGATGCCATGGATCCTGAGCTGCAGGTCCTCCCCATGCTGGTGTATCTGCTCATATACCAGGAGCACCAACGCCAGCGACGACGACCACGTGAGTACTGCACCTAGCACACAAGGGAGAGGGGAGGAAAAAGAGAGTGAGACACACATGCAACACGCAACACCCCCACCCTCACCCCCAACACCATACACACAAACACATGCAAAAACATTACATATATTCCCTGTAACCCTCAGGAATAACACAAGGACAAAAGGAATGGAGTCAAATTTGTGTAATATTAGAAATCCTCAGATATACGTACATAAATAAATTAACAGTATGTACAATATATACAATATATACAAAATGAGGCACAATGTCCACACAAAAATAGTCCGTGGCCCACTGGGCTATAACACATAGGCCAAGCCCACACTTGACTCCTGCCTCAAAATGTGCAGATGGTGTGTTTGGCAGACCAGTACATCTCCCATGTGAATGCCAGGTATCCTGGCTCTGTGCATGATGCCTTCATCTTGAGGAATAGCAGCATTCCATATGTGATGTCTCAACTCCAGAGGCATTGGGTGTGGCTAATAGGTGAGCCCATGGTCTCCACCCATTTGATGTAGGAATATGGGTGTGGTGTTGTCCGTAAGGGTGAGTGTATGTCTAACAGGTATCCCTAGAATATTTGCAGGTGACTCTGGTTACCCTAACCTCTCATGGCTACTGACCCCAGTGAGGAATGCCAGGACAAGGGCAGAGGAACGTTACAATGAGACACATGGGAGAACAAGGAGGATAATTAAAAGAAGCTTTGGCCTCCTGAAGGCCAGGTTCCAGTGCCTCCATCTGACAGGTGGATCCCTGTACTACTCACCCAAGAAGGTATGCCAGATCATCGTTGCATGTTGCATGTGGCACAACCTGGCCTTGAGACGACAGGTACCTTTTCTGCAGGAAGATGAGCCTGGAGATGGTCTTGTGGCAGCGGTGGAACCTGTGGACAGTGAGGAAGAGGAGGCAGAGGAAGAAGATGTGGAAAACAGAAGATCACTCATACAACAGTACTTCCAGTGACACACGGGTAAGACACTGTAACTTCACTTTCCATTGCAGTTTTGTGTTGGACATTGTACATGGCAGCCTGATTTTCCATATTGTATGGCCACTTACTGTACCCTTTGGCATATCTATTTTCAGATCTATGTGCCCCACTCTGGCTCCTGGCGTGTTCCCTGCTACAGTTCATACCTATGTATATATAACTGTACATATGAATTGCAATATTTACAGCGTGTTAAATACATATTTGAATCAATTGACAGACTCCATACTTTTATTAGTTCCAAGGGTGTTTATTTTGTGCAAATAAGTGGAGGGGGTATTGCAATGGGCTGGGTTGCTGATCGAGGTACGTCCAGGGTAGAGTCCAGTCTATTGGTATCACAGGTGCATTGTTCAAAGGGGCATAGGAAGGGGAGCAATAGCAGTTCAAGGTGGACAGGGGTATAGAGTGGGACAGAAGGGTGAGGAGAGTCTTATTTCCTGACAGGGGTCTTGGCAATGTTCTCTGGCTTCTGCCTGGATCGCAGGGACTGTTTGTGGGCTGGTTCTCCTTCAGCAGGTGGTGGGGTGCTGGTGGCTGGTTGGTCCTGTGGTCGTTCCTCCTGTCTACTAGCGCCGGCGGAGGTGGATGGCTGTTCATCGGTGTGGCTAGTGTCAGGGGCCCCTTGGTGTGCCAATGCCTCTCTCATGGTGTTGGCCATGTCAGCCAGCACCCCTTCAATGGTGACCAGGATGGTGTGGATGCGTTTGAGGTCCTCCCTGATCCGCAGGTCCTGTCCCTCCTGCATCGGCTGGGTCTCCTGCAACTTGTACACTATCTAGCCCAAGGTCTCCTGGGAATGTTAGTATGCTCCCAGGATCCCTGCAAGTGCCTCATGGAGAGTAGGTTCCCTGGGCCTGTCCCCCCCTCGTTGCCCAGCAGTGTCAGGAATAAGGCCATGTGTGGTCCAGGTCCCGCCCGAAACTCCGCTGCACGGCTGTGCAGCGCTTTCGGCACACCACTTGTCATCTCCTCTTGCTCCAAAGGTGGCCATCAGCGTCGTCTGTTATGTGGCAAAGCTCATAGATTTGCAGGTTCAGAACATTGGTGGACAAGAAGCACTTAGTGCTATTCCATGAAGGGACTACAAATCCCATGTGTTTAGAGGCAGCAGCCATCTTGGGGTGAGGCAGGCCTATAAAGTCCAGCCACACCCAAGCACGTTGCTCACTATTTTGAAGACTTGTTTCCATGGTGAATTAAAAAACGAGTAGGTCGTACTCGTAGCGGTAAGACCTTGATGACTTCAATTTAGGAGGAAGTCATTACTTCCAGAAGTAAAGTGCCCCTTAGCACAACGAGCAAAGCGTTTTCAGTTTCCAAAGTACAGCAGCCTTGGCATGAAGATCAAAGGCGTTTCAGAGCACCGGTGTAAAGTGCTCTTTGCACGAGAATTCAAGTGCTTCAGTTCACAGATGTGAAGCGCTCTAGGCATGGCAATTCAAGCGTTTCAGTCCACAGGTGTAAAGCGTTCTTGGCACGGCAATTCAAGCGCTTCAGTCCACAGGTGTAAAGCGCTCTTGGCATGACAATTCAAGCGCTTCAGTCCACAGGTGTAAAGTGCTCCTGGCACGGCAAATCAAGCGCTCCAATCCACAGGAGTAAATGGCTCTTGGCACAACAATCAAAGTGATTCACGCCACATGAGTAAAGCGCCCCCTTAGCATATCGAGCGTCACGCTTCAGGCAAGACAAGTAAAAGCGCTTCCTGGTATTATAAGTAAAACGCTTCAAGTTCAATGAGTAAAAACTTTTCGGCCTTTATAGTTGTGAATGTGAAAGTATTTTTGGAGATAAGCAAGTCATAGTTTTCATTGTTTTTTGGAAAGCATAATGTGTGGAAAGCATATTTAATTTGTTGAGATTTTCTAGGTCATGATCAAATGTTTATGTTATGAATGCATAGATGGTACAGGATTGATATTCTGAGTATAATCATAGTCCAAAGCTCTTGCCATCTCTTGGTTTTGAGGTTGTAGTTTATTCTTGTTCCATGATGATCATAGTCCAAAGCTCTTGCCATCTCTTGGTTCTGAGGTCGTAGTTCATTCTTGTTCCATGGCTTAAAGAAGGGGCTTTGCCCTCATTTCAAAAGGGGTCTCCATCTGATATCGGAGACGCATTTAGTCAAGAGTCTATTGATGCGTTATATTTCTATGAATGAGTAAATGCATATTTGTTCTAACCTTTTCTTTTCAGATCTCTCTCCCTGCTGTTCCCTACGTTAATTCCCTTCCAGACGACTGGCTTCATCATAACTCTGTGCTATAATAGCTTTCTGAGTTGGTGACGCCGGAAGGTGAGCCTTTTGTTCAGCAACGTGCAGATCCCAAGGAAAGGACACTGTGACAAGCAGTCCTCCCAGTGTCCCCGTAGTCCTGTGCCTCTGTCCTCTGAATCGTGTGCCCACTGCCACTGACCCCAGGTCACTGATTGTGCTGTGTTTGTGGGGTTGCCTGGGGTCCCTGTAGTGGTGGACACACTGCTGACTGACGAGTCCTGGGGATAGGGGTATGGGCCCGCAGAGTGGGTGCTGTGCTGGTGTTTTCTGAGGGGGGAGGCTCTGTGGTGGTATGGGACTGTGGCAGGGTAACCGACTGTCCAGAGGTCCCTGATGGGCCAGGTTGGTCATCATGATCCAGGCGTGCATAGCTTCTGTCATCACTGTGGGCCTCTTCTGGGGGGGACTGGATGTTGGTGGCACCTCCTCTCCGGTGACGTTGAGTGGGGGGTCCTGTGGGGATGTAAATGCAGTGTTATTGTATCTGCATGTGCCATCTTGTGCATGGGTGTGTTTCCCTGTATGGCTGTGATTGCCCTGTCAGCTTTGCCTTGTGTGAGTGGTGATTTGGTGGGCCAGGTGATTCTCTCTAATGTGCATGCTTTAGTGATGGGTGTCCATGCAGGTCTGTGATGGGTGTCCATGCATTGGTGTAGCATGCAGGGCTTGGTTTTGGGATGAGTGGGTTGTGATAATGGGGTATATGTGAGGTGGTGGAGTGATGGGGGTGAGGGAAGGGGTAGGAGTTTGTGATGGCATGCAGGTAGGGTGAGGGATATGATAGTCAGGTTTTGACTTACCAGAGTCCAGTTCTCCTGCTACTCCTGTGAGGCCCTTAGAATGCATTATTGCCAAGACTTGCTCCTCCCATGTTGTTAGTTGTGGGGGAGGAGGTGGGGGTCCACTCCCAGTCTATGGCTACCTGGTGACTTGCAACCACGGAACGCACCTTCCCCAGTAGGTCATTCCACCACTTCCTGATGTCATCCCTTGTTCTGGGGTGCTTTCCCACAGCATTGACCCTGTCCACGACTCTCCGCCATAGCTCCATCTTCCTAGCAATGGACGTCTGCTGCAGCTGTGATCCGAATAGCTGTGGCTATACCCGGATGATGTCCTCCACCAAGACCCTTAGCTCCTCCTCTGAAAACCTGGGGTGTCTTTGGGGTGCCATGGATCTGGTGTGAGTGGTATGTGTGAGGGTGTGTGGGGTGATGTGTTGTGGTGTGTGCTGTGAGGTGTGTGGATGGTGTATGGGTGGTGGTGTTCTGTGGCTCAGATTGAGTGGGTCTTCCTGGCTTGTCTCTCTCTCAGTTAACGATCTTTTTTTTTGTTGAAAGGGTTGTTGGTAATGTGGGTGTGTGTTTTATAGTGGTCTAAGTGTGAGGGTGTGGTGTGTGTATGTGTGTGTGTCAGGGGTGTGTATTTTGCATTGTCCAATTTAGTGTTGTTTTGTTAGTGTGTGTGTATTTTGAGTGCGGCTGTGTGTACCGCCAATGGTTTACCGCGGTTGAAAGACCACTGCGGTGATTCCTGTGTAGTGATACTGTGGGCATATTTCTGTTGGCGTAACGGTGTTTATCACTGACCTTTGGGCTGGCGGACTTGTGTGGGTGTCTGTATAGTGGCGGATTTCTCTGTGTTGGTCATAATACCTGTAGCGGTATACTGCCACGGTCATGGTATGTTGGCGGCCATCAGCAAGGGGGTAAGCAGCATTTACCGCCAGGGTTGTAATGAGGGCCTGTTTGTAGCTGTTGGCTTTCTATATAGTGTTGTTTCAAGTTTGTTGTTATGTACAGACACACGAGTGCCCAAAAAGTCAGTTTGTTGCTTGTTAATATTATATGTGAATTTCAAACCACAATCATTCACGTTGATGTCTTCTTCAAAATATGCCACAAAAATATCTTGTGTACCCTTCCAAATTAGGAATAAGTCGTCAATGTACCTCAACCAAAGGATGATGTTGGACAAATACCCATTGTATTTTTCTTGCCAAGTTACTTCCCTCTCCCACCAACCCATTATCGGATTAGCGTAGCTGGGGGAAAAGGAAATCGCGATTGCAGTCCCACACATCTGCTGATATACTTTGCAGTTGAACAAAAAGACATTACTACACAGACATATCTCAGTCATCTCCAATAACATGTCTGAATGTTTGGACTCTTAATTTTCTCTGTCTCAAAAAAGTAATTGATAGCATTAAGACCAATGTCATGTCTGATAGATGAATACAAAGACACCACATCAATCGTAACCAACATGAAATCGTCTTGCCATTCAATATCAGAAATGCTTCTTAGAAAATCACCAGAATCTTGAATATAAGATGATAGCATTCGAACCATTGGAGAAATATAGTGATCAACATATTTAGACAGATTTTCAAAGACTGAACTACACCCTGACACAATAGGTCGATCCGGAGGCTTGTATAATGTTTTATGGATTTTGGCAGGAAATAAATGGTTGGCATCACTGGTTGTGTGACAGTAAGGAATTGTAATTCATCCTCATTCAGTAATTGTTGATCATGCTAGTCTCTAAATTTCTTACTGAGATTCTCCGTGATTAACTTCATGGGATTATACAGTAGGGTCTTATAATGTTTCCTGTCCTTAAGTTGTCTATAAGCTTCATCTAGATAGTCTGATTTTTTTGAATAACAATATTGCCACCCTTATCGGCTGGTTTGAATATGAGTTATTAGACATAAGATTATTGAGAGCCTCTCTTTCCAGTTTCATCAGATTTTCATTGGTTTCCCCATTGTATTTGTTAGGCATCCTGTCCAAGTCCCTTATAACAGCCTCATAAAAGACTTCCACTTTGTTACCTGGTGGTAAAACGGAACAAAATCTGGACTTTGGCTTGAATGTACTATATTCATGATCATTGGTATCAAAACCTAGATGTTGTATTATTTGTGACTCTGACAGTTCATCATCATCTACTTTATGCATGAGGTCAAACATTGTTTTGAGATCTTTCTTCTGTTCTATATTTAACTGGCGTACCATGTCAGTGCTGGCCGTAGTTCTGCTGAAAGTTTTTGCTGTTGTACTGGCAAAGCTTTACTTTTCTTATAAACTTGTAGATGTAAATTTTTGTTTTCACCATGTTATGATGTTGTTGAGGACAAAAAGATAATCCTTTTTTCAGTGCCGTTAATTCCATGTTTGTCAATGGTTGATCAGATAGATTAACCTCCAAATTGTTCTTCAAACATGATGCTTCTACTTCATCACCAGTCTGTTGCCTAGAGGATTGTGCTCTTTTCCCACGCCCTCTCCTACATCTCCCTCTATTCCTCCGGAGCCTTATGGTGTTGCATGGCCTCTGCCCATATTGCGTCCTCGGCCCCTGGTTTTTGATGTTTGCTGGTCCAAATACATTAGTTGCATTTCTTCCATCTCGTGATTTGTTGATTCATCTCTGATATTTTCCCCTTCGCTTACATCCGTATCCGATTTGCTGATATGTTCTGACACTATGGGGAACTTGATCCTAGATTCTGTAGTGTATTGTTTTTTCAAAGCGTCAAAACGTCTTGAAAAAGTGTTTACTGTGCCATTTTGATAGTCCTATGCATCTCTAATGAATTTACGCTGTTTCCTGCTTTCAATATCTGATTCATGGTTCTCTAACTTTAATTCAATTTTTTTCCTCAATTTGTTCACACTCATCCTTATGGGAATGTGTTTCTAATTTTTCTTCAATTTCTTGAATATTTGTTATAGCTTCTTCACACTTTGTTTTGCGTAATTGATCAAAATCAACATCATGTTTTTAGAACACATCATATAATTTTCGCTCCATTCTATGAGCATTTGTGATGGTGCATCAGGATGATTTGGCATGCCGAGGATACGTAATCCACGAGGTACCCTTCCTACCTTAATGTATTTTTCCAAGGTGATTAATTCCCAACTCTTTGTGATTTCCCTATGATAGAGTTTCTCAACTTGAAAAAATAATTGTTGTAAGTTAGAGGTTGCACTAGATGTCTGTGAATTACTTCTGTTGCTACCATTACCATATTCAGATGAAAAAAGTGTTTTCGCTTTCAAAACTCTCTTAGCAATTCTTGCCTCCATTTTTAGCAATAGGAACACTAACAATTTGTTGCCAATATAGTGGGATCTCAGCTGTACGAAGGAGAAACGGCCAGCCAATCCTTAAATTGCGGGCTGCATTGACCAATACCAATTATCAGGGAATCATTTTATTAGATTCAACATCCTGATTTATATGGTTACCATATATTTTGTGCTACCCAAAACACAACATTAATTACGACATCAATAATGTGAAAGGGTCATGTTCAAAATTAATTCATAGAATGTATTTCAAATCTGCCTGCAAGTGAGAAAAAGACATAGGCAACTATTTGTGAAGCTGGCATTCATTTCATCCACTCCACACATTGGAAATGCCAAACAGATTGAAATTTCATACAGGCCACTTTGAATTTGTATTCTGAGTGACTTTAAAAATCCACACATTAATGAGTTGCAGGAAGTGTTTTGAATTACTGGAGCATAATAATAATCCCAAGACCAATTACACAGTGCTCTTCTGTTCATAGGTCAATGGTAATAGCAGTTCAAATAATATTGCTTCGTTGCTAGGAGAGATATAATCATTTAATTTCAAGTCAAGTGTATTTGGATTTAAGTTGCTCTTATCAACGCTAACAACAGAAAAGGATGCTTAGATGATGTGAATGATATATATTAAACACATATAAATGGCTTATTCATGTTTTGATGGATAATGCAAACCTTCCTTCTTTTGATCCGAGAATGTATTGCGCTTTTGTTCAATTAGATTGCATAGTACAAAAGATTCTGCCATCAAAAGTGTACATGTTTTCATTTACAACATATGGATAATTCACTGTGGTATTTAATTTTAACTTTCTTGAGTCTCCATTTTTTCTATTCTTAAATTGAACTATGTGTCCCAGAATGCTTCCTTATGAGCTGACTGTGAACTAGTATCTAATGCATATTCAATAAGGACTCACCAACCGTCAACAAGACTCTTCAAAGCTGAAACATGTAGGTGTGGATTAAACACTGTTAATTTTCAAGAGAAAAGAGTGCAGTGTTTTTTCTTATTTTTGAATTATATATATATATATATATATATATATATATATATATATATATATATATATAATTTCAATATATAAACAAAATTGTCCCGTAAGGGCGTGTTCCGGCGCACTTTGTTTTACGGTGGTGCGGTTTTAACGGCAGGACACCTGTTTATTTCAATTGAATAGTTTGTTTTTCTTTAGATAGGTATATAAACACTGAAAAGGGCCAAAAACTGCAACACCTGTGATCAAGGTCATGCTGACCGAAACGCGTCGGGTGCTTTTGTTTGCTTTTGTCTGCAAACGATCTGAAAAGCCCAGCATTAAAGCTTTTGGAAATTTTACACCTTTATAGTGCGGTTCTTTCCTTGTGAAGAGAAGGAATTTGTTCTCATATATACATATATATATATATATATATATAAATATAAAACAGGTGCTCTTATCGTGAAGGATGGCTGTCACTTAATAAATCCAACAACAATGCTCCCAAAGGAACTTCTAGCACTCAATGGGTTTCCAAATTACAATTTATTCATTCCCAGGCAGACTCGTTTTGGCAGGAACTGCCTTTCTCAATGCCGGTTTTCAAATAAAAAGAATCTTCCTTGATGATCTCTTTTGAATGGCTTTCATTTCCTCCCGTGATGCACAGATCGCTATCAGTGAAAAAGGACGGTTTGTTTTTCTTAAGTCCCTTATCAACTTGCCACCATCTTATCATGATTAAAAGATGTAAGTCATTCTCTGCACCTGTGGGCATTATTATAGCTACAGTAGATATTTTTCTGAAAGTTAGTACAAGCCACGCTGTGCATATCATCCAAAACATGCGGCTTATAAATTCAACTCAGTAAACATCACAGGAGCAATTTAGTTATAGACTGACCTTGCAAGAAGGGACACCTAACTGCACAAAAACAATCAAAGGTTGCAGAATGCAGCACACATAGAAAGTTATTTCTCCTCATTATGCCTCTCCTGGGGAGGGGCACAGTTTTGATGCATTCCCAGGTTTACAGATTCCTGTAAATCAGGGCAGGTGTCAAACCCCATAGGTGTTGCGTAGGAAAACCCACTGAAACGCCCATGGAACATCTCCTTGATGTAGAGTAAGGCAACACAGGGATTTGCGCTGCCTTGCCTTACTCCATAGCTATGAGGTCAAAGCCCGGCAGAGTGGCTTTGCATCATCTCACTGATATGATTGAAAGGCCTGTGCCACTGGAGCCTCATAAAAAGTGGTGCTCCCACAGTGAAGACCTCCTGTAAATGAGGGCCAAGGTCTATTCCTGCAACGCATGTCTGCTGTCACAGTTACTATTTACAGTCTAAACAGCGCAACAGTAGGAAAAGTGTTGGACTTCGGAGGGGTAAAATGTACTATTTGCACTCCAGTCTACGCAATGGCAGGAAGGCATTGGATTTCGGATGGGATAAATTTACTGTTTCCGTTCCATTGTGTACAACAGTAAGGAAAGTGTTGGACTTCAGAGGGGTTAAGATTACTATTCCCACTCCAGTCCATGCAACAGTAGGGAAAGAATTAGACTTCAGAGGGATAAACTTATTCTCATCCACTCTTTGCAACAATAGGGAAAGCTTTGGATTTCAGAGGGGTGAAATTTACTATTTCCACAACAGCGCAACAGTAGGGAAAGTATTGAACTATGAAGAGGTTAATTTCTCTATTCTTACTGCAGTCTAAACAACAGTAGGGAAAGTACTTCGCTTCAAACACATTACATACAGAAGCAACACCATGAAAGTAGAAAAGCATTAAACTCTTAATATGAAAGTGATTACAAAATGATTAGTTAACATGAACTATATATATATATATATCTATGTATGTATATATATATATATATATTTAAGAAGCTAAACACAGTTACACAACGTACATAATTACTATTCAATATAATAATTATCAATGAATAAGTAATTGATGCTTAATTAATAATGACTTGACATCCCACCCTTTATCTGTACAAACCTAGCAACCGTCACCAAAAATAACTAAAAAATAAGTATTCTATAATTTATATATTTAAATCAATTAATAATTGTTTATTAATTCTTATTTCATTAAGTTCTCAGCCTGGACCCCTACAAAGGTAGCAGACCGCAACTAAAATATAAACAAAAAGAAATAAGTATTTCATAATTTTCATATTTAAAATTCAATGTATTATTTTATACATGATGGTTAATATCTAAATATTACATAATTAACTTTCCACTGATTGCTTCTACAAATCTAGCATTCAGCAACTAAAATATAAGTAAAATTCAGTTTTACATATTTTACATAATTAAATATCAACTAAACAACTAATTAGCAATTATTAATAAATTGGTAGTTAATTATTACTTAATTACCTTCCCACACTACACCTCTACAAATGAAGTAGTCTGCAACTATAATATAATAAAAAAATAAGTATTCCATAAACTACATAATTAAAAAACAATTAAATATTTAACAAATAATAATAAATTATTACATAATTAACTTCCCATCCTATACCCCTACAAACCTAACAGCTCCCAAATAACATATAACAGAAATAAATCAGTATTACTTAATTTACATAATAAATTAAAATAATATTTATTAAATAATTCAGAATTACTTATTATTTACCCCATCCCCACCCAACCCAACAACCCCTCTATTACTGTTAAATCTTTATTTAAAAACAAGCTCAAAACTTAAAATTACAAACTATATATTTTTTTTAATTAATAACATTCATATAACAATAGTAAGACATATATCAACTATAACACATTCACATTTAAAAAAACATATTTTAACCATTATAATAATAAAAACAAGATTAAAAACATTGATATTATATAAAACAAGTTTACCTACATCAAAAAACAATATTATTGCCAACGATATTTGTGCATCATGATGTTTGTGTGCCACCATACTTAATTTCCAATGTTTCTGTCTCCTGATATTCTATTTACTAGGGACTTAAAAGTAAAACAAATGTGTCATTTGTGTGCAAGTCAATGTGACTGTGTTTTAAGGGGAGAGCACACGCACTGTAGCACTGGTTAGCAAAGGAAAATGACAGTGAGTCCTAAGGCAAACAAAAACAAATTCAGCAAAACAGGAGAGGTGAAGGGAAAAGGTTTGGAGGTACACCATCCCAAGGATGCCTAACACTCCCCCCACCCCCCGGCTGAAAGCAGAGGGAACTACTCACTCTCATGGAGTTTGCTATGGCAGAAGAACCTGGAACGACCATCATCATTGGCATGGTCAATTCTAGGCAATTCTACCATAAAGTCCATTCCCTTTAGGAAAATGGACAACCTCAACAGTTTGGGATTCTCACTTCTCATCTGCATTAGCCATTTGAGATGTCTGTTGTCTATATGAACCTGGACATGAGTCCCAAACAGATATGGTCTCAACTTCTTTAGTGCCCAGACCAGTGCAAAGACTTCTCATTCTATAGCACTTAACCTCTGTTCCCATGGAAGTAACCTCTGGATGATGAAGGCTACAAGTTAGTCTAGGCTCTCTTCATTCAGCTGTAAAATCATAGCCTGTTTGCCATCCTCTGATGTGTCCATCTTGACAAAGAATTCCTTAGAGAAGTCAGTGGCCTTGACTATTAGTGCAGTACACATGGCCTCCTTCAAAGAGGATTCAGAATTAACCACAGCACCGAAATAGCACTCATCACGGCCACCAACGACATTCAAAACATCCTGGACGAAGGAGAAAGAGTCGCCCTCATCTTGCTCAACCTCTCCGCGGCCTTCAAAACTACTCCCACAACACCCTCATCAGAAGGGTCCATGAGATTGGCACACAAGGATCAGCTCTCAAATTGAACTGTTCCTTCCTCATGGGAAGAAATCAAAGAGTCAGGCTGCCACCCTTCACATCAGAGGTGAAGAAATGGTGTCCCACAGGAATCTTCCCTCAGCCCCACCCTTTTCAACATATACATGACACTGCTTGCCAACATCATCCGACCACTAAACATCACCATTATCTCCTATGAAAATGACACCCAACTCATCCTTGCCCTGATGGACAAGACAAACACCATCAGAACCAACTTCACCAACTGCATGACCTTGGTAGCTGAATGGATGCAAACCAAGTGCCTGAAGCTTAACTCTGACAAGAGGGAAGTACTGGTCTTCGGTAACAAGACCTCCCCATGGGATTCTACCTTGTGGCTGTCAGAGCTAGGACCAACACCCACAGACCATGCAAGAAATTTAGGGATCATCCTAGATTACAAGCTCAACATGATGGCTCAAGTCATAGCAGTGTGCATCTCCAGAATTCACATCCTACGCATGCTACAAAAGATCTTAAAATGGTTGCCTCAGAACACCAGACATACAATCACACAATCACTTATCTCCAGCAGGCTGGACTATGGAAACTCCTACACAAACTCCAGACCATTCAGAACACTGCTGCAAACTTCATAGTCAATCTCCCATGCTGCACCCATATCACACCCCACCTCAGGAAGCTTCACTAGCTCTCCATTCAAAAGCACCACCTCAGGAAGCTTCACTAGCTCTCCATTCAAAAGCACAGCCTATTCAAACTTCGCACACACATACAAAGTCCTGCACAACACAGGACCAGAATACCTGAACAACCGCAGACACTTTCACCAACCACCCAGACACCTATGCTCTGCCTCACTCACACACACTCCCCACAGCTACAAAAGCAAAACTAGAGGTCACTCATTCTCCTACATCATATCCAAGACATGGAATGACCTCCCTCAACAAATCAGAGCCTCCTCTTAACTTCTTGAATGCCACAAGAAGTTGAAGACTTGATTCTTCATATAAGCACCTTGAGACCATACACCTATACACTTTGTTTTAGTGCCTGGATAGCCTTTCCGGTGGTTAGTGCACTATGCAATTCAACATAACATAAGATAAGACCTCAGTTTGGGTCTTGGGGGGGTTCTTAAGCCATGATCGTCTGAATTTTGGCCTAGCTGCACCTTGCCTCCACTGACCTGACAGCCCAAGTAGACCACAGATCCTTGTCCTACAGGACCTGAAGGACTTCCTGGAGGTGGAACAGGTATTCTCTGCTGCCAGAGCTGAAGACTCAATTGTCATCTAGACAGGCAGCACTGAAAACCTTCATCCAGGCCCCAATTGACCAAGCTCCGGAAGGTGGCAGGAGCATTTCTTCAAACTGGAAGTGGCCCTATAGGTACGGAATGCAGACCTCTCCTTAGCCCTCTTAGTTAAGGTGATCTGCCAGTACCCAGATGTTAGGTCAAATGTGTTCAGGAACTTGGCAGCTCCTAACTGGTCAATGAGCTCACCCGATCTGAGGGTAGAGTGAGCATGAATCCTTGTGACTGATTTGTGGCCTGTATAGTCCATACAGAACCGGAGTTCTGGTGTGGAACCAGGTGGGGTAGTCTTCAGTTCAGACCCACTGAATGGGATTAAGAGCTGTTGGCGGGCACAATACCACTAACTCAGGCATCTTGGAGACCTTGTCTTTGATGCTGGTTCTTACTTTGTCAGACAGTCAGTAAATCTTGTTTTGAGAAGCATGCTGCCCCTTCTGTCAATAACATGATTGCACCAAGTGGTGAGCCCTGGGGTAAGTGAGAATAGTGAGGAACACTGCCCCAGCAATGGTGAGAGTCCCTATGTTCTTCAGGGGTCAAGTACGGGAGAAAACAACTATTTCCACAGACCTATTGTGAGAAGAGGCCTCTTTTTGACATGGTTAGCCCCCACTTTTTGCCTAATATATGATGTCGCGTATAAGTTGTAGTGCCAAGGGCCCCTGCTAACAAGGTTCCCTGGGTCAGAGCTCTTTACCTAAACTGTTGTGACGCATTGGCACAATTGGCAATACCTTTAGCTGCCACTATTAGCCCCTAGTAAATGGTACCTGGGAACTCAGGGCATGAGGTACTAAAGGTAGGCCCCTGAGGGCAGCAGCACTGATTGTGCCACCCTCTAGGGTCATGCTTTCAGTTGTACCCACTCATACCATTGTAGACTGAGTACTCTGGTGCAACTAAAAACACAAACTCAACATGGCACACTGCCTGTGTGCCCTGTCTACCACACACTGCATGCACTATAGGTAAGGCATCCCTCTGGCAGTCCTTCCAGCCCTAAGGCAGGGTGTAACATACTGCATGTGAGGCCATAGCTGCATGAGCAATGCACCCACTGTATCCTTGCCAAACTTGGGACATAGTGAGTGAACAGAGCAGCCAGTTTAATACATGTGCTGGGCGCTGGTTACTACAAGTTTCACAGCTACATGGGTTGTTTGGTATCAAACAACTCAGAATGATAAATCCAAACTGGTACCAGTGTTGGATTTATGGCAAAATGTAGGATCACCTTAGAGGTGCCCCCTGCTGACTGGTCCTAACCCACCTACCACTTCCAGACATAAGCCTGTACCCCTGGGGTGAGAGCTTTAGCCCTCTGGGATACAAGACAAAGCCCTTCCTGGGTGTAGGTGTTAACACCCCCTCCCTAAGGAATGTGCACTGCCCTGCAGGCAAGCTTCAAAGGGCCCAGGGCCTTTGAAACTCAACCTCCAGCCCTGCTGCTAGCAGCAGAGGGTTGCCCTGTTGCTAACCCCCACGTTTGGCAGGAGCAACAGCAGGAAATTCAAACCTAGGACAGGATGAGTGGCCCTACCTAGCATGCACATGCACCACCCCCAAGGTGTTGCATGCAAAGTGGACTCTCCATTTCATTTTTCCTCCAACTTAGATGGAAGACAAATAGCCAATCAGATGTAGGGATGTGACCTCTGCCCACCAGAAGTGGTCACTTAGTGGGTGTAGCCACCCTAAAATAGATGACCCATTGGTCCTTCCAGGTTCCCCCTAAAATCCCCACTAAATACAGTATTTAGTGGGCAGTCCTAGACCAAGAACGCAGTTTCAATGGACAAAAGAAAGCAGCACCAAGAAGATCTGAGGCATGAGAACTGTGGACCTGCTTTAACAAAGAAAAGGTGTTAACCAGTGCCTGCTGCACACAGGGCCCGGCAATCGCCGGTGAGGAAGCGCTGGACAACTGGACAACACTACAAAAACCCCAAAAGACCTCCAGGCTTTACAAAGCACCAGAGACCTCACTCCAGAGTGGAGGCACCACTTTTAAAGTCTCAAGAAACCATAAAGCCAGTGAGGTTCACTTCACTGACCATCAGCTATCTCCAGAACCAGACACCACAGCTGGACCAAACTGCACACCAATGACCACTAGGGAAACCCCTGTCAGTGTGCCAAGTTTGGTGGCACTACAACCTCCAGCGGCCAAACCATGCCAATACCCGTAGTAATGGTCAGCCCACATCAGACATCAGGAAGGACAGCCCGTCCAGGGCTGAAAAAGCACCAGGGGGTAGCCCTAGTCAAAGGATTTTAGAAACAATCTGGACCACCCTCCAGAGTGCCCTAATGTCCTGCAAACGAGCCTTGAACCAACTTACCTCCTGCTCCTAAGGGCATCCTTGTGCACAGCTCCGGGATCACCAACTTACTATGCACCAGGTCGCCCTGTGCCCTGAACTGAAGAACCTGCTATGCCCTAAGGGTTCCCCACCCCTTGCAACCTCAACACTCCAAGGGGACTCCCAGGATTCACCTTTAAACTTACCTGTGCCGTGCTTTTCTAAATGGTCCCTCACAGTGGCCCTGCACTAGCTCCAGAGACCTTTTCCCACTGCTCCACCAGAACCAGGAGCCGTCTGAACTTCTCCAGCTGGCACAACCAACCTGCAAAACAAAAACTTGGTAAACCCACTGTGCGATTTTATATGTATTTTTAAATGTTATCCACCATTGATTCCTATTGTGCCTAATTATGCACAGAGACTATTTTTATTAAACTTCAAAAATTAATATCTTGAAAAGTACTTTCCCAATTCTGATGAACTCGGTCTTAAAATTTATATAAAAATCTAAAGTATGTTTATAAATTAGTTATTCTTTTGAGCGTGTGAGTTGCAAGATTGATGTTGTGAGTTTTGCAAATGTTTTGCACTTCCCCAGGATTGGCGTAACTGCTCGACCAAGCTACCATAAAAATTAGACCATTAGGTGGTCTACTTTTTACCACTATAAACTAACGTGTGGTTGACTGGACTCCCTGCACAGTGTGCCTAGCTTTGCACAAAACATAGAGAGCCAGCCTCCTACACCCATCCCTATTCCTTGGGCAATAGATGGTTGGTGAAAGGTTCACTCTCCTCTTCCACTCCATCATCCATCACCAGAAGCATGGGGGTATGTATCTCAGGCCTCATGAAGTGGGGTTTGAGGTGGTTGACATGCAGGATCCTCAAGGGGTTCCTAGGGGTTTTAGGATCTACGAAGTAGATGACCTCCTCCTTGTGCTCCTTTACCTCATAGTGCCTAGTCCAACAGTTTTGCAAGGCCTAGGACTCCACTGGCTACATCATCCATACTTTCTGACCAGGCTTAAACTCTATCAAAGTGGCCCTCTGATCATACCTGAGATTTATAACTTCCTGGATAGTTTCCATGTTCTCAATGGTGGTTTTCCAGAACCACTTCATCTGAGTCCCGAGAGTCAACATGCAGCAGACTACATCCTGCTGAAGTTTCTTGGGAGCTTGCTCCTACCCTTCCTTCACAAGGCTGAGATGCCCTCTGACAGGGTGGTCATACAAAAGTTAAAAAGGACTGAACCCTACTCAATTCGAAGGCACCTCCTTTTAAACAAAAAACAGGCTAAGCAAGAGGGTTTCCCACTTCTGCCTCAAGGGCTCTGACAAGCCCATGATCATATCTATTGAACTTTTCAACATGCCGATTAGTCTAGGGATGATAGGGTGTGGAGAACTTGTAAGTTTCTCCACACTCATCCCACATAGACTTCATGTATACTGACATGAAACTGGTGCTTAGATCAGACCCACCTCCTTGGGGAAACCCACTTGGGAAAAGATCCCAATCAGTGTCCTGACCACAACGGGTACGTCACTGTCCTTATTTGACTCTGAGTACTGGGTGGCATGGTCCACCAAGACCAGAGTAAATCTGCTGCTCTGAGGTGTTCTGGGCATGGGGCCCCACAATGTCAATGCACTCCCACTCAAAGGGGAGGGGCCTATGACAGGATGCAGTACCAGGGGAGCCTTTAACTTCCCCCCTGCCTTCCCACTGGCCTGGACGGTAGAACATAATCTGCAGAATGCATCTGAGGTTAATCTCATCCAGGGCTAATAAAAGTGGATGACAAGCTCAGCAGGGTCCCCCTAGGCTTGCCAGTTGACCAGCTTGGGTAGCTCTTCCATGGCAGGAATGACCCTCTCTCTAAGTTCTGGGGCATCACCCTCAGGTTCAGTCTACCCTTGACAGTGGGATTTTCAGGGGCGGGTTTCCCACACACCCTTCTCCTCTTCCTCTTTTTGGCAGGTACCTCAACCAGGTTCTTTTAACTCCCCTCTCCGGTTGCTAAGGACAGAGTTCTCAAGCACTCACACTCAGGGAACCCTAACATTTCCAGGTGGAACTGGATCTCCGCCTTCTTCCAGATGTTCTGCTCTATGTATTTGCCAATCAGGCAATCCACAGACATGGCTGGACTCACAGCTACCCTTCAGAAACCTGAAACCCCTTACCCATTGAAAGGGGTGATGAATGACTCTTGTGGTTGTCAGCTGCTAGAATCTTGTGGAATATGTTGGTAATTATCCGCTCTGAAGACACCAAAAAACACTTCACAGTAGTCATTCTATCTGCTGCCCATTGATGATGAACCACTGCCTATATTTTTAGTAGTGTTAGACATGTGAGCCGTTGGTACCATTTCCCCATCACCCAGGGACACTAGGATAACCTCTGCACTTCCCTCTTTGCTTTGCCTGTACCTGTAGTACATGTAGCATTTAGGGGAACAAATGTCCTGAGGATTTCTTATCGGGATAACCACTTTTCTTCTGGTCACATTAGGACTGGGAATCCTTCCCCTGTGAACTGCTGTGGGGGCCTTTTGAGAACTTTTTTCATTTTTGTCTCCCCACCTGTTTCTTCTGGTGGGGACACTATACAACCGTTTGGTGATTCCCCCAGGTGCCTTTGTGGACACTCTGGTGCTGATCTACAGGTCCTTTGCAAGCTCTCTGGGTGAAGTGAAGTGAACTTGCTATCAATGAGGTGTTGGTGCAGCTCTGTAAAGATAGTACTAAACATGTGCTCTCTCAAAATTAGAACATACAGCCCATCACAATCATTCACTTTACTGCCCTTTACGTAACCACTAAGGGCCTCATTTACAAGCCCCTTGCACCACCCCTGCATTTCTTTTTACATTGCACTGGCTCTGGCAGCGCACTAAACTGCTCCATATTTACAAACTGATGCATTGGACTCAATGTGTCAATTTCTAAAGCCCTGCTTCACATTATACTTTCTCCAGGTATAATGTATGCAGGGTAGGCATCCACAGGCAAAAAGCCTACCAGAACTGACACAGTGAAATTTACAATATTTCCCTCTGTCATTCTGCGACTTCACTGCATCTAAATTTTACTGCCTGCTCAGACCAGGCGTAAAATTGACAGAGGACCTTTTCCAATGGGTCTCTCCTCGCATTGCTGGAGGTGCATCCGTTTAACAATGCAACTCCAGCAATGTGTCACTTTAGCGCCAACAGATGTGCCAGAATTTCTGATGCATCTGTCAAAATGCAGGCCATGGAGTTCTCTACTGTAAATATAGTGCATCCATGGCGTCCTTAGGGGTTGTGCGGCAGGTGCAAGAAATCTGATGCACCAATGAAGATGTGTCACTTTCTTGTAAATGAGGCCCTAAGTGCCTTACCAAAGTTGTAGCAGGTCAGATTTGTTTGCCAATGATCGCCCCAAGAGTCCAAACTCCAAATGAAGTTGAACTTTTCTAACTGAGCATGGTGATCCATTGCCAAGAGACGCATTGAGACTGCATGTTAGTGATGGCAGATATTTAACATTTAGCACTCTAAAGAGAGTGATGTTAAGAAGGGGCCTGTAATATGGTGTTTTTTTTTTAGCAGAAATCTAATCCCTGCTGCTCTGGTGGCGAGTGATAGCATTTTTTTTTTTGTGGTGGCCTGAAACCAAACCCCAATTCCATCTTGTACTTGTATGGATTTTTGCTAATAATGGTCTATGGCCTCATTTTCAATGTTTTTCTAGGACTGTTTTGATTCCTTGAGAAAATTATAACATTTGTTTTGTTGTCTAAACATTGACTTCCAGGTTATTATAATTACAATAGCATTCAATATTGTCCATTGTGTGTTGTAGGCCCATGACGGAGTGATCAAGTAAGACAATATCATTGGTAAAGTGTGGGACAAACAGTGGCTGTCTATTTAGTTTTGGTGGACATGCTCTGTAATTTTTAATTGTTGCTTCTATATCAGCAACAAACAGGTTAAACGAAGTGGAGGCCAACATCCATCCCTGCTTCAAACCTTTATTAATAAACACCTTTTTTGGACAGGGTTCTGAATGCTTCTAACTTGACTTGTTAACAATTGTTTGAAAAGAGGGCTATAATTCCATTTAGTGGTTTGAGGTGGACCCCCCATTTGCTCAGTTTGGACCATAGGTGCTTCCTGCTAATGCTGTCAAGTGCTTTCTTGAAATCAATGAAGTATGCGAGGAGGGGACATTTCAGTGGGGACAGGCAGAGCAAGAGCCACAATGTTTTCATTGGTTATGCAAAATTTAACTTTTCCACCCATTCTCTCACATCTTCCAAAATTAGGGGGGCAAGTTGCTTGGCCTCAACACCCAGGAGGACAAAGAGCCTATGGTTTGATTGATTATTCCTTTCCCTTTTTTGTGTAGGAATAAATATAGGATCCCTTCTAGAAAGAAGGTATTATACAAGAAAGCTAGCAGTTTCCAAAGACATTAATTAGCAGATTTAACAAGAAGGTCGGATGTGTCTTGAGGAAGATTGCTGGAATTCCCTTTAGCTCTCGTACACCGTTATTCTGACTTTTCTCAATTAACCATGCAGGATCTTCTTACAGGCCCAATTTGGGGATTTTATTTATGGCTTAGCTGGCAGATTTGTTGCACATTGTTCCTTATTGCCATTCTTTTCAGTTGTTATTGCTGTCAAACTGTGGGGTCCCTGATATGTTTTTTTTAAAGAGAGACAAATTTGATGACAGTATTCCCTTTGTGGTTGTAGGAAAGTACCCTCCTTTTGGGATGTTACCCCCCAATTTCTGCCTGATGTTAGTGTGTTTGACTGTGTCACTGGGATCCTGCTAACACCATTTTACGCATGAACTAAACATAGGTCAATACCTATGTCCAGCTTCACAATGGTAACTCCGAATATGGCCATTTAAGGTGTCTAACATCTTTGAATTATACCCCAATGCTGATTCTAGCTTTGGTTGTATAACTCCATGCACTTTGGGGGCTCCACAGTGGACCCCCAGTACTGCCATACCAGCCTTCTGAGGTTTTCCAGGCAACCCCAGCTCCTGCCACCTCACAGACAGGTTTCTGCCCTCCTGTTTCTCAAGCAGTTCGAGCCCAGGAAGGCAGAACATAGCATTTCCTTTGGAAGAGGGATGTCACACCCTCTCCATTTGGAAATAGGTGTTACAGCCATGGAAAGGGAAGCCTCCCAGAGTCTCTGGAAATGCTCTGAAGGGCACAGATGGTGCCCTCCTTGCATAATCCAGTCTACACTGGTTCAGGGACCCCCAGTCCAGGCTCTGGCATGAAACTGGACAAAGGAAAGGGGAGTGACAACTCCCTTGTCCATCACCACCCCAGGGGTGGTGCCCAGAGCTCCTCCAGAGTGTCCCTGTGTTTTGCCATGTTGGATTCCAAGGTGGTGGGGCACTCTGGGAGCATCTGAGTGACGTTAGAGCCCTCCCTTGATAGGTGCTTAACTGTGTAGCTGACCAATGCCCCTTTCAGGGCTATTTAGGGGCTCTCCTCTGGGTGTTTCCTCAGATCCAGATTGCAAGGCTTCAGTAGGAATCCTCTGCATCCTTTACTTCACCTTCTACCGACAAAACTGCATCTGGACCCTCCACTAACTCTACAAACTGCAACAAAGAAGCAAAGACGACTTCTGCAAAATTGTATCTTCAGCTCCTGCCAGCAACTGCATCTGTTTTCAGGTTGTGCATCCTCCGAGGACTGCCTGTCTTCAGCCTGCACCAGAAGAACGAAGGAATCTCCCTTGAAGTGAAGGAGTCACTTCCCTGCTTCAGCAGGCACCCCTCTGCAGCAACAACCAGTGGCTTGGGTCCCCTTTCCTAAAGAAGTGCGTGTATCCAGCAACATGGGTGCTGGACTGAAGTGGTTCGGACGGTCCTGAAGTCCTACTGTCCAACTTTGGTGGAGGTAAGAGCTTGCCTCCCCACGCAAGACAGTACCCCCATGCACTGCATGTTTTGCATTTGCCAGGGCTTGTTGGCATCCTTCCATGAAGTTCTTCATGCACTGTGCATCCTGGCCCCCAGCACTCTATCCTGCGACGCACAGCTTCCTGAGTAGTTCTCCAGGGGCGTGGGATCCCTTTGTGTAGTGATGCATGGGCCTCTTTTTGCACCATCTTTGTCCCTATGCTGTGGGACTCCTGTGTGTGCTGCCTGGTCTTCTGAGGCCTCTGAGTTGCTGAGAGCCCCCTCTGTCTTCCCATCCTAGGTAGAGGCCACCAGGTTCCTCCTGGGCCCAGGCATTGCCAATTTCCTCTAACCGCATGCTTTGCATGTGCTAAGGCTTGTTGGCGGAATCCAGTAATGCAAACCAGACTTCAATCATCCATTCGGTGTGGGACATCATCTGCACCAACCAGGAACCCGCATCCATCTTCTTGGGTGCAGTACTGACTGTCCTTCACCAGTGGTTCTTCTATTGCACCTTCCTCCGGGTTAGCAGGGGCTCCTGTTCTCCCTGGACTCTTCAGTGCTTCTTGGACGTGTTCCCCTTCTTCCACAGATCTTCAGGTCCAGGAATCCATCATTGGTGCCTTGCAGTCTCTTCTGGTTCTTGCAAAATCTTCTATCACGTGTTCTTGTGCGTTCTAGGAAACTTACTGTGATATACTCCTGCTTTCCTGGGCTCTGGGGTGGATTCTATTACTTACCTTTAGTGTTTTCTTACACTCCCAGCACCCCTCTACACACTACAAATGCTGAGGTGGGGAACTGACGTTTGCATTCCACTATTTTAGTATATGGTTTGTGTTCCCCCAGGCCCATTTCTAACTATTGTTATTTTCACTATTTGCACTGTTTTCCAACAGTTTTTTTTACAGCTAATTCTGCATTCTAGTGTATAAACTGTGTATATTATTTACCTTCTAAGGGAGTAAAGTCTCTAAGGTATTTTTGGCATTTGTGTCACCAAAATAAAGTACCTTTATTTTTGCAACACTGAGTACTTTCTTTTGTGTGTGACTACTGTGTGACTACAGTGGTATTGCATGAGCTTTGCATGTCTCCTAGTTAGGCCTTGGCTGCTCATCCACACTACCCCTACAGAGCCTGGCTTCTAGACACTGTCTACATTTCACTATTAAGGGATAACTGGATCTGGTATAAGGTGTAAGTACCTTTGGTACCCACTACAAACCAGGCCAGCCTCTTACAGTGGTTTTGTTTGTTGTATACAAGGTGTTACAGCTCCATATTTCCCTCAGGCACGGCAATAACTGCGTACAGGAGAACAGTTGGTTGGTGGCTACATTTTTTAATTGGTTGGAGTGGATTTATTTATTTCATGCCTTGGGTTATCCTTGGATAATAGGATGCCTAATTGCCTCATTGCTTCCTCCAATATGATGTAGCTGTAGAGGTAGCAGTCTGAGGAGACTGTGGTTAAAGAAAGTGTACTTGATAAAGTGCCCTGGGAACATGCACTTCTATTATTCTTCCACCTTTGATGACAATTCAACTTGCTTTGCCTTGGGGGCCAACGTTCCCTTCCCTATAACTCTCTATCTCAGTAGATTGAATCAGTTGACGGCAAGAACTGCCTTCTGTGGAAAGTGATCACTTTCCAGGCAATGTGCAATTTTAAAATCCTTTAGATGGCTTTTGAGATGAAGGGAGATTATAGTGTAGCCCAGCACAGCATTGCGTTTGGGGGGTGAAGGTTGCTAGTTAGATTTATTGCACCTAGCCCCCTGGAATGGAGGACTTCAATGTCTGCCTGTCAAAAGAGGCTAGTCTCTGTGGGTAGTAGCAAGGTGTACAATTTGCCAGACTTTGGAACTCATTATGACCCTGGGGAATTGACAGAAAATAATTCAGACCACATTTAAGGTTATCGATAATGGCTTCCAAACACTATCAAAAACAGTGTACACCATTTACACTAAAATTTCATCAGCTTTCAATCTAGTTAAAGAAGACAGAGGTGTTTGACAACAAGGACAGGTTCATATGAGAGCTATAGCACAATACAATTAGGCATTATGCAATTCGAAAGCTAATAAAGAGCCATGACAACTTATAATTGAAAGTGCCTTGTTCGACCCTTACAGATTAACCTCGAAGAGAAAAAAACAATGGCTAGAAAAGAGGCATTGTGAACCATCTTAAGTGTATGTGAAATGGAAAGCATCCCCTTTTCTGTGTCAGAAGATGGAAGATGGACTCCTAGATAGAGTAATCTTCTTGCCGATGACTGCCTTTTATTTGTGTGACTGACAGAAACATACATTCTTAGGTTGGTAGGAAAACATCTACTGTGCTTTCCTTTATCTTGAATAGAAGATTCCATTTGAATTCCATTGTTGGACAAAAGATAAGCCAGCATTCAGAATCTTCAGTTGGTTGAATCTGTCTGCTGTGGAACCAGTATCAATAGAAGCTGTGCACAAGCTGTGCAGGGTCACGTGTGATGCTTTGGAGAGGCAGCATGACTCCTCAGTGACAGCCTGAAGAAACCATGGCAAAGGTGAACTAAGTCAAGAATTACCAGGGCTCAGGCCTCTTGACATTGCTACTGCTGTGCTATATTCATTGCCAGAGTGTGAGACTGCTGCTTCCAACACCCACAGCCTACCAGGCAGATGGACCAAGGGCCTTCAGCAGCTGGAGCTGTGTTACAAAAACAGGCGAGTGCACCTGGAGCTCCCTCTTCAACTGCACCTGGAGCCCCTCCTTCGCCTGCATCTCAAGCCCTCCCTTCACCTGCCAGCCTGCTAGTTCACGAGTCGACAGCCTCAGAAAGCAAATCTGAGTGCACCTAAGCACACCCCATTGCACACCATTCAATAAGGCAAAGGAGACCTGGCAGTGTGAGGGGAGCTTGGGGTGAGAACACGAACAACAACAGTAGCTAATGGCTAGGGAGTGTATCCCACTCCACAAAGCTACTGCATCCTACAGCCACCTACGTGGAGCACTGAGGCATGGAAAAGCTGGAAGCTGGAGCGCAGACCTTCCAGTGTGCCATAGGTGCTGACAGCGCTGCACACCACCATCTGCAACCATGAAACAGGTAAGCCTTGGAAGTGGAAGGGTTTGTGTGTGCCCCTGTGTGGTTAGCCATGGTCCCACCCCCACACTGACCCTTGCACTTTGGCTACCCACTACCCCACATGCCCCTAGAGGAAGGAATTGTGTACCTGGCGCCTAGGAGTCAGGGGCGTGCAGGGGTTTGTGGGTGTGTGGTGCTCATGTGTGCCTATAAGTAAAGGAAGCCATGGTGTGGCTTGCGGCTTGGTCATTTCAGCCCCAAAATCCTGATAATTGCTGCTTCTTGTCTCCACAGGATTAGCCACAATGACCGCAATGAGTCAGGAAAGTCTGCTTCAACTCCAAACATGCCAGTTCATTTTTTTTAACCACTTCAGCTCTTAGGCAGGAGAGTAAAATTCTCAAAACCACAAGGAATCCCAGGTGAGACCAAGCTCCATTGGGCTGATATGTAGACATAAAACCCACTATAATTGCTTTATGATCCTCAAGCCCCCAACCTTCGCTGTAATTTGCAGAAAGAAACAGAGCTACTAAACAAATGCTGCTTTCCTCAAAGGGGTAGCCAAGATAATTCATATAAGCAGAAAATGCCTGCCAGAACAATAAATCATATAATCAGTGGAATCCTATTCCAACCCTGTCCTTTGCACAAGGAATTTACTGACTGCTAAGGCTAGCTGCAGAGGTCCAAGAGCATGACTGAGCAGCCAAAACCGATGAGCAACCATCCCACACAAAAAAAAAATTCAAGAAGAAAACCAACTGGTGTGAAGCAGAAGACACACTAAACATTCCATCTATAACTGAGTGCATGCACCAAAGTTTCAGATTCTCTATAAGCCAAGGTGCCATGCACTCGATCGCGCAACAGATTTAAACCCACCAAATAAGAACCTGAGAATTCCACCTCATTCACCATTAGATTCAACAATAATTGTCTACATTATCTGAACTCGATCAGCCCCAATCCCAATCTGAACATATTGCGCACTACAAAAACAATTTGTGATGAGGAAACAACCTAAAATAAGGAGCAAGAGGAGCAGTTTAACTTGCAGGGGTTCACTCAGGATGATGATCAGAGTGGCTACCAGACACCTGACAAGGATCTTTTAGAATCCAGTATCCTTTGTATCTGGCAAACACTAGGTGAGAGGATTCCTTGCAAAATGAAAAAAAAAAGTTTTTAAAAAAATCACCTAACCCCAGTTTTAAAAATGGAAGGATCAATAGGATCAATGGAAATGAGCCTCGAAAACCTGAACCCACTCATCTCTTGAGCATAAAAAGACAATGCTATGTTGTCTGCTACCTCTCCATGCTCAATAATATCTAAACGTATGTTCCAGTCACTTTCCTGTCCTTATTACACAACTTTAGAGGCAGCACTCCAATCAATGAAAATAATTTGCCCTGTCTCATTGATAAACTGATGAGTAACTCAACATAGACAAGGGTAATATTGTTTACGCCGGACATCCACGGTAAACCACTGAAAACATCACCATCAGTAGCTAGCAAGGCAGTCATAGCTGAGAACCAACTTCTACTAACTTTAGATCAGTCAGAGGGACAGCAAACAACAATACCTCACAGCTGGAAGAGTTGAAGAAATAAGCACACCAAGCTGTCATGACCCCCTAACTTTTCATTTCTCCAGTACACCAGACCTAGAGGCCACGATGCAAGTTTCATCAATACTGTTCTTTTTTCAAACTCAAAGCAAGACACACACCTCGGAAGATCCAGTACCCAGAAGCATCACAGAAAGAGCATTGCCAAAGGACAAAAACATAAATTCAGAGAGCAGACATTTCCCAGGTAATAGCAACAGTAAGGATAAGTTTGTTCCCTTCATTTCCAGGAAAAAAACACAACAGGCTAAAAAAATTGAATAAACAAAACAGAGCGGCCGGCCTCACAAATGAACAGCACACAGGGCCAAATGAACTGCTCAAGCCCAAATCATAACCCTGTTCTTTTCAAAAGCCACCAAAATTCTTTAAATTTCTTATCAACCATCCACAAACCCTCCATAATGAAGGAAGGCAAAATCCGATTTTCACTTCCAAATTTTCTCAGCCATCAATTTCAATGAACACCACCTCATATGAGAATAGAATAACTACTCTAGTTGTCTCTCCAAACATGTCTTAAATATCCTCATTGGAGCAAGACACAACATCGGATGCCCCCATAGTCAACTTCCAAGTAAAACATTTTAAAAATTAAAGAACAGTAATCCAGAGTAACTTGGCTGCAGCAACAAACAGTTCATATTCATCTGATCAAAGTGGCATATTTTTTATGGTAAGCTCTCTCTACAGTGCCTAACCAACCCATCATGGGGAAAGCTCACTGATAAAAATAATTACAATATAATCAACTTGACCAATACATTGGGACAACTCTCCACTCTTGGTAGAGACTACACTAAACAACTTTTATCAATCCCAATTGAGGAAAAGGGTGACTGTGAAGCACACAACAAATCGTAAATCCTAGCTTAATCTCTCCAAGCGAGTTTTGTGAAATCCAGGGAAAACTATCTGAAACACCAATAGACCGGCATGCTACCAAAGCACAAAGAGATATCAACAAAACAACATGATTCATCCTAAGGGCCAATAACAAACTTGAATCTATCATCTCCTAGAAACAAAATTTCAATCATTGGGGAAAACAAATTTCCATGCTAGAGCCTGAACACTTTCCAACTATTTTCAAGACCTTGTCCCAATAATTAAATACAGAGTTCCAGATTTAATGGAAATGTGGCAACTCCACCGATCCACAAGTCCTGGTGTGGCTGCAACTAATCCACATAGATTTAACTGCAACTAATTCACATGGATTTAGCGCCTTGCAGGGAGGATCTGTCATAACCAATACTCCCATAAACCCACCAGAATATTTCTCCTATTTCCAGGAGGCTAATCCAAGTACAACAGTGGAACAGGATTTTCAGGCTAAAAAAGGTGGGTCAATTGCTCCAGAAGTGATCTTGTGTACTATAAGCATTATCCAAGAACAGCGTCCCTCATATAAGTAACAGGTTTGCAAACTAACATTCCTAACCACAACTCCATACAAGGGAACGGGGTTTCACAACCATCAAATCAAGGAGATGTAAATATGCTTGTGGAACATAACAGGATTGAATAAACTTACTATTTTAGAGGAAGCAGTCAAGTAACTGACTCTATTTGACATCGTATGCCTTCACGTATTATAGATAAAATAAGCACCACCTCTTACAAGCAACAACGTCCATCATAATTATTCCCTAGAAGTATTAAAAAAAGGAAAGCCATCCTCAACTTTCAAACACAAAGGGCCTGATTTAGATATTGGCGTATCAATTTCTCTGTCACAACGGTGACAGATATCCTGTCCACCAATATCTCAATTCCATGGGATATAATGGGATTTAGAAATTGGTGGACTGGATATCCGTGACCTTTGTGACGGAGTATTTAATCTGCCAATATCTAAATCAGACCCAAAATCTCCACACTGGAAAACCATGGCACTTAGCTGTCAAATTAGGACTTAAATCCCTCAGCCCAAAGGTGGATCACCTGTAGAAAAACTGGATTTGTGCAAAGCAAACTCAAACTCAGCAAACTCAAACTTACAATACATAATAAACATTAATCTGTTATATTCCAACTCTGATGCCGAAGCAACTCGACAGCAAGACATAGGTCCTCATTACGAGATTGGCAGGCGGCAGATGCTGCACGCCAAACTTGTATACCATCATGCCACCTGTGCGGCCAGAATACCGCTGGCCCTATTAGGAGTTCACCGCAGGGCTGGTGGGCAGAACAGAGTTCCACCCACTGGCCCTGCGGTGAAAAGGGCCTTAACATTGACACCGGCTCGTAATAAAGCCGGCACCAATGTGGCGGTGCGGCGGGTGCTCTTCTTTAATAATGGCATATATTAAAATGGACACAAATTGTTTACTATTTATAGGATGTGGGCCCAGGTGCTAAGGGATCAGCAGTTTTAGAAAGAAATCTGTTCATACGCATACCAGTATCTTTTGTCAATAACCCAATTCCATTGCAAATTAATTGTAGTCAATTTTTAGGTACAGTTTTGAATCATATCATCAAGTTCTGCATCTGTAATACTTTCTTTCCATTTGCAATTTAGGAATTTATGTCAAATTTTCTTTGGCTATGGATAGAGTCTTTGGATCTCTAGTAGATGCAAACCTCATACAAGTAGTCTGCTAAGCCAAGTTGTTCAAAAGTATAATTCCCCTACGAATCATGCATGCACTACATATGGCTTCTGTGCCTCTCGTTTGCCAAAAACGGTTACCCAAATACTCTTTTTATTTATACTTTCTTTCCAATATTAATAACCTTGTACACCAAGCAATTCAATAAATTGTGCAGAGGGTAAGATCTATGAGTAGAGGTCAGAATCTTTTTGTTTTTTTGGGCATAATTAAAGGCAGATGGTTTTCAGGGACAATTTTCTATGAATGTAATGATGTCCAAAGTGATGAAAACAAAACAGCTCTTGATGATTTTTAGCATTCAATTAGGGACGTTCATTATTTAGTGTAGCATACAAAGACAAAACATATATAAATATTTTAACAACTTTTTTGTCCCATGATTTTGCAGTGAGAAGTTTCTCAGGTGATACTGAAACATTCTCCATCAGAGTACTACAGAAATGATCTGTCCATTCTGGGAGTAGTCAGCCCCTCATTATAAACTACATGTGTGTAGCTTGAGGTGCTCAGAACAACCCTAATTACTAGGTTTGTTTTAATATCTCAGGTCGGCAAATATGTAGGGCCTGATTTAGAGTTTGGCGTAGGAGTTACTCCATAACAAATGTGACGCATATCCCGTCCACCGTATTAAAAGTTCCATAGGTGATAATTAAATTGTAATATGGATGGATTGGCTATCCATCATGTTTGTAATGGAGTAACCCCTCCACCAAACTCTAAATCAGGCCCATGTTCTCTAACATGTTGGTATGTGTTTTTGTCCAATGTTTTTCAGAAAATTTGGGAGTGGTAAAATTGTAAAACGGCTTTACATGGTCAGCATAATGTGGCAAATAAGCCCTGAAGTTCAGAAATCTTATCAGGGTTTCAACTTTCTCAATGTGTTTGGAGGTTTTAAAGTAGCACGCTTCTATATAAAGTCAAGTGCCAATTCTTTACTCTCATTGGATAGCACATACCCAAGAAAAATCACATTCAAATATGGCATTTTAGAGTTCTAAAATTGATTCTATACCCATGTCGGGTCAATAGACTCACCATTTTGTTCACCCTAACCAGGTGTTCAGTCAGATTATCGTCTGTAACATATATATCATCAAAATATGATAGCGTCTCAGGATATTCTTGTGAAATATCCATAATTCTTGCAGAAAAGAGCCCTGAACTATTCTTATACCCAATAGGCAATCATGTATAAGCATAATGACAACTGAAGTAAAATGTGGTTATTTACTGAGATTCGGCTCTCTATTTTGTCCAAAGAATCCACTGGATATGTCTGAAGTTGTTTCATATTGTTTATTACAAGGTTCATCATTAGTCCAGAAATGCTACCATCCAAGTCCCATTCAACAGACGTATCCAGTGTTTGCAGGGCATTATTTTTTGTGTAGACCAGTCACTTTATTTTTCCTAAAGGGAGTCTTTGGGTCTGAACCTTTCTCTTCCTTCTTTACACTAGCCTCAGTTTCATGTCCTGGTCCACCTTTCTGTTTGATATACTCATTGTTTCTATGATAAAGATAGACCAATTTCTCAAGGTTTCATGCAACACAGCAAGACACCTTGCTATTCTAGGCTGCTTGAAAGGGAAAAGTCATTAATGTGCCATTTTTAACATTATATGCACAATATGCTGCCTTGCACCAACGCAGGCACCCTTATGCTACGATAGAAGGGTTCCTGGATTGTAGGCAGGGGTGTATTCCTGCACAAAAACATTTTTTAAAGATATTTCTCCTTGCTGCACCTCCCCTGGGAAGATGGAGGATTAGGGTGCATTCCCATGTTTATCAATCCAGGAAAAACCTGGGAAAGTGCCAAAATCCATTGGTGAATTCTAGTAACACCCACGCTCCATGCATGGAACACCTTCCTAGGGAAAAGCAGCACAAGACAGTGACTTGCTCTGCCTTGCTTTACTCCTAGCCATGCAGGGCCATGCAAGGTGCCCTTGGATGGGTTGGAAAATCTTATTATAGGATTTGCATCACCGCCTTACGTGGTGCAAGGGTGATGTAAAACATTGATAAATACGGGCCTAATTCTGTCCACTTTTTTCTGCCCTTTTACTGTCCACAGAGTCTTAAAAATAAATGAAGGAATGGCTATCAGGGTACTGCAACCAAAGGGCTTTTTCACTTTTCATCACCTCTCAAATGATATTCACCCCTACTAGCCTCCTGCACTGAGGGAGAGCCAGTTCTTGTTTTTTTTTGCTTTCTGCTTCTTTTTAGTCTCTTGTATGACTTTCTCCTTCCTGGGAACCCTCATTCTCTTTTTTTACTTTGAGATTCTGGCTAATAGCCCCTGAACCTAACGTATAAAAGCCTACAGTGGTGTAAACTTCTGAAATAGTTCTTGAAAGTTCCTGTTCATGATCCTGAAGAGCAAATGGTTGCCTATCACTGGTGTTCTTCTTTCAGAACTGTAGCTGCCCAGCAAACATTTCTCAGAACTATGAAGGAGAATGTCTCAAAATTGCCAATCAATTTAATTCCTAAATCAAGAGCAGGTGCAGCTCCATGCTCATTTGGTACCTGTTTCAACAGCTCTGGTAGCACCTCCAGTGAGCTTGTGCCATGCATAGCAATATAAATATGCAAAAATCCACTGGCACCTGTGTTGCAATCTTCTACCCAAGGGGAAGAAACATGGGTAGGATTCTATGCTGATCCTAGGTTGTCATATGAATGTATTTCTATTCTGATTGATTGGTTTTGGGAGCAATCCAGAATGGAATTTCATCTTGCTTTGTGGGCGCTTTACCCATGATAGTTCTAATAGTCTTTGGACTGACTGCCTGTAATGTGTCATGCACGTATTGTGTGGGTCAAGGAGCAACTGCTCCCATAGCAGTCGTTTGTAAGAGATATGCTGAAGTTGTCTACAAAGAGCCATCACCTGTGTTAGTAACTTACTTCTGCAAGTGGCAAGTTCATTTTATCATGGTATGGTGTATACCGAGCCAATACAGGTCAGGTGAACCCTTCATCACTTATGGGACCCATTCTAATGTCCTGCGCTACATGGGGTACTTTACCACCAAAATGCTTGGTGTTCTTGGTATTCTATTGGGACTTCTAAGGCATGATATGATTTATAATTAACTGTTATTGTGCAGGTCTGTATGTATGAAAATTCCCAACATTGGGATCTACAGCATCAAACTTCACCAATTAATAAAATATTTCAAAGGGGTAGGCAGCATGTGAATTTACAACACATGTTACCCCACCTCAGTTTTAGGGACACCCCTATCAAGGAGATGTTGTGTGACTGGTGCCCTGGCGTTTTTACCCTTATCAGAACAAGAGGAATATTTTTTTTTATAAGTCAAGCACCTGACAAACCTACAGCATATGTGTGCACTGCATCCAGGCACCAATTTGTATGGTTTCTAGATCACCCTAGAACACAGAATTTGGTCTTCTAGACTCGCTGGCACTAAGGACAAAAAATATTTGAGTGAGTTGTCTTTCAGGTAACTGTCAATCTCATGAGATAGTACAAGGATAGTTGAATATTATACTCTAGAACACTAGAAAATGTGGAATACATTTTAAAGTTGTATTTTCAAAACCCTATTTTAGTGCACACAATATCAATTACAACCACAACTAAGACAAAATGGCAGCAGCAATGTAACTAAAACATGAATAAACTGAAAACCCCAATATAATTGCAGGATAATTTAGTAGCAGTTTTACCCTCATCCTGCTACTCCTATGCACTAAACTAATTCTAGTACAGCAGAAAATACAAAGAAAAAAAAGCTAATTCGAGTTTCAGAGACAGTTCACACCCAGTGAGTGGTGCTCACTTTAATAGTACAACCTGATGTTCTTTTTGCACACAAGCAGATGAGCTTGATAAGCACAGCAATCAAAAGCCAGCTGCCCTCTTCCCCGGCAGTCTTCAATTAAATTGGGTGATATATTTCTGCACGGCCAGTCACATGGCACCCAGTGAGGAAGATTTGTCTCTAACACCTCACTCTTTCTGCTCAGCTTTTATAACATTATTTCACTGTTGTTGAATCTTCCAGAATAAACAATTAGCAGAGAGTGGCCTGATGCTCTTTTACTTATTTTCATTCTCTGAGACTGTGTTCTGTTGAACTATAATGATAAATGATACACATAATTATCAACCTTCAAAAATGTGTCTAAAATCAAATGACTCATTGGGGTCATTACGACCCTGGCTATCTTCAAACCGCCAGGGTCGCAGTGGCAGTCTAACTGCAGCGATTGTCGGACCGCCAGCGCTGACAGTTTTCCTCCACAGAAGGGACTGGCAGTCCTAATCTGCCAGGGGATTACGACCCCCCTTTCCACCAGCTTTTACATGGGGGTAGCACCGCCATGTAAAGGCTGGTGGAGACAGGGTTCAGGGGGCCCTAGGGGGGCCAATGCACTTGGCATGTGCAGTGCAGGGGCCCCCAGGGCCAGCCCCGTCGCGCTGCGTTGCAGACAGTGAACTGGCATCAATGTTGTAGGCTGTTCCCCGCTGGCCCAGCGGGTGGGAATACTGTTTCTGCCTGCTGACCCAGCTGGAAACTCCTAATGGGGCCCGTGGGACGGTGGGCACAGGGGCGGCAACCTGACCGCGGGAGTTTGGCAGATAGCCTTTTCCGTCTGCCAAACTCATAAGGATCCCCATAATTTGGATCATAACAGTCAGCTTTTAGATTAAGTATTGTGACTATATTCAAACAAACCTAATTATCATGTCGCACAAAGAAATAACATAAACTAAATATACATTCTGTACTAACCATACATATTCACGTTTGATTGACTAACACTTTCACTCAAAAACAGGAATACCCAGAAGACAAAAGTCACAATACTCATGACAGCTGGAATGCCAGAGGTGATGGGAGTTGTGGGGGGAACTCTAGTTTTCCTCTTGGGCCACAAAATATGTATGCTGTCCTTTAATCCACATACCCTCACACTCTAGGCCATAAGCCCAGCATTCTATGCGAGCCCTAAAGTAGGGAGATGCCATGAGATCTGTTGCTAATGCAGGTGCACACGCCTGAATGACACAGCAAGTGCTGAAGCTTACTTGTGAGTATTTGGTCCAGGTCAGCTGGACTGACTCTTCTTTCAGTCAATTCTCCTTCCAGCTTAAAGTCCCAGCCAAGACACTGCTGTTCTCTTCAGGTTGTGGGTAATACTATAGCAGCAGGTTCACTTCTATTCTTCCTGCATAGCACTGCAGTTCACCTTCTTCAGGTACTGGTCCCAACCTTGAGAAGAACAGCAATAGAGGTCCAGCAGACCTGCACCTATTCATCTTTCAGGGCACTACAGGCAAAGTTCCTCAGGCCAGTGCTGACCTTGAGTGTGGGAACTGTGCGGTCACACAAGTCCCAAAAACTTAGGAGGTCCGAAAATGTCTCAGAAAAGTTCACAGAAATGTAGCATCGAGGTCAGAGTGCCTACCTCTCAATGCCGATGCTCTCATCGACCAGCACTCTCAGCTGAAGAAGAGCAGGGCACAGTCAGCTTTGGAGGCAACAAAAGAACAATGGGGTGAGGAGGCGGAAGGGAGTGTGAGAGCCTCATAAGCCCTATAAACTGACACATTCCACAGAAAGTGGGAGGCTTTTTATGGTGTCTGTAAACACTGGCTATGCCACTGCTTGCTCCTAGATGGCAGAACAGTAGCAGGTAATGTAAGAGCTGAGTGCCTCCTTGGATTACTATCCGAATGTGCACTGCTTATAACATAATTGTCATAATCTGCTGCACCGCAAGAATGTCTCCCCTACATCGCCCTGTGTGGGTTTTCAAATGTGCACAGCAGAAAAAAAATCCGCTGTTTGTGCGATACATTGTGTCTGGTGCCCTACCACGGGGCAGAGAGATTTATGAATGCATTTCTCAATTCATTCATATCCCTTACATACATTTTGCCATTATCTGCAATGTGAGAAGTTCAACTAACTTGTTTTAACATGCATTAATGATGACACAGATCTTGTTGTTTTAGCTTGTAGTCCAGGGTGTCACTCATTTGTAAGCGCAGGCCACCATAAATTAAGAGCTCAAGCTGTTGAATGTGGTGTAGGATTTACCAGTCCTCTTCTGCAGAGCACTGTAGATTATGCCCTGCCACCTTTCCAAGGGTAACATTTAATGAAAGATATGAGTTTGTGCACCAAGGTATATCCGATAAACTCTTATAAGCAGGAGAGATAAAGAAAAAGTGCCAAGATGCAGCTACATGTTTTGAAGACGACATTGCAGGGGGCGACCTCATCACAGAAATTAAATGCTTTAGGAGTCTGTACAAGAAAAAGACATCATGATACAGATGCAGCATGTACCACGTCTGCTCTCTCCGTTCTCAAATACATGTATGACAACCCCTTGAACTTTATCCCAACTTAAAAATCATTTTTAGAATGTTTTTGACAGTTCCTGTCACAATAGCACCTGGGGAATGATCCTTCTCAAAGTTGAGAATTATTAAGAATTACTCATGCTCTTCAGTGGCCCTGGACCGACTGATTGGCTTGGCACTGATATTAGTTGATCCTGAAGTTGAACGAACTCTCGACTACAGTGAATTAACAAATTAATTTGCAGGACAGAAAGCAAGGAAAGGTCCCTTTTTGAAAGGAGGAAGCATTTTATACTATTCTATTACAGGTGTACATGTATAGTTACATTTTAATTGTACTTGTTAACAATCTACAAAAATAAAATTATTAGGAATGAAAAAAAATGTGACTGGTGTCATGGGTGGCCCGTACGGTATACTCTGCACAGTGCCGTAAATGTCCTAAGGGTGGCACTGCTCAGGCTTGTGCGGAATGTGCTAGAATCCAGGTTCTTCAGGTTTTTTGCAGACTTTAGAATTCAGGTTATGACAAGACCTCTCAGCTGAAAAGCAAATTCTGTTCTAAATGAGTACAAATATTGTTTTTGGCGGGTCAATGCTGGTCCAATACTGGTCACAACAAATACAAAATCTGATTCTTAAATATCTGTACTTATCTACTACTGGCAGAAAGCAGAGAAAAACAATTACTAATACTGGGTTTGGAGGGTCAGCAGGAAGCCATGTCCCAACAAGTACTTGTCCCACATTTAAACTTAAAAGAGGCAGTGAATCAGAGCAGGGTTACCTTTGCAGTCTTCTTCTGGCTCTTTCCATTTTGGCAGGAGTGAGGGACACCCTATGTATCTGCAAAACAAGTGAGAAGGTCTCTGTGCTGGGCTGGTCCGGGCTTAGTTACACCTCCCATGCTGGGGCCCACTACACAGACATTGTCCATTATAACCATGTGCTAGAAATCTGATAAGGTGAACTAACCAATACCCAATAGGCATTTTATAAACCATATCCACTCTCAAAAAAGTAATGTTATCATTAGCACACAGGAACTGCACTCCTCTCTCTATCCTGCAGATGTGATGACAGCAGGAGCCACAGCACACTACTGTGTTTTGTCCTAAAGCCGGCAGCTAGCACTATCAAAGGTCAGGGTGCCAAATACCAAGGCCTGATAGCCTTGATTCCACCTCATGCTTTGTTAATCCACCTCCAGCCACTACCTTTTTCGTTATCTAAGTGTTGCAGGTTCTTTTTCATCCGTGCTTTCTCAGTCACTCTTTTAATCATCTTTGTCTTCCTCCTTCTTTCCCTCTTCTGTATTTTTCGTTCTCTTGCACTGAATGAAAGTATGCTGATGCCCATACGAGTGTCGATGGGCCCCACCTTCCACAACCAGGTCAAATCAAGAACTGATACTACCAATGTAAGGGGAATGTATTAACATATATATCACGCCAGATTAATGATGTGAGAAGAATCCAATGCAATTAAATCAAAAACGGACCCTCAGATAACAAAGATCTTGGAAAGTAGAGGAAGGCGATGTCAAATGAAATAAAGATTATCCATATTCCTTGGATAAGGGACACAGGTGAATCAAAAACATACATTTATCATCGGAAAGACCAACAGGTCTGATTTAAATTAAAAGTGCCTCTGCACATATTGGCAAGGTGTGTGCACTTTGTGAGTAGGCAGGTCCATCAATGGAAGAGTGGCCCAATAGGTAGATGAGTTAATACATGAGTGCAAGACTGAGTGACCGACTACATTGAGGTATGGATGACTAAGAACAATGAAGAGGTACTTTCAGTTAGAAGGCCAACCTATTGCCTTTGCTAGTGAGTCAGTGGGAAATCCATGTTTGTTCATTAAGATGAGGGTCCCGGAGGAGTGTGCACCGTTTTACAAAAGTACGGGTAGCATGTGACAAGCAAAAATTGTATCAAGCATAAGCAAATGCTAAAAAATATGCATTACGTGTCTTTATTTTTATTCTAGATTTTGAGCATAGTTATTAAATAGCAGGGATTGTTTGGAATCATAAAACATATGTGTACAGAACATATGCTGCTAAAGATGTGAAACCACTCTGCCCCCGAAAGCACAATGTCTACTGACACAGCCTTTGTAAATGACCCACCATGACATCCCACTGCTAGCAGAGTTATTGAATTGGCTTTTCCAGTTTGGTAAGAACATACTGTACAGTTCTGTTTTACATTCATATCTATTAAAGCACAGACCAAGTTTATCTCAGATCAGAATTAAAGCTTTACACTTTGGCAGGAACGGAGAGAAGGGGGAACACCACAGTGTAGTTAACCTCACTTATAATTTTAGGTCCTGCCAAACCATACCCCTACATAGACAAATATCTTGCACAGTGGACCATTCTAAACAAAACCTGGATGTTTACCAGGTAAACTGTCCTCAGATTTCAATCACAAAAGAGTTTTAATTAGAACATTCAGTTTTAATAAAAACGTGTTTAGAGAATGTATTTTTCCTATTCCACAAACAGAGGCAGAGAATATAAGTTTACCCATTCACTTGGAGTTTTTACATAAAAGGAAATGCTGTTTTTATAAAGGTTTCAGTGTCTTCCTCTGGTTTCATTATTACTGCACGCAGCGTATACTATGCTGAACACTTTATTAAATAGTACCTGTTCAAGCAAAGGCACTGGGGACATCCGTCACAGAACGTGCGTATTCGCTCCTGTTCTTTGTAAACAAATATTAGTTTGATGAATTCGCAGTCTTTTACAATACTGTCCAGCAAACCATCGATTACGATTAAAGTGAGAATAAAAACTCTAGATAAGACTTAAAACGATAATAGTTCCGTCTTGCAAGTCCACAGAGACCCCCTTCACAGAGGTATCAACAACAGCCTCAAGAATCACTGCTCCCAAGTTTCTCACCACAAGAAATGTGTGGAGGTCAAATCCTCTTTACAAATACTTCTGCTGGAGCTCCAAGACATGCTTCTTTCTTGGTACCATATATTTCTATGCACAAGCTGTGCTTCTACAGCTCCCCATCCCATGGCTGCCATGTGCCTAGGCCACAATAAACAGTGGGGCTGAAGGCCCAAGCGACAAGTTGTCATTGACAGTGGTGCACTCATACACTCTCTCTCTGTCTATCTTTCTCTCTCTTACTTTCTCTCTCACACACATGCACACACACACAACACACACACACAGAGGTGCAGACACTTCAGGGCTGGGTTCTTCAGTGGTATAGGAGCACCTTACAACAAAATGAAGCCACTAGCTCAGCCCCTGCTCACCCCAGTCCAAGGTTTTGCCTTTGGATATAGACAAGGGAAGCCTCAACCCCTTGCCTGCTCCTGTGGTTGTAGAAAAAATGACTAAGTCCCACTTTTCTCCAGCTAGTAGGAACATTTGTGCTGGCAAGTACTGGTGCCCTCAGGTCAGGGTTCTAGGCAACAGTTATCTATATAGGCAGGGAGCCTTCAGGTTTCAGTCATCTGCAGTAAGCTTGGCTCCTTGTTATGCGTACATCTGCTTTTAGTGTCGTTGAAGCAGGCAATCAGGATGTCAACCAGGTGGCGTCCAGTGCGACAATGTTTGTAGGTACCACCTCAATGACCACCTCCACCATGGATTCTCACACTACTACCCTTTAAAAGAGCCACTCCGGTCTCCATAACCACTCTCTCTCAGATACATTTAATTTGTTTAGGAAATGTTACATAAGACAGAGGACTACAAGGTGTAGGAGTCACGGTCATCCATACTGGTAGGCAGTATAGTTTATGAGTGCTTGTCCTGGAGAAGCACAAACTCAGAATTTAAAATGTAACACTATGGTTGCGGGTTCTCTTTAATAATAATTGATTTCTACCCAAATGAACCCGTTTTGCAACATTAGGATAAAGAAGGATTGGGGGGAAAAATCATATTGCTTTAATCTATACCTTCATATCTCCATGCAGCTCTTTGATGAGTTAATAGCTTACTGTTCTATATTAGATTTATAACTTGCAAGTGACATAAGGATCTCTTTGACAAAAGCAGTAACAGTCTGAATTTTTTTACTTTATTAGGTTTCACCTGCACAGCGCTTGTGAAATCTATTGTACTTAATATAACTCTTAACAGGGGCTCACATCCCGTCCCTTTGCTTTCCTTGCTTTTAATTGGTTCCTGTGCTTGCCACTTACTTTTCCTCCGTTTCTATTGGCTGTTGCACTATTTCCTGCATCTTCCAATGCTTGTTCCTCATGTGTTTATTCTTATCAGTTTCCCATCGCTCAAGAACTGTTTTCATTCGCTTTGGTGGGTGGAACTTCATTGCTTGCCCCGCGTTTTTTGTTTAAATTTACCTAATCACTCTCTGCCAGCATGGATTTGAAGCCTGCTTGTCATCGCCATGGTTTTCTATTTCTCCTTTTAACTTAAACTTTTAGTGTTAGCACGCTTTTCAAGCGTGCTTGCGAGCCGACACAGAGACTCAAACCCAGCCCACTGGCCAAATCAGTCCTATGTTGCCTCTCTGTACGCAGATATACCACTTCATTGGGAGTTATCATAATAACCTTTTTCCCCGTGACCAATCCCGCCTATTGACATCCTATTTCTTTGGCCTGGATTAGGTCGCCCCACATCCTCTTGAGTTGGCATTCTAGGTGTGTACAAATGATCTCAGCTTCAGGTTAAGCGTGATCCATGCCAACCTGATTGATGCAGGTGCCGGGTGGTAGAAGCTTTGCTCCCCGGTAGTTCTCACTGCAACTCTCCCACTTGCCTCTTTGATTTCATAATAGCATTGGCCTCATTCTTAACCACTTCTCCATTTGTTACCACCTAGTGCCAAGGGCTTAAGTCAGTGCCAGGTACATCAGGGGGGCCATGATTGCTGTGTGTTATTCTTGTTTATTATTATTACTTGCCTCTTCAAAGAAGTAAATGTAATTTGTATGTTAATCTGGCCTCGCCCTAAAAATATAGTGCAGCTAACAAAGTTCACTTATTGAAATTACAAGCAGCCTCTTAAGACTGCATTTCAATGTTTTTAATGCTGGAGAGACAGGCGTAGATACATCTCAGTTACAGGCAAACAGGAGTTTCACATAATGACACACGGAACCATGCAGGAAGCCCTGTTAAGCAAAACATTTTATGTTACACTATGCTACTTGTGAAGGCATGCTGTGGTCCTGAGGGAGTGTGAGTCAATCTAGCTCTTCTCTTATGTTGTTAATCTCCAGGTATGTCGTTTTTCACACAAAATGGCATCTCAAGGAACTGAGGTAAGGCATGTCACACAGAAACACATATATTTAATCAATTCAATTATATCATACATAGTTATACCTAAAATTTAATATGATGTTGTGAAATTTGTGAGGGGATGTGTCATGCTAACTGAGCAACACCACAGATCATATACAGCACATATTTGTGAACAGGTGTCTGGGGTTGCATTTACAGGTGTAGCTTGTCCTGTGGCTTAGCAAAGGTGTCATGATCCCTATTGCAAGCATGGAAACTACAGCACCAGCTGCTGTTTGGTTGGTAAACTACATCAATACCCTGCGTTCAGTGGTCCCCTCAATCTACTTGGCCTTGGCACCACTGCACTTGCTGCCCATCGATTGCTACGCCTCTGGCTCTAAGATAACTGTAATGGACATCAGAACTAATCCTGCCTTCTGTGTTTGTGTATGGATGGCTAGCCAAAACATTTTAAGAAGTGCACAGAAAAAAAGAAACTCACCTGTACAATGCTATGTGAACCCCCACAGTCGATGTACCCTTCATGTCCTAAGAAAGTTGCATGGACCTAGAGAGCCGGTCAATTTTTACTATCAATATTTTTGTCACGCTTCTATTTATTAATGCCTTGCCTTTGTTAGCAGCATCATTCGTTTGATTATACATCTCTGGTGGCTGACTGTGGTAATGGACACAAAACCTGCTGGAGTCAGAACTCCATTGCAGAAAATGTTGTGAGTGACTTAGGTTATTGAAACTCAAAGCATGAATATAATTTTATATTTTTCCTCAAATGCTGTATGGGTAGTATGCCATTTGTTTGTGATCCATGTTTTTTTAGCTGAATTAACATTTCAAATCATAATTGCTCTCTTAGAATGCAAGCCATGCTAACCCTGGAGTCGAAATATTCAATTATGAATATTGCAGTTTTTTGTTCACTGCTTCAAGGTGGCGGGTGCCTGTCTGGAAGCTGTAGTTTTCTATTTTTGTTTTGTTCTCTAGTCCATTCTGACATTAGTTGGTGACATCATGTGGTTTCACCCAACCTCCTACCCATTAACTCGACCCGCAGGTATTGGATAGCATAACTTACATAACACAAAGACACATTTGTTTGTTCTCTTTTTTAAAGCACTGGGGAGATTATGTGATTTTCCCAGGATCACAGGGTGATGAGCCGATTCAGAGACTTGAACCTGGTTCCCCAAGTCGGCAGCTATTTCCGTTACACCACATCTTTGCATCTTTATAGTCCCAACACTTGTAATGTGCTTACTTTGTACCAGTGCATATATCCACAGTCCTCTCCATGGGTCCACAGTCCTCTTATGCACTCCTGCCTGCTCCTGTGGTTTCAACCATATCCATCGTTTTTGCTCTCCTCGACTCAAAGGTATTGGAGCTCTTTATATGTGCACCGGTTGCATTGCACAAAGACACATTTGTTTGTTTGTTTGTTTCATTTTTTAAGGCACTGGGGAGATTATGTGATTTGCCAAGCATCACAGGATGTTGACCGAATGACGAGAGTAACTTTGCGCTTTGCTTTACTATTCTGCCATAGCCAGCACAGAAGCAGACTTCCCACCCAGACTCAGAACACCCTGACAGCAGCACTACAGGGAGTGAACATGCAATTTAATTCTCAACAAGCCTTTGAAAAGACAATACGTTTTGCTTCTGCCCTATGCAATATCTAGCACCTTTGTCAATGTTGTTTCTTAACTGTTACACAGCAACATGAGCTGCTGTCCAACATGGCTTTAAGTAATGAAAGCAAAAGCTTACTGCATCATAGCATCTTTTTTTTTTAACTTTAAGCTGTTTTGAAATGCAACTCGTGCTGCCGTGCAAAGTGCAAAAAAAAAACAAAAAAAAACACATTGACAAAGCCAATAGACACAGACGAAACCTATTGGCTTTGCCGAAGCTTGCATGCACTTTGTGATCTGCCTGGCACATGTTCTTTGGAAGAGACATAGTAACCTTCTTCAGTACCTTACGACAGAGTCGAACCTTCCACTAGAGAGAACTCCAATAGCTCTCCAGAAAGAATCTTAATCACAATGTTATCTTGACATTTTTATTGTTGCCTGAAAATACCTGGCGGCAAGGAACGCCAGCAGCAGGTGCTTTTAAAACTCTAGTATACATGCAAACACAGCGACTCAGGTTGAAATCAGCACCCAGTTCAGTGGCACTGGTCGCACCGCCCTAGAGCCGGCCCTGGCTCATCAACTAGAGTTTCGGTCCTTGGGTGCCAGGAAGAGTCAGGAGTCCTTCAGTCCTTTGCTTCAGGTAGTGCCACCTGCTTTAGTCCGTCAAAAAACACTCTTGCAGTGCTCCCAAGACATCTCCCTTCTTTTCTTCCTGACGTCTGTGTTTGCCACTTTTTAACCTTAAAGCACAGACATCTTACAGGAAGAGTTTGATTAGATTGGGCCTGAAGTGGTTGCCCATACAGAAATGTGAAACATCCACGAAAAGGGTAGAGTGTGTTGGTGTACACATTCCTGGGTGTAAGGCAAGGGTCGCATCTATAGAGGACACAGAGATTTGAGGACGGTCTAATCTGTGCATTAAAACGACACATACACACATTAGACTCTGCGGTACCTACACACCCGCAAACACATTAACTTTGTGTGTAAAACTGTGTATTGGGGAAATATGATCCGTGACTTACATATGGAGAATAACCCCATCCATATACAGCCAGACATATGACAAGGGTGTATCTGTCTTTGCGGTTAGTTACTTCTTTGAACCTATTCCAGTGTGTCTGTTATAAACTGATGGATGTGTCTTTCAGTCATGCACAAATACAGATCTCTGCTCCACACACAAAAAGACAGAGACATCAGAGCACCCTCCACTGACAAATTGCAAGCATGCACAGGAGACTGGTGTGACATTTCCAAAGAAACAATGGCAAAGCCAATAGTACTGGTCTTTGCAGGCATGCAATGTGATTCTTCTTGGCAAACACAAGCAATATATATAAAGGGAAATATATAAAACATATAAAACTAGATGAGTGGCCCAGCAGCCTAGGCAAACCATAGAAGCACACTCCTTTTTAAGTGGCAGGTAAAATGCTGTCAATTACAATGCAAGGCACACTAAGGATAGACTGGGCTGACAAATTACCCCAGGCTGTATGATATAGTAGTTGGAATGTGAATAATCCCGAAAGAGACTAATGCAGTGGTTCCCAAACTGGGAGCCGGGGCTCCCTGGTGCGCCATCAAAACTAGCCAGGGGCGCTACACACAGTTTGGAAACCACAGAGCTATTTCCAGTTTGGACACAATAAAACTACAGCCAGTGGTTCCCAAACTGTGTGTGGCACCCCTAGCTAGTTTTGATGGCGCACCAAGAGATCTGATCTGAAACCCTGGAATGTCTATACATATGTATGTATTTTTACTATGTGCTTTTTTAAACGAGGCCAGACCTAAAAATAGATGCATTTGCTCATCAATGTTATGTCATTAATATGTGTTTCACATGAAAACAAGCATGCCCCTGAGCTACAGCTCCATCAATATAGTGTATGTATGAATGTGTGTGTGTTTGTGTCCACTACCAATGGTGGTAATTACATTGCATGCATTTTACATGCATTTTGGGTGATCTCAATTCTAAGAACATCGTAATAATGTAGAGCAACAAAAAACATGAAAGGGCCTGGAACATACCAAACCTGATTTCCAGTAAAAGAATAAAATGTTTCATATTAAACAGGAAAATCAAAGAAGACATCCTGGTAGTGGTTCCACAATCAACTCTGTTTACTTCTTATATGCTATTCAGCAATGTAACACATATACAGCTAGTGACAAATCTATTAAGCAGCCATTCAGTATAACTGTCTCAGCAATCCTGACCGATGGTGTGACCTCCACCCTCCATGTGGCACCTCAGAGATGGTAACATGCAAGTAGCCCACAATACGGCAAAGCTGCACTAGTTTCCTAAATCACAGCTCGTCTACAACCCAGCAGCGGCCCGTCCATACGGGCTGATGGGCCATGCCTCCCTACCTTTTCCTGACCTGAAGAGTATCTATCAGGCTGAAAGAAAGTCAGTCTGACAGATACTCTTTATGGTTCAGGTCAGGCAGCCAGGATTTGGGCATGTGCTAAATGGGCAGACTGAGCTGAACTTTGCTGGGCTGAAGAAGGCACTGCCCTGTAGGCGTGACCTCTTCAGCTTAGCAAAGGTGCGACAAGGCCCTCCCCCACATGACGAGGGGGAGTGTCATTGATTGCCTCCGTCCTGGGCGCTTCAGTTTTAAGCCCATGAAGCTCCCAGGGCAGAGTGTCAAATCAGTAACACCTTGTCACAGAGTGGGGTAGAGTCAGCAGCCTCACTGACCCTATCCCACTCTTGACGAGTTGGGACTGCTGCCTTCCCTCATTGGCTGACCTTAGGCCACCCCATGAGGGAAGACAGCAGTTCCAACTCTCCTGGGATCTCTGACTTCCCTGTTGTAGCTGCTGAGGTGCTTTTTGTTTTTAAATGTTTGGTGCGTGCATGCTTGTATGAATGTATGTGTATGTGTTAGTGAGTGTTGTGAATGGGTGTGTGAGTGCATTTGTGAATGAATGGGTGTGAGTGAGGTGTATGTGTGCATGTGTAACCTACCCCCTCCACCGCTGTCCTCCCTCTTAAAATTACTGGCCACTGCTGCTACAACCACTAGGCTCATGTCTTCGCAGAACATACAGAAGACATCCGACCGACTAGTCTACACAAATGGTTTGAGCACCTCATGTGCAAACCAGCCTGCATAGAAAATAAGAACACTTGTTCCTTGTTTAAGCCTGCCTCAACTTTCCCATGCAAAGACAGGGCCTTAAGGGTTAAAATAAACAAGCTCACCTGTTTGCACTTTAGAAATCCAACCTAACACAAAAAGGCTATACTTTTGATGAAAAGCCTAATAATTAGAGGTCAAAAGGATGGACCGCTTCACTCTAAAAGAAGTATCTCTAAATAAAAACCCTCTCAAAGAAGTGTTAAGGCATGAGAAAGTGGGCAATAGCCCACAGCCCCCATCTTCCAAGGGGCCCCTGTGAAAGTGAACTATCTCTCTCTTTGACCTCTATCTATTCTATGTCTGTCTCTCTCCAAACCTCTCACCTCATGCTGACCTCTATCTCTGACTCAGTCTCTCTAACCAGTGTCATCTTTAGAATTGTTGTGGTCCCAGGCAACCATTAGTTCAACGTTTGTGTGGTCCTGTAAATTTTTATCATATAATTCAGTATTGTTTGGCATCACAGAGGGCATGAATTAGCAGAAAATGGATAATAAAATTAAAATTTGTTCCATACATCAGTCCCGAAAACATTCCTTGACCTCAAGATGATACTGACCCACTTACATACTGGCACATTTTTAGAAAACTCGCAGTCTCTCACGTTATTAGATATAAAGCCTCTATCACTGAGAAAACCTGGCAGAATTATGATCCTTAACTGTATGCCGCTAATGCCTGCATATACAATGGACTTTATCAACTTTACCCAAGTTGATAAGGTATCGACCACCCAAACCAATCATATATGGAAAAACACACACTCCTCATTTTGCCTTTCCACAGCACAGGGCCAGGATGAAACCGCAATATCCATTTTGGAAAGGAATCCGAATGTATGAGACATGTTCCTCTTCGTGCTATTTAGGGAATGCTTTCACTCCGGTGTGATTCTCTCTTGAAAAGGCAACAACGTCCCCCCAGTCTATAAGAAAAGAGCATGCTCACAGTGTTGTCAGGGATGTCACAGCCTTTGTTCTCAGATGTGCTGACCAGAGTGTTGCCTGCCCTTATGAAACACATGGTCAGCTACATCGTTTTCCACCAGGTGGAGGATCTGGCCACAGTTAAGGCTGACTTCTATGCACTGGGACATATCCCCAACATCATTGGTGCCATTGATGGTACACATATTGCATTTGTCCCCACCAGAAAAATGAACAGGTGTTCAGAAATAGAAAAAACTTTCACTCTCTGAATGTGCAGATGGTGTGTTTGGCGGACCAGTACATCTCCCATGTCAATGCAAAGTATCCTGCCTCTGTGCATGATGCCTTTATCTTGAGGAATAGCAGCATCCCATATGTGATGTCTCAACTCCAGAGGCACAGGGTGTGGCTAATAAGTGAGCCCATGGTCCACACCCAGTTGATGTAGGGATATGGGTGGGGATGGCCCTAAGGGTGAGTGTGTGGCTAACAGGTACACCTCAATATTTACAGGTGACTCTGGTTACCCCAACCTCTCATGGCTACTGACCCCAGTGAGGAATGCCAGGTCAAGGGCAGAGGAACGTTACAATGAGGCACATTGTCGAACAAGGAGGATCATTAAGTGAACCTTTGGCCTCCTGAAGGCCGTATTCCAGTGCCTCCATCTGACAGGGGGATCCCTGTACTACTCACCCAAGAAGGTGTGCCAGATCATCATTGCATGTTGCATGTTGCACAACCTGGCCTTGAGACGCCAGGTGCCTTTTCTGCAGGAGGATGAGCCTGGAGATGGTCGTGTGACAGCAGTGGAGCCTGTGGACATTGACGAACAGGAGGCAGAGGAAGAGGATGTGGTCAACAGAACTACACTAATTCAACAGTACTTCCAGTGACACACAGGTTAGACATTGTAACTTCACCTTCCATTGCAGTTTTGTGTTGGACATTGAACATGGCTGCCTATGGCCACTTACTGTACCCTTTGGCATCTCTATTTTCAGATCTCTGTGCCCCACTCTGGCTCCTGATGTGTTTACTGATGCCCACTACAGGTCATACCTATGTAAATATTATGGTACATTTGAATTACACTGTTTACAGTTTGTTGGAATAATACATATTTCAAATAATTGACAGACTCCATACTTGTAATAGTCCCAAGGGTGTTTATTTCAGTGCTGAAAAGTAAATGGGGATGTTCAATGGGCTGGGTTGATGATGGAGGAAAGGCCAGGATAGAGTTCAGTCTATTTGCATCACAGGTGCACTGTCCAAGGGGCCATAGGAAGTGGAGCAATGGCAGTTCAAGCTGGACAGGGTGACAGAGTGGGACACAAGGGTGACAATCAGGAGAGTCTTATTTCCTGGCGGCGGTCTTGGCAATGTTCTCTGGCTTCTGCCTGGATCGCAGGGACCGTTTGCGGGATGGTTCTCCATCTGCAGAGGGTGGGGTGCTGGTGGCATGTTGTTCCTGTGGCGGGGCCTCCTGTCCACTAGCATCAGTGGAGGTGGAGGGCTGTTCTTCCGTGTGGCTAGTGTCAGGGGCCCGTTGGTGTGCCACTGCCTCCCTCATGGTGTTGGCCATGTCTGCCAGCACCCCTGCAATGGTGACCAGGGTGGTGTGGATGTCCCTCAGGTCCTCCCTGATCCCCAGATATTGTCCCTCCTGCAGCCGCTGGGTCTCCTGCAACTTGGCCAGTATCTGGCCCATGATCTCCTGGGAATGGTGGAATGCTCCCAGGATGTTGGTGAGTGCCTCGTGGAGAGCTGGTTCCCTGGGCTTGTCCTCCCCCTGTCGCACAGCAGTCCTCCCAGCTTCCCTGTTGTCCTGTGCCTCTGTCCCCTGAACCGTGTGCCCACTGCCTCTGACCCCAGGTCGCTCATCGTCCTGTGTTTGTGGGGTTGCCTGGGGTCCCTGTAATGGTGGACACACTGCTGATTGACGTGTCCTGGGGACAGAGGGATGGGCACACTGGGTGGGTGCTGTGGTGGTGTTTCCTGAGGGGGGAGGCTCTGTGGTGGGTTGGGAATGTGCCTGGGTATCCGACTGTCCAGAGGACCCTGATGGGCCAGGTTTGTCATCCTGATCTAGGCGTGCAGAGGTGCTGTCATCACTGTGGGCCTCTTCTGTAGGGGGACTGGATGTGGCTGGCCCCTCCTCTCCGGTGACGCTGAGTGGGGGTCCTGTGGGGATGTAAATGCAGTGTTATTTTTCTGCTTGTGCCATCTTGTGCATGGGTATGTTTCCCTCTATGGTTGTTATTACCAAGGCTGCTTTGGCTTGTGTGAGTTGAGATTCGGTTGGCTAAGTGACTGTCACTGGCAGCGTACACCACAGGGCCATATTTACAAGGCCCCATAAAGCCACCTGGCATGGCTTTTCATGGCCTTGTAAATATGGACTGAGTCAATGAAGCACAAGTCGCTGCGTTGACTCACCCTGCGACAGGGAGGCCTTCCATGGGTGTTACGGTGGGTGTTCCCATGCAACACCCATGGATTTTGATGCATTTCCAGAGTTACAAGTCTGCAAAAGTTGCAACATATACACAAACCCAAACATGAAAAGAGTAAGAGAAATACTCAGTTCTCTTCCAAATATGCTAAGTGCACTGAGAGTAGAGTATTCCCACAGTTTGTGGATTCTGAATTGTGATTTGAATGCAAATCTGTCCTCAAAAGAACCAACCAAATGAGAACAGAAGAAAATGATTGCTTTTGGAGCTTTCCTCCCTTCGTGCCTCCTGAGCAGGGGCTAGACAAAAATAACTCAACATTAACAACAACCCCGCATAGCTTGGGTTTTCAGACATTAAACGGATGTTTCCACACGATCAACCGGCAAGCTATACCCATCTCTTGCCACAGAGCCAGGCGGTATAAGATTATACCATGACTATGGTAGAACTTTTTGGAACTGTAGAGGGTTTTAAAATAGCATCTCTTCTAGGGGGTGATCACTCCCACAGCACATAGCTGTTAGAAGTGAATTGATCAGAAATTAAGCCCTTGTAATGCTGGGAAGCTCCATTGATATTGAAACGGTTAGAAGAGTTAAATTAGACATAAAGTTGTCCCTCTGAATGCCCTTCTAAGAGGCATAATAGAGGAGAGTATGAACTATGAGGGGAGAGGACTGCTTGCTCCTTTTCATTGTAGGCACTGCCAATAATAATACTGACATAGAAGGAAAAGAGACCTTGTTCAATAGCAACAAGATCGTTGAAAAAGTAACTAAATCAACTGGCACAGAAAAGCATGAATGAAAGAACTGAGGAAACAATAATTAAATAATTAAGACTAGCTTGATACATTTATAAAAACTGTATCTGGCAAGAAAAGCAGAATTCAATAGAGCTGGATTCATCTACATGAAATGTGCGAGTTAAGTGATTTGGGGATGAGTTAAACAGTTGTTTAGGCAAGAAGGGAGTATAGACCTTAACAGCGTACCTTTAGCAAAAGGGACACCTTACATAAGCTCATGGCAGAAGAGTTGTTCTGAGAAGTTACTTTCTGTCTCTATATGACTACATGAACCCCCAAAACCTATGTTTTGGCACCAAAATTAAGTATATAGGTCTCATGGTTCCTGAAATATTACATCATCATTGCAACACATCCACCATTTTTAACAAGCATTTGCAATGCAACGGGTCTCTGATTTCTCAGAGTTAGAGCTATTAGCAGCTGTAAACTCCCAACCGGACTTTTCTTGCCTCATTAAATGGAAAAAAAAGAGCAGGATCGCGCTGGTAAAAAAGCGAGATCGCGCTGCGAAAAAAGAGAAAAAGTAGTCCACAAACTGGACAGAAAACAGCGAACCTTGTATGTTTTCAGTACTTGCCCACTGCGCTCGAGGAGGGCTAACCAACAGAAAAGGCATGACGTATGCATGCCTTCCACTAATGAAAGCAAGCAGATTTTAAAAGGCAATCACACGAACCAATGAAAGACACTGACGTGACATGGGCGGGACTCTGAGCCCTTTTCTAACTGCTACAGCGTCTCACAAACGATAAGCATGCGCAAGCGCATGCCACTCTGGCTCGACCCTAAAAATGATGTCACTATCCCTGGCAATTGGTGAATTTACATCCATGAACTTCAATGAATACATATTAAGTATTACTCCACACTCATCTCCACAAGGATACATTTTAAATATTTGTTAACCCTTGTTAACTCTTGAATGCATCATTGAACAGATATTCTTGGCCAAGTTGTGGCACTCATGCTAAGGATATCCAGGAAAATGAATGGCTGAGCCAGCCTTGGCAGGACTCATGATCAAGTAACTAATATTCAAATTACTGTGCCATATCCAGATGCCAACAAAAGACAATAGTGCCCTATTTCACTTCCTTTAAATTAACGGGTAAAGGGAATGGTAAGACGTAGGAGGCAAAGAGATCACTTGAGCAACTGCTGCATACTTAGAGACCATTGTTCATCTCACTGAGACGTCCTACCAGTCTCAGAATTGTAAAGGTGCAGAGAATAGAACTAGGCCAAACAAACATGACCCATCCCCCAGCCTCTGCCTCAACCGCCTGCATTGTTTCAAGCGGAAGACTCACTGAACGGTTCTGTTTTCTAGAAACTTACATCGGCAAGCATAGGTAAGGCGACTGAATCATGGGAGCAGGCATGGAGAGAGGTTGAGTATTGAGTGCTGGGCGATGGTCAGAGCTAAAGTGAAGAGAGGAGATGTGAACAGGGAGGTGGGGATAGAGAATGGCAAAAAAAGGAGGGGGTAAGAAGACACATGAAGAGTAAATGAAGAACAATGAAAAGAGGCAAGACGATGCACTGTCATGGAGTGCAAAAATTAAATTAAACAGCAAAAAAGCTTAAGCAAGTAGTTCCATTTCATCAGCAGTGGAAGGAGACAAATCCCCAAACAGACGTCAAGGTACTGCGGCTGAGCAAGGGCTAACTCCGTGGAGTATTGCTTAGAATGATGTCTGAGAGAGAGCTGGAGCTGCCCATTGAGACCACAGCAATGAGGAAAATACAATACTTAGCAGACAGCAGAGAGTAGAAAAAATAACAGACAGAGGAATTTGATGCAGAATAAGACGATGAAAGTGAGAGAAAAATGAGAGGAGGAATAAGACAGAACAGTGTAAAAGGGACACAAAGAGGGAAAAGGAAAAAGGAAAACGAGGTAAGGAATAAGAAGAAAGGAGAGCAGAGAAACATGGAGTGAGATGGCAAGGAAAGTAGAGAGGAGGAAAATAGAGTGAGAGAATGGTGACAGCAAGTGAAAAAGGCAGAAGTGGGCTGGAGTATGTGATGAGGAAGAAGGTGGGAGGAAACGATGGAGAGTGTAAAAGAATGAAGATGGCAAGACAGGCGAAAGGTGAAACGATGAGAAGAGTGAGAAAGAATAGAATGCATGGGTAAGTGCAGGAGAAAGTAGGATGGAACTTGAAAAGATGCAGGAGAGAGTACATGGGAGAGAGGAGATGTTATAAATGAGAATGAGGGAAAAAAAGAGACAGAAAAATAGAAAAGATGGCACTCGTAGACACTGTTTGCTTATCCTGAAGCCGGCAGTCTGCATAGCCTGAGAGTATATACACTGTCAGAAATTAACAGGTTACACTTTGTGAACTGTTACCAACCAGCCTGTCTTAGCAGTTTAGTGCCCATGTCATGCTTTGCTACCAGATGAGGGCCGCAAACCATTTGTACACTTCCTTACAAGCCCAGACATGGTGAGGTCACTTGGTTGCCCATGCAACATTCAAAAATTCAAAATGTGTGCTTTTCAGTCCATGACTGTAATGTGCAATGCACATTTCCGAGGCCTCCTGGCGCATAATAACAAATTAATGATTGCGTTCAGTAACAATATCATAATAGTTTTTTTTGTTTGTAAAGTTGCAAGAGACTTCGTTAACAGCTACCTAATTAAAAGAATGGGCTTAGTTAATTTAAATTGACTGAAATTATCTTTAAAATTTGGTAATTTGTTGAAAAAGACAAGAAAGATTCAGAGTAATTCCAATATTAACGAATCTAAATAAATTCTTAAAGAAGTGGTTCTTCACAATTAGGCACACTCTGCACTTCATCTTTTTGCTTAGCTTCTGCTAGGTAGGATGTGCACATTGATAAAACGTTGGTCGAGATGTTTATGAAAATGTCCTCGTCAGCAACGTATACACGAGCTTCACAGAGTCACGTATGTCGTGCAGTCTGTATTTTTTAATGCTGGGAACTTTGTGATTTGAGAGACATGTTCTCACGCTTTAGTTCTGCTTTTTGTATGAGTAATCGCTGTCGTTCAGCATTTTTCAAAATGGATGATATCTTAAAAATGCAAAGCGCTCGACTTCTCCCAAGCGACATCGCGTTGCGAAAATAGAAAAAAAGTAGTCCACGAACCGGACGGAAAACAGGGAGCCTCGCATGTTTTCAGTACTTGGTTGATGAGCTCGAGGAGGGCTAACCACCAGAAAAGGTATGACGTATGCATGCCTTCCACTAATGAAATCAAGCAGATTCTAACAGGCAAGCCCGCGAACCAATGAAAGACACTGACGTGACGTGGACGGGGTTCCGAGCCTTTTTTAATTCCTAAAGCGTCTCACTAGCGAAATGCATGCGCAAGAGCATGCGAAGCAGGCTCGATCCTAAAAATGGTGTCAAGAAAAAATCGGCCCGATTAGTAATGTCCAACCAAGCTAAGTTACTTCTCTAATGATATAAAAACACAAATCAAAAAAGAAAATCTCTGGACACAATTTTTAAACAGAAGTATATCAAGGGGCTAGGAATATAGGCCCTCATTTTGACCCTACCAGTCTTTTGACCGCCAGGGTTAATGTGGCAGTAACATTGCCACATTATGAGTGTGGTGGGTTGGCCGCATCCAACCCGCCACATCACCACTCATACCGCCATTGCAGTATGAATCTCAGGGCGGGAGATGTGCATCTCTGACCCGGTGGTCCACACATGACCGCCAGCAGTATAATAAGTCTGCATACTGCCATGGTTTTCGCTGCGGTACCACCGCCACGATACCATGGCAGTAGCACTACTGGTGACAGGGAATTCTGGTAGAAGGCTTCCCCACCCCCAGCAATCACCTAACCCCCACCAACCCCCGTTGAATCACAACGCCCCTCCAACCCCCACCTCCCCAGAATCACAGCACCCGCCTGGCCCCCACCCCCCCTAAAATCACAGCACCCACCAAACCCCCTCCCCGCAACCATGCACTCACACACGCACCATGCATGCACCCATGCACCACCACTTCCATACACACATTCACTCACACATAGTCACACGCATTCAGACACATGCATACCACCACGCATACACCACAACACTCACAGACGCATACACACACGCACACACACATGCAGACACCACACACTAACACACAACACCCCCTCCCCTGATGGACGCCTGACTTACCTTGTCCATCGAGGAGGTAATCCAGCAGTGAACGGAAAGTGGCACTGCTACCGGCAGCAGTGCCCCGCCAGCAGGACACCGCCAGGCCATCTGTTTGGTCAAAATAAGGCTGGCAGTGTCCTACTGCCAGGCGGTGCAGGTGCAAGCACCACCCAAGCGTCTCGTCCGCCAGCATGGCTGCTGCCAGATTTGCACCCTAAATGTGGCAGAAATCTGGCAGTATCCATGTTTTGGAAGGCAGAAGACTCCCAGCACTGGCGGTCTTCTGGCGCCCATGGCTTTGACGGTCTCGGTTTAAGACTGCCAAAGTCATCATGAGGGCCTTAGTGTCTATTCATAAAAAGGGGTTTTACTCCTTGCAGGCAAACTACTGCATGACTCTATTGCTAGACACAGAGGAAAATTATTCACTAAAATTCTCTATGGGGAACTGACGCATTGGGTAACCACAGATGGCTTACTTCTTATTATCTAACAGGCTTTCAGAAAGAATGTGGAATGGAAGACAATTTATTGAGAAATTTCTCTCAGTTAGAAAACAATTAACTGTTCCAAAAAGCAAGCCCCTGCATGTTGCCTTCATTGACTTGGGAACAGCTTTTGATAGCATAGAACGAGGGAGATTAATAAAATGGGAAAGCCCATTGGCTCTGTTGACCACATCGGGGGTCATTCTGACCTCGGCGGTAAAAGGCCCTTACCGCCGGTCAGAAGACCGCCATAACACCGCCGCGGCCGCGGTTAACCGCCACAGTCATTCTGACCCACAACGGCCAAACCTCCAAAAATCCGTCCTCCACTGCAGCCCGCCACATCAGCGGGCAGCGAGAAACTGGAGATGACCAAACCTCCACCGTCACGCCAACAGAAATACGCCCATGCCATTACGACCCACGAATCCACACGGCGTTCATTCAAACGCGGTATTCCATTGGCGCTACACACCGCCGCGGTCAGAATACACACACAGCACCAAAACACAGCCACATTGGACAATTTGAAATACACACACCTGATACACATACACACACCACTCCCACACAATCAACCAACTATAAAACACACACCCACATCACCCACAAACCCCTGCGACCATAATTACTGAGAGAAGGAGAGAGAGACACAGCAGACAATCCCTAGCAAGACACACTGAGGCACACTACACCATCACACACACCACATAGTAGCACAAAGCACCACTCACCAACATACTTATCATCACATACACCACCCCACACCTCACCCACACCACCCCATGGCACCCCAAAGGCACCCACGCTTTTCGGACCAAGAACTCCGGGTCATGGTGGAGGAAATCCTAAGAGTGGAACCCCAGCTCTTCGGCTCGCAGGTGCAGCACACCAGTATAGCTAGGAAGGCGGAGCTATGGCAGCGGATCGTGGACAGGGTCAACGCGGTGGGACAGCATCCCAGGAATAGGGAGGACATCCGCAAAAGATGGAACGACCTACGGGGGAAGGTCCGATCGATGGTCTCCAGGCACAACATCGCGGTCCAGAAGACTGGCGGCGGACCCCCACCCACCCCTCCCGAATTCACATCGTGGGAGCAAGACGTCTTGAACATCCTGCATCCTCAGGGCCTCGCAGGAGTAGCCGGAGGAATGGACTCTGGTAAGTCCAATCTCAACTACTATATCCCCCCACCCCACCAGCATGCCAACCCACACCCCCACCCTCACCCCCAACCCCCCAGCACACATCCTCCCTGACAATGTCTCACCAGCACAACCCACCCATCCCAACACCAACTCCTGCATGCCAACACAAATCATGGGCACCCATCACCTAAGCATGACCACTGCACTAACCCCCCCCCCCACTAACTACCCTCACAACACCTCCCTCAAGGGAATGCCTGCACTGGGGGACAAGGGCACCCATAACACGCACGCTATTGCACACACAGAAACAATAACCAAACTCTCTTACCCCATGCAGGACCCGAACGACAACACACCAGCCAGGAGGGTCCAGAAGTGTCCATCCCACCACCGGAACAGGCCCACACTGAGGATAGCAGCTCTGTCGACAGTGAACCTGATGACCAGCCCGGACCATCGGGGACCTCTGGGCAGTCGGTTCCCCTCAGGCAGCCACAGGCCACACCAGACCCGACCCCCTCTGCCAACACCAGCACAGCTCCCACCCAGCGGGCCCATGCCTCTGTCTCTAGGACAGCTCAATCAGCGGTGTGTCTGCCACTACAGGGCACCCAGGCTAACCCAACACCCCAACAACAACAGGGACCTGGGGGAAGTGGTAGCGGGCACACCGTCCAGGGGACAGAGGCCGGGGGAAACCGGGCAGCTCGGAGGGCTGCTGTGCGACAGGGGGGGGAGGAGAGGCCCAGGGAACCCACTCTCCAAGAGGCCCTCACCACCCTCATGGGGGCATACCACCACTCCCAAGAAACCATGGCGACGGTACTGGCCAGGTTCACTGAGATCCAGGCACAGCAGGAGGAACGCTACATGGGGTTCAGGGAGGAGCTGAGAATCATCGGGACCGCAATGGGGACCATCGTCCTGGCCCTCCACAGGATAGAGGACGCGTTGCGGGACCATGGTGCACCACACAGGGCCCCTGTCACTAGCCCGGACCAGGAACAGCCTACCACCTCCGCCGGCGCTAGTGGACAGGAGGTCCCAACACCTCGACAGCCCCCCAGAACCCCACCTCCTGCTGAAGAACAACCACCCCGTAAGAGGAGCCTGAGACCAAAAAAAAAGACAGAGTAGGATGTCAAGACCCCCGCCAGCAGGACATACCCCCTCAAGTCTTCCCACTGTCCCACATTGCCACCCTGTCCAACCATGAACTGCCTATGCTCCATCCTTCCACAGGCAAAAGGACAATGCACCTGTGAGACTGAGAACTGGACTCTGCCATGGATATTCCTCCACCCCCACCCATCACCCTTAGAATCACATGTACCGATATCTAGCACTGTAAATAAATCACATTTTGCACACAAATCTGTTTTGAGTCATGCTGTATTATTAACAAATGTATTACATATTACTGTTCAATTTCTGTTCTGTCAATTAGTCATGACAACATACCAATGTCAATACGCTGTATTTCATGGGCGAACCAAGCAGAAGTCAGGTACTGAGTCAGACAGCACTGAGAAGGGAAGGGAAAGGCAAAAATTTATGAAAAACATCTGTGGGGAACTACAGAAAGTACAGATGCAGGAGGCTATAAGCAATTGTGAAATGGCGTGGGTGATTCTTACCTGTGTGTTACTGGAAATACTGTTGTATCACTCTGTCCCTATTGTCTGTGTCGTCCTCAGAGTCTTCCTCCTCTTCACTCTCCACAGGCTCCACGGCTTCTACAACACCACCATCTGGACCATCCTCCTGCAGGAAAGGCACCTGGCGTCGCAAAGCCAGGTTGTGGAGCATACAGCATGCCACGATGATATGGCACACCTTCTTTGGTGAGTACATTAGGGATCCACCTGTCATATGCAGGCACCTAAACCTGGCCTTCAGGAGCCCAAAGGTTCGCTCAATCACCCTCCTAGTACGCCCATGGGCCTCATTGTACCGTTCCTCTGACCTGGTCCTGGGATTCCTCACTGGGGTCAATAGCCACGGCAGGTTGGGGTAACCAGAGTCACCTATTAGCCACACACGCTGTCTCTGTAGCTGTTCCATCACATAGGGAATGCTGCTATTTCGCATAACATACGCGTCATGCACTGACCGTGGGAACTTGGCATTTACATGGGAGATGTACTGGTCAGCCAAACAGACCACCTGGATATTCATTGAATGGTAATTCTTCCTGTTCCTGTACACCTGTTCATCGTCATTTGGGGGGACTAAAGCCACATGGGTCCCATCAATTGCACCAATGATGTTGGGGATGTGTCCAAGGGCATAGAAATCAGCTTTCACTGTAGGCAAATCACCCTCCTCTGGGAAAATGATGTAGCTCCGCATGAGTTTCATCAGGGCAGACAACACTCTGGATAAGATCTTGGAAAACATAGGCTGAGACATCCCAGATGACATGGCCACTGTTGTCTGGAATGAGCCAGTTGCAAAGAAATGGAGGACAGACAGAACCTGCACTAGAGGGGGAATTCCTGTGGGTTGGCGGATGGGGGACATCAGGGCTGGCTCCAGCTGGGCACACAGTTCATGGATGGAGGCTCGGTCAAGTCGGTATCGTAGTATTATGTTGCGTTCTTCCATTGTGGACAGGTCCACCAGCGGCCGGTACACGCGAGGATTCCTCCTTCTCATCGCTAGTCCCAGCGGACGGTGCCTAGGAAGGAGAATATGGAGTACAGAGTCAATCCACTCACAGGTACGTACAACACAGCTTGCACAGTACAGGTAAATGTATGGTTTGATATGTTTGTATGTGTGCCATTGCAAGGCCTAGGCCTGTGTGACGCATTAGAAATTAAGCCATGTGGGCCCTTGAAATGGCCGATGCCTGACCTGTGAAGTGGGACAATGGGATGTGAGGTCACTGCGCTGGCGGGGCACACCGTGGCGGTAGGCGGTCGAAGACCGCTGTGCGAAGACGCATTGGTTAACATTGAAGCCTATGGGTTTCAGGAGCCAATGACGATGTGCGCCGGCGGTCGCGGGACGCACCGTCGCGGGACGCACCACCGCGGGCGTCACTGCCATTTTCTATCTGCTCAATCATTCAAGACCTGATCATCCACAGGAGAGGACCTATACTGCAAGTGCTGCTGTGAACTCGGTCTGGAAGTGACAATGGCTGCTGCTACTGGTGAAAGGGCCCCCGCCTTCAGTTCAGAAGAGTTGGAGAAGCTCGTGGACGGGGTCCTCCCCCAGTATGCGCTACTCTACGGTCCTCCAGACCAACAGGTGAGTACACTCAGTGCACATTGAATGGGTTATGCCTGTGTGGAGGGGGGGGGATGTAAGTTGGTGGGGTGTGGAGGGAATGAGGAGTGCAACGCACGACAGATGAGAGAATGGGAACCATGACAGGGTTGGGGAGGGGGGGGCATGTACTCCAAACATGCAGATATGTGACGGTTTCTCTTTCCCACCCTGTACATGTCAAACAGGTGAGCGCCCACCAGAAAATCGATATTTGGCGTGCCATCGCCAATGAAGTCCGGAACTTGGGGGTCTACAACAGACGAGGCACCCACTGCCGCAAGAGGTGGGAGGACATCCGCCGCGGAACGAGGAAGACCGCAGAAACACTGCTGGGGATGGCCTCCCGACCTAGGAGGGGTGCCAGTCGCAACATGACCCCCCTGATGTCCCGGATCCTGGCGGTGGCCTACCCTAATTTGGATGGGCGCTTGAGGACAGCACAGCAGACACAAGGGGGTGAGTATCCACACATTCTCCTATCTGTATGCGCATTGGAGGCGTCTGGGTGGGGGAGGAGGGCTGTGGGTGACATTAGGCCAGGGCGCTCTCTGTAGTGTAGTCCGCTCCCTTAGGCATGGCCCTGTGTCCCCGCCCCCCACCTCTGTAGGGTGCCAAGTGCAGCTACCCATGCTCCAGCATCACACATGTGCGCGTGTGTTGTCCCTAGACCTGTTTGCCTAGTCAGAAGTACTGAGTAGTGTACCCCAAGTTCGCGACTTAGTGCACGAGGCACCTGTGTCTGTCCTCTCCGCAAAGGGTATTGCTAAGGCATGCACTCAACTTTGTTTCATTTCTCCCCCCACCCTAAATCTTTGTCTTCTTGTGTTTTAGCATCATCAGGCGGAGGAGATTTGGCGTCGGAGCAGGAGGGAGCTGCAGGTCACCAGGCCCCGGTGGGCACTGACACAGACACCGAGGGCACCAGTGATCTGGAGGGCGAGGGGAGCACCACAACGGGGGCCGGTGGAGACACCAGCGACACGGACACGTCCTCGTTTGGGAGCTCTCTAGCGGTGGCGGCACCATCTGTGCCCCCCGCAACAACAGGTACAGCCGCCACCCAGCGCACCAGCACCGCCCTCCCAGCAGCCCCTCAGTCTTCGCTCCGTGGCCGCTCGGCCAGGAAGGCGCGCGTCTCCTTCACCCCAGGCACCTCAGCCCCTGCCTCTGTTACCCCTGCTGCCCTCAGTGCGGAGCTCATTGACCTGGTGAGGACGGTCATTGTTGGGCAGACTACCCTTCTGAATGCCATCCAGGGGGTGGAAAGGGAGGTGCATCGGAGCAATGCCTACCTGGAGGGCATTCATTCGGGTCAGGCTGCCCATCAACGAGCGTTCACTGCTCTGGCCTCAGCACTGACGGCAGCCATTGTCCCTGTCTCCAGTCTCCCTCTTCTATCTGCCTCCACCCTTTCTCTGTCTCCTGTACCTCAACCTATCCCATCCACACCATCAGACCAGCCTGCACACACCTCAACACCCAAGGCCAGCTCATCCAAACATAAGCACCACAGAAAACACAAGCATTCACCCAAGCAACACACAGATGCAGACATATCAACAGTCACTACCACCTCTGTGTCCCCGTCCTCCTAGTCTCCCTCCTCCCTCCCTGTGACGTCTACACTCACACCTGCATGCACCCCAACATCAGCCAGTTCTTCCACCACCAGCAAACCCTCCACTACAGTCCGCACACCTGCAGTCACCACCCCCACTGGCATTTACACGTCCCCTGTGTCCTCTCCCACTGTGTCTGTCACCCCCTCTTCCAAGACACATAAACGCAGGCAGACACCCAAACAACAGCCAACCACCTCACCACAGCCTACGTCCCAGTCACCTGCACCCAAGGACAGCACACCTGGCTCTCATACAACCACATCCTCTTCCTCCACTTCTCTCACCACTACTCCTACCCCTTACCTTGGTCCCAAGAAAAATTACCTCTCCAGTTTTGACCTCTCTCCCTCCCCCGACCCCCCCCCTCCAACTGGGAAAAGTGCCAAGGGCACCTCAGCCACCACCAGCCCAACTTCTACAGTGCAAGTGGTGCATGGCATGTGGAGTCCACCCCTTGGCGGCAGTAACACTTCGGTGAGCAGCAAGGGGACAGCCAGCCCCCCCCCCAGGCAAGAGGACCCGGAAATTGAAGGGCCGCCGTGAGCGGACAGAGACGGCTGCCCCCAAGGAGGTGACTCCGGCCACTTCACCGGCCACAGCAGCCAGGGGAGGCAAGGGCCCGAGAGCCCCATCTAAGGAGCGGAAGGACAGCAGGGCGGAGAGGACAACCACCAGGAGCGCGGAGCAGGAGGGCCCCACAAGCCCCATCCCGGCTGCAAGGGACGACACCAAAGGGCCCAGGACTCACTCCCCGAAGGGGCCTGACACAGCACGGTCGGAGGGCGAGTGAGCAGGGTGTCCAGGCCAGGTATGACTCCCTTGACATACTGCAAGAGCACCGCTGAACAAGGCCCCGCCGTGAAGACAGGTACCGCTGAACAGGGCCCCGCCGTGAAGACAGGTACCGCTGAACAGGGCCCCGCCGTGAAGACAGGTACCGCTGAACAGGGCCCCGCCGTGCAGAAGAGCACCGCTGAACAGGGCCCCGCCGTGCAGAAGAGCACCGCTGAACAGGGCCCCGCCGTGAAGACAGGTACCGCTGAACAGGGCCCCGCCGTGAAGACAGGTACCGCTGAACAGGGCCCCGCCGTCTCAAGCACCGCTCCGCTGGGCCCTTCCTGTCAAGCACCGCTCCGCTGGGCCCTTCCTGTCAAGCACCGCTCCGCTGGGCCCTTCCTGTCAAGCACCGCTCCGCTGGACCCTTCCTGTCAAGCACCGCTCCGCTGGACATCGCCATGTCATGCACCGCTGCGCTGGGTCCCGCCGTCTCAGGCACTGTTTATGGTTCACTGTGCCCACCATGCCTCCTCCTTGACCAGTGGACTCTGTAATCCACCTGAGAGACTGTGGCTTTGCACTCCCCAGGATGGCACTGTGGGCAATCCACCCACTGTAGAGACTTGAGAGACTGTGGCTTTGCACTCCCCAGGATGGTCCAGTGGGCAATCCACCCACTGTAGAGACATTGAGAGACTGTGGCTTTGCACTCCCCAGGATGGTACAGTGGGCATGGTGGCTCCTCGTGGATCTGGCGTCGTGGACTCATGTGGCTGTGGTGGCCCCCCCTTCCCTTCCCCCTGAGGTGCCTGTAGTTTTGACATCAGATGCCCCTGCAGTGTTCTCTCCAAAGGACTCAGGTCTCGTGTGTGGGCTTTGCCCTTGTTTCGCAGAACCTTGGCCCACGGACATGTTAGATTCGTAGGATGTGCAGGACTTGTTACTTCAGTGATACACTGATGTGTATATCTTTTTGGTTTTTGTAAATATTTTTCACGGTTGCTCAATTATTTCCAGGTGCTTTTTTTGTACATGAAAATTTATTCCAAATTTGGTTGTGTCATTGTATTTTTAAAGGGTCTTTGTGTGGTGTCACTGTGACTTCCTGCTCTGCATTGGTGTGTACATATTGGGGGGGTGGGGGGGTCGCATATGTGTATGCCCATAACCTTTCTTCCTCCCCCCTCCCGTGTGTCGTAGGTGCAGTACTCACCGTTGACGTCTGCGCCGGAGTTCGTACTCGTGGTAGATGAGCAGGTAGACGAGAGCAGGTATAATGTTCAATTCGGGTTCCATGCTGTCCGGATTCCGCGTGGAGTGTCTCGAGGTGAGCGTTTTCCATTGGAAATGTCTGTTTCCGCCGTGTTTTTATCGGCGGGGCTCCCGCCCCGGAAAAGGTGGCGGATTGGTGGGTCGTGATAGGGTGGACGGTACATTGTCTGCCGCCTGGCTGTTGGCGGTGACCGCCGCGCTGTTTGTTTGTTCCGCCGTGGCGGTCGGAGTGTTAATGCGGCGGGCTGTGTTGGCGGTTCCCGCCAGGGTCAGAATTGCATTTTTTTGTCCGCCGGCCTGTTGGCGGGTTGGCCGCCGCTTTATCACCGACCGCCAGGGTCAGAATGACCCCCATCGTTTCACTATATACACAAACCTTGGTAAGACTGCGACTAATCCTCGAAATGGTAGTGTGAGAGAAGATCTTAACTGATAAGGGACTTATGCATGGCTGCATAGTTGCACCTCTGCTCTTTAACTTGTATTTGGCAGATGTGGGGAATGTATTAAGTACAGTAACTACATATCCCCCAAAATTAGGTCAGCAAGGCACAGGCATACTACATTACGCAGATGACACAGTCCTCTAAGATTCCTGAAGGTCTCCAAAATGCATTGACCTCTTTACATAGTTACTGCCTCGAAACAAGTCTCACAATTAACACAGAAAAAACGAAAGTATACATTTTTGGAAGTAATTAAAAAAGGCTATTGGGAGGTACGAGACAACTTCCTTGAACAAGTTAAATGCTATCTGTAATAAATATGGTTATTAGTTGAGAAGGAAGGTACCCATCTGAGTAAATAACCATAATCATTGTTAGGGTGAATTACTAAAGTCACTAAATGACGTGACTGAGCTCAACGCCCTGCTAGCTACGGGACAGAGCAGACAGGCTTAAATTAGAGGCAATGTGTAAAGTATTTATGCAGTACTAGAACAGTAATAACATTGAAACGCAACACCATAAAAATTACAAAATGTATTAGAAAAGTAGAGTAAAATGTAAAACAACATTCATTAAGGGGAACTAGAGATACGATTTTTTAAAGTTTAGATATAACATATACAGAACACATCACAACTATTAGGTAGGTGACCAAGACTATCTGGCTTAAGTTATTTAGACATGCTGCAGCAGTGATAAAGATCAGAAAGAGGGGGAAAGGAAGGTTATTATCACTGAAAGTATGACGTGAAGACCTTTTGGCAAAGGTTGCACCATTAGTTGAGCGTTCAGGATCTCAAAGCTCTAGCTGAGGTGACAATGTATGTTAAACCAAGATATGGAAAGGAAGAACGCCAGTGCTGTAATTGTGGATCTGGACCAGAAGAATGAAGTAGGAGATTTTAATTTCAAAGAGAGAAGCTATCCACTCTTCAGGGATGTCCAGGAATACCGCTGAATGTAAATTACAGTTGTGAGGTGAAAGCCTCAGGCATTGTAAGTGATTCACATATTGTTGAATAGGAACGTTCGGGTTGAGCGGGGGAGATTATAGTGCCTCTATACCACTTTTAAAGAACACGGGATATAAACGACAGCCCAGGGGAAACCACTGGAGAGGTGGGAAGATTTTAAACTTTACATTGTCACAGACTGTGACATATTACTCAGTAAGGATATAAAACACCCCAGAACATCCAGTTCTATCTTGCCTCAAGAGTACAAGCAAGGCCATGCTGTCTACTGTATCGTAGGCTGCTGAAAGACTGTACAATTTAGCAGAAGGTTAGAATTCCAAGTAAATGTTTGAATTGTGTTTTTACCTTCATTATGAGATCAGATTATTCATCGAGTTGAAGGCATGGAATTAGAGATGTTATTTCAGTAAATGTGGCAGTCTATACTGAGGTTATTAGAGGAGTAATGGAGGACCCAGACGATGTCAGTTCTGAAGATAGAAGGGATTGGTGAAGGAAGCATCATGACAGGAGGCTTGTAGAAGATGCAGAACATGCTGATTTTTCAGAAGTATTTTGCTGACAAACAGCATTAAATCTGAAGGTGTGGATAATATACTATAGTTTTCTAAAATGAGTACAATTCCAAAGCCTTCTGGTTCCGCTTTTCTTTGAGAAGAAGAGTATAAATGAGTGGAAATAATTGAAAATTGGCATAAATAAGGGTGAGCACCACTATTTCGCAAAGATAAGGAGGTACGGGCTATGCTATCTATTGTGAGTTGCAACTAGACAAAGTTCATATATGTAAGGATGCATTTTACAGAAGTTGATATTTTAGGTTTCACAGTAATCTCATGCTGTATTGTGTTCTACCCGCCCCATATCTCACTACCACATCATTTAATATGTATGTTGAGGTAATTTTCTATAATAAAATGAAAAATAATGACACTAACTCTATAAAGGAATTTATTTGGAAATAAGGTATTTTGTAGAACAACAGATACTTTCAGTGAGCAGGTAACCCACAACAGTGAGTCAGTTGAGTAATGATATTGTAGGTGATAGTGCAAATCTGAACATGCATTGGCCATCCTTGGTAATAAACATGCACTACAGATTACTAAGTAATGGGGCACATTTAAACAAATTTAAATATGGATAGAATTATTGATGGTGCTTCCTTCAGATTAATGCTTGCACTGCCACAGTTGGAAATTCTTATCCATTGTGGTCACTTTTGGCATGATGGTACCCAATCTTGCTGTGATGTGTAGGCACATTTATAATGTTCTCAATATCATTGTCTGAGGCCACAGCCCGTAAAATTTCTGTAACTTGCGTGCAGACATCCACGAAATCACCCTCTCAGTGCACTCCCTTATTCAACATTCATCCATCCACTGCTTATTCACCCATAAATTACCTATGCACATGGCTATTTATTCATTCATCTATCCCTACAGTCTGTAATCCATCCAACCATTTATGATTTGCCACATTTATCTACCCATCTATTTACATAACCACACACAGAAACTCAACAAACAAAAAAGAAACAATTCACTGATAAAATACAAAAGTCAACCCTACTGGCTTTGCCAATGGTTATTTACATATGTGGGTGGGTTTTATTCCATATATCTATTTCAACAGGTTTTCTAAAGAAACTTCGGAATTAAGGGCCAGATGTACTAAGAGATTTAGCAGTTGCAAACCCACTTGATTAAATAAATTAAAGAGTATGCTACCTCCAAATCAATCATGCACAAAACTCTTTTTGTGAGTTGGAAACCTTTTCTAGCTTGTAAAATGCATTTTGTAACTCATACCAAATTGCAGTTTGGCTGGGGAGTGTAGTGAGTGTTCCTTCTATCTTGCACGTAGTGTGTATTAATGATTTGTGACAGTAATTCTAGACGCAAACCATCAATCTGCTACCAACTCCCAAGTTGGTATGATAACAGGTTTGCAGAAGGGAAGGGGCCCCCATTTGCAGCCCTTCCCCTTTGGAAACCAAGGTGACAGTTTTGAGGGGAGTAGAGAGTAGTCCAGGGGAATACAGTCTGCTCTTATTTAAGGTTTCAAACCTTTTTCTCAAAGCAACCCCAGTTTTTTTTTAGTAACCTAGGCTGCTTTACAAAAAAGAGTTTTCAGTCTTCAAATGTAATCACAGGGTGGTCTGCTGTCCCTTGCAGGCCTCTACCCCTGTGATTGTAGATATTTGACATTCAAAACTGGTTGATAATTGTAACCTGCCTAGTGAGTATTAATTAGGCTGGCCGTTCTGTATTCCCCAGTCATTCCTTATTTTGTGGACTGTTCTATTAGTACATAGGCTGGTTCGAAAAAACAAAATACTGGTTGCAAAAAGTTGTTGAACAATTTGTGACTGCCTTTTTAAAGCACTTTGTATGTATATCTGGCCCAGAGTTATTTAATTGCATGGGCTGAAGAGACTGGATTGTGCTGTTTTTAATTACCCTACTAACTGGAAAAAGGTTCATTGACCAGGTTTCCCATCCAGCTCTCCCACTTATCCCGCAAAAATTCTGAAATACATTCAGGAGTACAAACAGCCTTGTAATTGTCTTGTGAATTGATGATATGATGTGCTGTGCAGTGGAATTATGTGTGTTGTATTGGAATTGTCAGTTGTTTCTTGTGTGGTGTGGAATTGCGTGTAGTGTAGTGTATTTGTGTAGTAGAATTATGTTGCATGTTGAATAGATAGTGGTGAGAGCTGCAGAGAATAGATAGAACGGAGGAATAAGAGGGATGGGTAGTTTGTGCAGGTAGTGGTTTTTGACATTGAGACAGAGGAGCAGAAATAGTGTGTGAGAAAGAGAAAGAAGGGGAGAGCAGGCCACAGACGCCTAAAGACGGAGCTTATGTGTATGCAGAAGATACCGTAACAGGAGGAGGAAAGTGTGTGTTTGAGGGATGGAAACTTTGAAAAGTCCCTGGAAAAAAACTGTAAATGAAGATTTGAAACTAACTATACCAGTGAGGTGGGAATAGTGCATGAAATAGATGGGTATGGCATTGGAAAATGCAATAGGTTTCGCCTATGTGATTAATAATAAGTCATTTTTTGTTGTAAGTTGTAGCTTGGTGAGCAGCTGTGCAATTTAAGCAAAAACTTTAAAAAAGCATTGGCAAAGACAATAGGTCTTTACTATGTGAGACTTATTGGCTGCGCTAATGGTTTAGCTATGTTGCCAATGGTGGAAAGAAATGTTAAAAGGCTGTATGACGCAGCCAGCATTGTCTGTGTAAAGGTGCTTTTTTTAGCTAGCGCTGTTGTATTAAAAGGCTAACAAAATATTTACAAAGTTGACAGATCTTTCATAGGCGAGACCTATGGCTTTGCCAATGCTTGGTATAGAATGCCACATGGTAAGTTATAAGTATTTATATAGTGTCTACAATGACTGAAATGCTTTTGTTATAGAACGGAGAATACCCCTACCTAGGTGTTACTGTATCCAGATTCAGATGCATTTTAGGACCATACAAAAACTGTGAAAATGTAAAATATAAATGCGCTGAATGTAACATAAGATGTAGACAGAAAAGTCCACTAGGTTACAGCTTTTATTACAGTGATCTTTTAAGCTATGTGTTACTTTTTGTGCAATAATTACTAAAGAACCAAAAAAGCATTCGTGAAGGCTTGCTAGTAGTAAAATAAAGCAATAATCAGTGTTCAGTTGGTTTCCTAGAGCATTTGGCCCCTGTGTCACTGCACTACCACCATTCAAATCATGGCCCTGGTGCCTTCAAGGTAACTGCACTTATGACTGCTTGTTTAGTAGCAACATACAGCAATAATCTGTGTTCATTGGATTTCCTGGAGCTTTTGGCCGCCATGCCACTGCACCTGCTGCCCCATTCAAATCAAGGTGCTGGTGCCTGCAAGGTAGCTGCGCATGTGACTGCTTGTTTAGTAGCAATAATCGGTGTTCAGTGGGCTTCCTAGAACATTTGGCCTCTGTGCCACTGCACCTGCTGCAGTATTCAAATCACGGGCCTGGTCCCTGCAAGATAACTGAGCTTGTGACTGCTTGTTTAGTAGCACTATACAGCAATAATCGGTGTTCAGTGGGTTTCCTGGAGCTTTTGGACCATGTACCACTGCACCTGCTGCACCATTCAAATCACGGCCCTGGTGCCTGCAAGGTAACTGCGTTTGTGACTCCTTGTTTAGTAGCAACATTTTACTATAATAGGTGTTCAGTGGGTTTCCTGTAGCTTTTGGCCCCTGCGCCACTGCATCAGCTGCACCATACAACAGAGTCATCCAGGGGGCTGCCTCTGTGACTGTTCATGTTGATGAAACTGAAGTTGAACCACTTGCAATGACCAGTGGCCCGCAGCACAGCTCCGCGGTCCTGCTCCTCTTGCTGTCTGTACCTCCGACAAGAAGAATGAGACTCCTCCAGCAGCCGTAGACTGAGAGGGGGACACTTTGAGGGGGGGTTTGCAAGGAGTAGTGGTGAAGTGACCCAGTTGTGACTGTTGAAGGAAGGGGGCCACACTGAGGAAGGTTTCTGCAGTGCGGCTGGCTGTGCCTCCTCTGAGGAGAAAACACAGGATGAGCTTTAATATTTATTTGTGTACATCTTTATTTAACTATTTTGTGTTGCACAGAAGCACAAATTAAGGTATAAGAGAGCTTTAGATTGCAACAAAAGATACAGTTGGGCTTATCTGTAACAACAGCAGCAGATGGAGGGGGTAGTCAGACCTTGAGCCGCAGACTGCGAGGGGGTCATCGTTGAGGGGTGTTTGTGAGAAGCGGCTGTGAAGTGACCCAGGCGCAACTGCAGAAGGAAGGGAGTGCCACGGAACGTGCAAAGTGAAAAGCCATGGTACTGCTTTGTGTGAACGTGATTGCTAAACAAGAGCACCGAAAATAGAAGAGAAGTGCCAGGACAGAGGATGTGGCATAGCAGCCAGAACTGCCAACCCTGGAGCTGGGGATCCAGGTGTGAGTCTCGGTTTGGTTAAGGTATGGCCTTTTGCAACAAAATGCATTGCAAGGCTGTTCATCAAACAAAGTTCATAACACTACCAATAAACAGCATTACCATTGCGGGATGAAAAATAAAACAACAAACAAAAGCAGTATAGGGCTATTCGTCAGACGGCATTCCAAACACAATCAGTAAAGAAGCAGTCAAGTAACCAACAAAAAAATAGTGCACAAAAACAACAGATAAGAATGCCAGTGGAACAATACAAGTAGTAAGTCCCTGCTCCAGGGGAGGAAACAATTGAGCACAAGGTGGGACTAAAAAGATAAATTACCCAATAGAAAAGAAGCCTTTTTCAAGGACATAACAAATAAAATGCTATGGGGCGGAATGAAAGCCCATGAACTGATTACAGCATGTCTTGAAGAGACAGCAGGTGTTAGTTACCTATTAAGGCACTACTGACTTTATCCAATAAAAGCTTTTTGACAAGATGTTCCAAAACAAAGCTGTCGAGCTGCATTTTTTTAAACTAACAAAGGGAACATTTTAAAGGGTACATAGGTCATAAGCAGGTGTAGCACAGTAGGGTGTAAAAGAAAGCGCTCCATCGTACGCCTTGGAAGCGTGTGCACAGATGCATTCTGATTCTAAGTGTGAAGCAATTTGAGCTATTTGTCCGCAACACAATCGACAGGAACCACCGGCATTGCAGGCAGATAGTTTAAAAATGACACATACAATTTTAGCCGTAATGTGAATCCAATAACTTAAATTATATTGCCGGTTAGACATAGTTCGAGATATCGGGAATCCCCTCCCCCGTCCCCTACTTCCGTGAATTAACCCAGAGCAAATCTATCTATCTACCTTGCATTGTGTACCTCAGCAGTAAGTGAGAAGGATGTCAATGAACTGTCTACGGCACATAAAACAATGCATTAAGTGAACAGTGCTTCAGTGCCGAACTGGCCCGTTGTTAATAGAGAGGACAGCACGGCAAGCCTTTGTTACCGTGTATTGTTGTGCGAGGTTTCCTTCTCTCTCTTCCTTTATGGTCCTCTCCACAGCGATGCTATAAAACGGAAGAACTCTGTGGAGAGGCTGCAGTCAGTCGCCTCTGTGATAACGTGAGGAGCATGGCGTGTTGCAGCCGGAAATAACGGGGTCCGTTGAACTCTTGGCCCCACACCCTGAATGTCGCATCAGCAGAGACAGGGAGAGGCCTCGCCCACCAACCGTGTCGGGATTGGCTGAATCAGCCCTCGCCGGTCCTCCGCAGACTGCTGGATGCTGGAAGACTGCTATGTGCACCTTGACTGCACGTTCCTACATCAGAGGAGCCTTATTTGCAGAAATGCTGCCCGCCCCATCTCAAGCCGAAGCAGAAGTGGCGACGGTATCACTTCCGAGCTCCGGCAACCACAGTGCTAAATTAAAACAACACAGTAGGGGTTTGTTTTTTCAGTGCTTAATTTGTGCTTGTTTCGGGTGCGGAGCACCGGCACATACTGTTGGGTCCGGCACTTATTTTTCTGCCGCAAGCATTCGCTGCGAGCAAAATGAACCCATGGGAAAGACGGAGGAATAGAAAAACGAAAAACAGTCATAATGTGAGAAATCAGAAATCTGCTGGAGTGAGCAGGAGGGACAGGGAGTGGCTTTAAATGGATTGAAGAGGCCGGAGATGGCTTTAGGATTACGCTGCCTCCGTATTCTGTGTTTGCACATTTAATTGCAGCAGCTGCGTGTTTAAGAGGAGGACTTTGGGCACCAGCACGTTTTTATTTACAAATTAAGCACTGATGTCTGTCATTTCTCAGTTCTAGTGTGAAGGCTAATAAAGTGAATGTGCGTGAGTGTGGGGTGTTAAGAGGGAGGGGGCGGTGGTGTTGGGAGATGCTTTGGTCGAGGAAGATCCTGCCCACCTATTCGTTATGTCATTGGCTCGCTTGCCTGCCTTGATGAATCTTGACGTCTCCACGCCCCGGGACCAAGCATATTCTAGCGGGTCAAGTGTCCTTCGGCTCAGCCAGCGCTGTCTGACTGTGATGTGAGTCCCCTCCGGCGCCAGCAGCAGAGGGACAGTCACCGTCATTGATTTACTTTCACGGAAGAAATAGGGGTTCTTTTAAAAAGTACTAAAATACAATGTATTACTAAAACTATTTCAGGTACAGATGTTCCTTCCATCTTTTATGACTATTTTCCGATTTGTTTGCAAATATTCTGAATGTCCAGTGCGCTCCACATTGATGGAGCATGGCAAACCCTCATACTCACTGCTGGACGTGGAATGTTCTCCCGATATTCAACAAATCCTCTGAGTACACGGTGGGATTGGGACCTAAAACAGGCCCGGTCACCAGGAAAATGAGCGGCCCACATTTGCGAATTGCAACCTTTTGTGAAGCATCACTTTTTTAGTATGAGGGGTACCATTTTAGGAGAACTTTATGTTAAAGAAAGCCTTGCATAGTTTGTACGGCCAGTAGCATTGGCCAGGACTGAAAACTCCATTATTCCATTGACTCTCATTGGTCTCCTGATGCTCGTCTTCCTCTACGTCGCTTTATAAACTGTATATCTGCTCTGTCTCCCACCCACCCCTGTCACTTTAGAAACACACTCCTAATTGTCTCCCTTCTGTCAGCTACCACTCTCTCCTGTCCATCTCCCTGCTTCTCATAGTTGTCTGTCTAACCTGTCTCTTCATTGTCTTCTTTATTACACTCGTCTTCCCTTCTCTCTGAGCTGTCTTTCCCAACATTGTCTCTATTACCCCTCTCAACTGTCTCCACACCCTCACCCTCTCCTTGTCTCTGAACAGACTCTTTATAATAGTCTCTCAACTCCATCCCCACTCTCTCTTAGCTGCCTCTTTATTGCTTGTGTTACCTGTCCATCTGAACATCTTTCTTACAAGTCTCTGCAACACCCATCTACTTCTCAGTTGTCAATCACCAGCTATTTCCTTATTACTTGTTTCACACTTGCCTCTCCTTCTCTGTCTTTCTTCGATATTGTTTTCTTATCTGTATCTATCTACACCACATCTGTCTAAGACAGCTGGGTTGGAGAACAGGCACATGCCTCTAGTGCCTTTCGGAGCACTGCGCCAGCCTGCTCCAGCCAATACAGATACTTCACTCATGCTGGTTAGTGGATACGGTAGTTGGCAGTGGGACCTCACGTGCAAAGGAGATGTGGAGAACATCTAGGATGTGCTGCAAGCTAAGGTTAGTGAACCTTTTTTTTATTTGTTAAATGTTTATTGTGATGTATTTTATGTGTGTATTTTTAAGTGTAGTGCCCCACCATTCTGCAAGTCACCAAGCACCACTATCTATCTATCCTTTTCAACTGCCTCACTCTTTTTCACATCTGTCTGTAACTCTGTCACACCTGTCACCACTCTTTGACGTCTTTTTAACCTCCCTTCTCTCTTTCTCTCTCTCTCTCCCTATCTCTCTCTCTCTCTCACACACACACACACGCGCACACACACACACACCTGCATTTGACTCAGTTTCTCACGTCTCTTTGTAGTGTCCTCTTCCCTCTCTTTGTTTTTTTTCACTCATTTCCCATGAAAGTCTTTCCCCTGTACCAACTCTGTCTCCCCTAATGTCTCATGCCTTTCTTGATCCCTGCACATGCTCTGGGGCAGCAGGCGACACAGTCCATTTTACCGGTGTCTACGAGAAACAGTCAATAATTGTTTCCCACGTTTATTACTTTAATGTGAGGCAGGGGTCACAGGTAATGTGTTGGGGGGCTTAGAAGGCACGCCAGGTGTCGTAGCTACTGTAGTGTCCTGCTGGACACGTTCTAGTGTTTGGCCAGCCTCTCTGCCGAGGGCTGGCCTCCCACATACACCCCACACCCACCCAACACAGGCGTCGCCGGTCAGGTGACCCTGGCAATAAAAGGAGCCGGGCGCACGTGCTCAGGGCCAGTTCAAGATACCACCAAACTGTGTCCGTGTCGTATCTTTTTAGTAGCATGGGGGCCTAGGTCCCCAACACCACAGCTACGGCCCCTGGCAACCCATAAATGACGTCATTGGACTCTTATGAAGAAAAGGATAGAAAAGACAACCTAAGTTCATGGGCTGTGGGATGCACGAGAAACGCTCCTCGTGAGTGCTGTGAGGACGAGACAGCAGGATCTCAGCATGGACAAAAGGCTGGGAGTGATATACTCTCACAAGTGGCTCTGTTGTGGAAATGGCAAACCACCAACACAAACAAAATGTGTTGATATATTCATTAAATTCTTTTGGCCACCATCCCGCTGTTCTTGTCTCTTTATTTCATTCTTTCAGATTCATTTTCCTCCCTCCTTTCTCTCTATGGCAGTGATTGTCAGTGATTTCCTATGACTTTGTTCCACCCCTTTTCTACTTTTATCTTGTTGCGCTGGTGAAAAGCTCATGATAAAAATTAGCCTCAGTGCTAAAAAATGAGTGCTGGTGCCAACCACGGTCAACGAGCTGCAAAAATTAAGCACTGTGTATTGATGTTGTGATAAAAGGACAGTGATGTGTTTGGTGAGAACAAATTAAATGGACTGCAGAGATTGGTGGGACAGTGTTAAAGGGCAGAGCATTGCTGAAAGAGACAAAAAAGAAAAGGTGCATGCAATTTGAGTTAAATGAATGAGTGCTTTATTGTTCAGTTACTTAAAACATACAATTAAAAACTTAAAAAACACGATCATCGCATTGTTACAGCCACATAAAAAAACCCAGCTTTCCCTCTGCCTTAATCCCTTCAGTGCCCAAAGTTTGGACAGGGAATAAACACCTATCAAAAAAATATTACACTCATAGTGTTGGCTGCTAGCTAGATAAGATTTGTATCTTATCTCTAAAGAAAAAGTGCAATCAATGTGTTAACAGTTAAGTGCTGATTGTTTTACAATATTAAAGAACAAAGTTAGGCAAAGTGCAATCAGAGGTTTAGCAATAAGAGTTATGCCCTGTCACTGTGGGTCTTGCTTAATCAATTTTCTTTCTGACAATGACATACAATTCAAGAATTTTCCACAAGCTGCAGTCAGTGCATTAACAGTAAAGTGCTAATTGTTTTATAGGTAGCAAGCTTAAAGGTGCAAACATAGGCAAAGTGCAATCAAAGCATTAGCAGTAAGATTATGTCCTACCACTGTGGGGCTCACATGCATTTTCTTTCTGTCAGTGACATAAACTTCAAGAATTTCCCACAGAGCGTCATGCCTTCTCCTTGTAAGCAAGCTTTTACTGCTGATAAACACGTGAATTCCGTTCCCCAGAAAGTGATGCTTCAGAAGTCTCTTTCACTCTGCCTTCAGTGCTGAACAGACACAGACAATGTGGCAGATGTCTTCCTTGAGTTTTGGAATAGGCGGCAAGCGTTTGCAGTAGGTTGTCTCAGCTAAGCAGAGGAGTTGCATAAAGTAGTAGAACAGCCCAGCCAGTAATTCAGCAAATTGAGTTTCTCCCTTAATCCAAACAGTTCACCTAAATATGGCTGCAGGTCGAGGAGGCCAGATGAGCCTATCTTCTTCCATGCAACCAGGGAGGACAACTTCTTAGCTGCTGAATTAATGGCTCTATTAAAAGAAGCTTGAGTTAGGGATACGGCCCAGAGCGAGTGGGCCCATAGTGTTGTTAGAGTCATGTATTCATGTTCCTGGGTGTTATCAGGATTGACTATGGCACTCCTCATAGTACGTTTTGTGTCCTACAAAGTTCATTTTTCAATTTGTAACACGTTTTTAGGTAAGAGCTAGGGCTGGTTAAATTCTGCATCCGTAGTCCAAGTTCCAGCCTTACTTGAGCTGGGGAAGTTTACCGTGGGAGGCTGAACACCTGCTGGTAGTTGCCAACTGTTGCCTTTTCAATTGCTTTACCCACTCTCCCTCAGAGAGCTTCCACTCCATATGCTATTGAGGGAACGTATTTTGCATGTATGACTTTTAGTAGTGGTTGCAGAGACAGGCCCTTTAAGGGGTTCCTCAAGGAGCAGAAAGCTGACATTAGGGAATTGCTTTTGCTTTGGATCAATTTGCAGTAGCTAGCAAATGTACCGCTTGAGTCAAAGATTACTCCCAAATACATATACTCTGACGCAACTTCAAAGGGTGAGTATTCTAAATGGAGCGTTGGTGGTGGGCGTCTTGTGGTGTGTTACAAGGATTTTGTTTTGTTATGGTTGACTAGGAGCCCATCATTTCCTGAGCCTGCTGCTGTAGCGTTTATTAGCATTTGCAGGCCAACCTTTGTGTAGCTGACCAGGACTACATCATCTCTGGCCAGCATGTGTCAGGCACTGAATCTGGACATTGTTGGGGTGTGGATGTTAATTTTGTGAAGAGCTGTTGTCAGCTCAGCCAGATACAGATTGAACAGGAATGGGGCAAGGACACATACTTTCTTCAGGCCACAGCACGTCTTCTTTCCTGGAAATGGTTGCCCCGGTGCCCAGTCTCACCCCCCTCAATGTGCTGGTATATAGCAATTGGAGGACTTAGAGGAGAGCTGGAGAAATGCCCCAGGCCGAGAGCTTCTGAAAGAGATATTGCGCTGTACAGTGTCGAAAGCAGAGCGGAAATCCACAAAACAGAGGTGAAGATTTTGAGAGCAGGCCCCACCTTTGTCATTTAGTAAGGAAAACATTGCAATGTTTGTGAGTGTTCCTGTGTTTTTGACAAAGCCAGTTTAATTCACTGAAAGCAGTTCTACGAGTTCAGACAGTAACATTTTAGTGAATTATTCCGCTTCTCCATCTAATAAAACTATTAGCCGGTAATAACTTATTTCCCGTTTTGTAGATCAGAGCAATAATCGAAACCGCCAGCTGTCAGCCACAGCCTGGCGAAGCAGGACGCAGTTGTAAAGGTGGCACAGGTGATCAGCCCAGTATTGAGAGTTTTCCATGAAAATGGTCTGTGGTAGGCCACTGGGGCCAGGAGCTCCATTGCGCTGCCCTGAAGTAATTACTTTTGAGACGTCCTCTGACAGGATGGAATCATGTGGTTTGTTGGCCATCAAATATGTAGGGGCTCTTTCAAAGATGGACAGTGCAGACATGCTTCCCCAAACATTTCCTGAAGAAGAGCAACCCATACTTCTTCCGAGATGCTAGAAGATGCAGGGGGTGCTAGCACCTGTGGCTTAATTCACCAGTCTCCAGAATTCCCTGGCATCGTTTCTTCTTGATGCTACGAGGAGCTTATGCTAAAACTGATCTGTCTCCAACTTACCAACATCCCATGTTGCTTTTTTGTAGAGGGGTCTCAGCGTGGATAAAGCTAACCTCAGAGATGTGGAACTTGGGACATTACGCAGGAGCCTGAGAATGTGATTTCATTTCTTTTTTACTGTCATAAATAGATATTTGGGCCTTTGAGAGTGGTCCCCTGAAAAAGCACTTGTTTTTCTCAAGGGGCAAACTTGGTGAGCCAAAAACGGAGACCATTGCTCAATGAGATCAGTTGATGTGTTGAATGTGGACTTCCATTAGTTCTTAGCTTGGGTTTCCTGACGGGCAATAGTTCTGGTTGACCAATTTAGACTCCTATACTTGGTGGCGGAGACTGTACCCAAGTGGGGTTGCGCTTTGTTATGGGTCTTGCAATGTAGGTTTAATAGGATCATTTGGGGTTGATGGTCACTTTCCAGGCAAACTCCAATCTCATACAGGCAAACCATGTTAAATAGATGGAGAGACACTAGTGTGTAGTCTAAAATCGAGGTCTCTCTTGCTGAGTGGAAGGTCGACTGAGTGGGGACGTTTGGATTTATTCACCTGTTTAATCCTAGATGCTTGAGGTTGTCGACAAAGGCAAGGCTCCTGTGCTCCCTTCTTTGCAACCATGGGTGAAACGAGAGAATCTGCCAGATTTAGTTTTGGGTGTCCATTATTTGATCATGCACAGATACCTGCAGCAATGTCAAGTTTGGGTCGCCTGTCATTAGGACAGGGTTCTGCAAAGTCGGTCCTGGAGAGCCGCGTCCATGTCAGATTTTTAGCATATCCACATTTAGAAAAATGAAGATTTCTGAAACATCTTTTTTCTAAATGTAGCTATGCTAAAAACCTGGCATGGACCCAGCTCTCCAGGACCGACTTTGCAGAACCCTGCATTAGGACATGAGGCATTGGATTGGAAGCCATTTGATCAGCAATGAGTGATAGTTTACATTCTGTTGTTGCCGTCTTCATAGCTGATTTAGGATGGATATAGGCATTAATTATCAGTAGCAGTTAATCAAAGATGTGGATACATTCTGTAAATTTTACAGCTTGCAGGTTGGGATGATCCATATGAAGTGCTTCTATTTTGGCATTGAGATTTGCAGTTCCATAAATTGCTAGGCCCCCACCTGGGCACCCAAGCATGTGTGTTTTCACTTATTCTTGGGGTTTCACAGCATCACTGAATGGCTCATTACCCCTCTAAGGACTGATGTTGTCTGGACCTGGCCACACAATGGGGCCAGAGTTTCTTTGTTTCTCAGTGTTTTGAGTGCAGGCGCTGGGGACGTTGTAGATGGACTTTGATCAGGGCAGCTTGATACTAAATGTTGAGGGTGTGCTGCGTTCACTTTGCATGAAGGTGTGATGGCCCATTTTCTACTATTATTGACCTGGGGACTTGATGGCGAGATGGAGTGACGCCTTACTCCTCTGAGAACTGACATGGGCTGGCCTCATTTGTTCATTGTTCTTGGCAAGATCGTTGAACGGGGCTTTTGGGTAGAGCTGCTCGTATTAAAAACTGGGGATATGCTGTGTCCTTGGGGCTGGAGATCTCAATCCCCCATTTTCCAAAAGAAAGTCTCTCCTTCCACACCTGCTCTGCAAGTGATGGATTTGCCCAGGCGATTACAGTGGATTCTCCTGAGTTAGGTGTCAGGCTGCAACAAAAGGTGACTGATTGAATATCACTTGACTTGATGTGCGGCAAAGACTTGATTTCCTGGGCCATTTGAAGCATAGTGTCACTGTTGATAATTTCGTAGTACCCACAGGATTTTTATTTTGGAGTGAAGAATAATTTACAAGCCTTCCCAGGGTTAGTACAGTCCCTTATCCCTGTTTTCTTATCTAAAAGTGTACTGGATTCAGAGGAGTATGAAAACTGTATAATTAGTAATGGATTAATACTGATTGAACGCACTGCCCACCTCGTTGGAGAGATGCAAGGGCTCCGTGGATGTGAATTGATCGTCTAATTTGTCCTTTTGCTTGTTTAACATGGAACGTTAATCTGACTTGCATCGGTTTGTAAAGACCATAGAATTACCAGTGGAGGTTTATGACTCTGAGATTACCTGCTTGTGTCAAAGGGTGTGGGGCTTCTTATGTGGCCATTGCTCTAATAGGATTTGACAAGGCCTCCTGATGTACTTGCTTTGCCAGTTGGTCGTTTCTTATATGTTATTAGTTAATTTGCACAGATGGTGCGCTACAAGCATTAGGGCTCTCATTGTTACCATTGTCAAGATTGTCAGAGGTTCTCCTGCTAGACAGATTTGAATTCACAAGAGTTGCACTGGGCGACTTCATAGCGCTATTTTCTTCTGCAGTGGAGGAAGGCCAGATAGGCAGGGAGCATTCAGGGCAGGATTCAGCTTCCTCCTGCTGTGGTTTGTGTGCTGTGACAGTGGACCTAACAGCTGGTCTGAAGATCGAATATGTTTGCCCCTGCTGCATAGAAAAGGCTCCTTTAATAAGCTGGTTGCTGTGAGTCTTTCTGTGCCTCTTACGCTGCTTTCTTGATGATTGCTCTTCACCAGTAAGCTGGGAGATGCCTGGCACAGGGCTGTGTTCACCTGCTCCAGAACCGGGCTGAATGCACTTGATTGGGTGGAGAGATTCGAGTCCACCACTTCTTGATTCTTGTTTACAGTGCTATCCGTGATGATCTGGACAGTTGATTCATGTGTTGTTGCAGGTTTTGTGTTTATTTGGGACTTTAGTTCTGAAAGGACTGTAGATAAAGTTGCAGAAAGACATACATGTTTGTCTAACACCGGACCACATGAGCAGGCTAAGCACAGTTGGTCTGTTTCATACTGTGCTCGTTGGATCAGCAAATTCAGGACACCAATTTTGGAGTCAATTGCTGTAACGTAAATTGGCATGGTGTTAAGAAGGTCCATCTGTAAGTCAAGTTTATTTGACTGATATGTTAGTGCATTGACTACTAATTGAAGTGAGTGTAGCAATGTGTCCCAAGTATCCAGAGGCCCTGCTTTACGTCATGGTATTCTCAGGAAGTCATCTAAATTAGGTCTAAACTGCTCCTGACCATGGACAGGAGAACTGGAAGAGTAAGCCAGGAGCTTGTTTGGGCCAGAAGTTTCTGAACTCAATCCATGAAGTTGAGGAGTGGCTTCTAGAGACAAGATGGATGGTCTTTGGGTTGAGGAGACCAATATCCTTGCTGGCTGAAGGCAGTTTCTGATTTGATCAGGGACTAATTGATGAGCCAGGGCAGCTTTGCAGGGGGCCACCCTTTGTCACTCTCTGAGCTGAGTGGAGAGTTCAGGGTTTTCATAACTGATGTTGTTTGTGTAAGGACAGTGTGTAAGCCAACATGGGGACATCAGTAGTCACCGATTGTGTCAGATAGTGGGAGTGGGGCGCTATTGATGACCCCCATTAAGATGTACATGATGCACCTCAGCCGTGGCTAGCTCACCCTTCCGATCTACCGGATGATTGGTGATGGCAGGCATTGTGCTGCATCTTTTGTTGACAGTACTGACAAGTGTGAATATCTCTATTGAATTTGTCATAGTTGCCTGCATCTGGTCCAACCCTGGTGTTGCCTCGATGACTCAGGTGTGATGCAGTTACCTGTTGTTGGGGTTAGACACTCGTCTCAGGCTCACATGATATTTTTTGCCCACTTCACCCTTTTGACAGGTGCCTTTTTCTTTTCTCTGTTACTGCCTGTAGTTGAAGAGCCTTTTGGGCACCTGTCATTTGTTGGCCAGAAGAAGGAGAGGGGTGTGGCAGTAGAGGGGATTGTAGGCCTCTTACTTCCTTATTGTGAGAAAACAAAACGTCTACTGGATGTTTTAGGAAATCAGATTTATTCTAAGAGCCTGGCTGCTGACCTGAGGGTAGAAGAAGAAGTCTGTTCCCCTGCTGAAACTGCTGCATCATTTGCATGGGAGACTCATAAATGTTGTCCTAGGGTGCACATATGCGCCTCTGTTTGCGCCTCACAGTTGTCGGAGCTGCCCTTTCCTCAATGCATGCTCTCCACTTCACAGGCCTTAGATTCCACCAACCTCAGAGGAAGGCCAACTTACAGATGACTGTTGCACTGTGCACAACCAGCGCGCTATCCATTAGCATAGGTGAGTTATGCGTTGTGCTGGTCCTCAAGCGCTTTATTGGAAAATACAAATACAATTTTAGTTGTTACATAGTGCATTTCACATTTGTTAGCACTGTACCTAACAGGTGTTTTTATTTCAATGATCCATTTGTCTACCTCATAAACAGAAAATGTTGGGTTGGTCCTGTTCAAAATGAAGTCTGTAGGTTATATCAGAACACCCCAGCAGAAAGCACACTAATCACTGTGCTGTGTTAACGATTAATGACAGAGTGTAGGCACTTTCAGTTTCACTGTTTTTTTTTAGGGGCTTTTTTCTTTTTCAAGAAAGGAATACATGATCAAACAGTTGAGCTCTTTGACAAACAGTAATCATTTCTGCGCAGCCCTCCTTTGACTAAGGTGATAAAAAGGCTGCTTTGTGACACCAAGGCCCAGCAAAAACGTATTCTGGGGCATCCACTGACAAAGCCTCTTCATTCAGTGGCAAACCTGCAAGACACAGGTAAAGCAAAGGTTTGCTTTCTAGTTTAATTCTGGTATTTTGATGGAGAATGGTAGAGCCACAACGATGCTTTGCCTGGCCACCAAGAATACGAGTGTGGCCATCCACTGCGGGGAGATAATCTAAATTCTGTTTATAGCCCCCACCACGTCCACTTACAAGGGGAGTGTGAACTCTGCTATTAAGAAACACAATTGTCCATGTCAAGGCTTCCCTGTCATACCTTAAGGCTAGGATGCAAAGATTGGCGCACACTACATGCTGTGCCTTCTGGGCCTGGCACATTGTCATTCTATATGTGACAATGGACTGGCCGACAGTCTGTGCTAGGCTGGAGAGGGGCTGCTGCAGCCTTTCAAGTTGAGAGGAGTAGCAGAGCAAGCCCGAAGATTGTTGGAAACAAATGGGCCATATCAAGCTTTAGACTGTGGGCCTCGGGCACTGACCGAATGCCCGCCTTCCCAATCCAACCCTGCTATAAACCTAGAGTTGCTGATTTCAAATTCATAGCAAAGTATTGTCATAGAGGTGGACGGGCAATCAACTTAGCCAGAGCTGAGCCAATCCAAGGGTCGGCTCTAGATCTAAGTGTCCATGCACGAGTCAAGCCCCAAAAATATCTGCATGGGACTCATGCAACAAATGTTAGAATAAGATAAGTGCCTTCAAACAAGTTTACTTCTGTAACATGCAGAAGCGTTTCACCTTAGCACATTAGAGTATATTACTGCACTAAGCAATAATTAAATGGGAGTTTTTAAATATAAACCAAGAAACATTCCTGCCCCTGCCCTGATGACAGTGCTATTAGTGACCTAAGAGAAAATTTAGGGGTCATTTATAGCCTGGACTTGGGCTAGATTCTTACTATGCATATAGCAAAATTATAGCACATCACATGAAACAAAAGATAGGCTTTTGTACAGCACAAACCCTGAACTTGTGTATTTAAAGGCACTCTCCTATGTGATTATGAAAGAAAGGAGGCTCGTTGAAAAACACTTTTTTGGTCTCGTTGGGAAGCTGCAGTTCTGCCCTGATTTTCCAGTTTTACATTGTGAAAAACAGCTACTAGATGGGTATCTCTTTATGACATCATAAGTTATTGCATTCTCCTTAATTCAAGGAGAATCAGATTAGAAAGAGGATGGCAGATAAAATCCACATTTTATATTTGTCAATTTTAGACAAGAACATAAGAATGCTTCTCAACTGACATGGTGTTAGACCTGGCATCCTTGGCTTGGTCTCTCCTGTCATTTTTGCCTCTGCTTCCCATGTTTTGACTTTGTGCTGGACTCTGTTTTTGCTGTTTTTAGTACTCTGGCCATTTTACCACTGCTGACCAATGGTAAAATACAAGTCCTTCTGTGTAAAATGTATGTATAATTGGCTTTTCCATGAGTGGCACATTCTATTTACTAGTAACACCCTAGTAAAGTGCACAAGAGGTGTCCAGGGCCTGTAAGTCAAATGCTACTAGTGGTACTGCAGCACTGCATGTGCCACCCACATTAGAAGCCCTGTAAACATGACTCAGACCTGCCACTGCAGTGTCTGTGTGTGCAGTTTTAAACTGCCAATTCGACTTGGCAAATGTACCCACTTGCCAGGCATAAACCTTCCCTTTTTATACATGTAAGGCACCCCTAAGGTAGGCCCTAGGTAGCCCAATGAGCAGGGCGCAGTGTATGTTAAAGTTGGAACATGTACTGATGTGTTTTACATGTCCTATCAGTGAACTACTGCCATATTCGGTTTTCACTGTTGCAAGGCTTGTCGCTTTCATAGGTTAACATGGGGGCTGCCTTTAAATATCTTTTAATCATAGTTTCCCTTTGAGAGCAGATACAGATTTGGAGTTTGGGGTCTCTGAACTCAAAATTTAAAAATACATATCTTAGTAAAGTTGGTTTTTAGATTGTTAGCTTGAAAATACCACTTTTAGAAAGTGGACATTTTCTTGCTTAAGCCATTCTGTGACTCTGCCCGTTTGTGAATTCTCTGTCTGGGTCAGACTGACAGTTGGAATGTTTGTGCATCTCCTCTAAACAGTGACACAAAGGGAGCTGGGGTGTGGCCTCCATATCCTGATGAGCCATCTGAGCTAGAGTGGAGGGAAGAGTGGTCACTTACACCTGAATGGGCTGTGCCTGCCCTCACACAATGCAGTCTCCAACCCCCTGGTGTGTGCCTGGCCTGGGCAAGGTAGGATCTTGTGAACAACAGAGACTTTCCTTTGAAGTTTGCCTACTTCAAAGGCAAAAAGAGGTATAAGTAGTGGACCCAAAACCTCAGACTTTAGATCACTTCTAGAACCAAGAGGAATGCCTGCCATGGAGAAGAGCTGAAGACCTGAGGAGAAGTGCTGTCTCTGCCTGTGACTGTGCTTTGTTGGGCTATCCTGCAGTAGCTGCTTCTGCCTGTGAAAGGGAACAAAGACTGGAATTTGTTGTCCATTCCTGCTTAAGAAGAATCTCCAAGTGCTTGGAGTGGCCTTGCCTCCTGTTTTGAAGTCTCAGGGCCATCAAAGACCTTGAAAGGTGAAGTTGGCAGAACAAGGACTGAAATCAATGCACAGAACACCGTTCAGGGAAATTTCAACTCACCATCTGCGACGCGGCTGAAAATAGATGCTCCCCCTGCATCGCGGCTGGGAGATCGATACATCGCGGCTGGAGAAATGACACAACACTTGCTTGCGGCTGCTGATAACGACGCAAACCCACGCAGCGTGTTTTTTTAAAACCGTGCAACTGGATTTCCTACGCATCAGACCTGGGCATCAAAGTCATCGTGAATCGATGTGAACCCAAGGTGCCCTGTCCAGAAATCGATGCATCGCTCTCTTGAGAGGAAGAAAAATTACCCATCACCTACATGACCAGAGAAGAAATGACACAATGCCTCACTTGCAAGTACAGATTCGGCGCATCGCTGACTTTTCCAATGCACATTCGCCCGTGTGGCTTTATTCTTGGCACAAACCAGGTACTTTGTGCAAAATCAATGTTTCCATTGTTTTCTATGGAGTAAGACTCTTTAGCCCTCATTACAACCCTGGCAGTCGGTGTTAAAGCGGTGGTAATACCTCCAACAGGCCTACGGTAACAAAAATGAAATCATGACCACGGTGGAAATCGCCAGCACATACAGCCACTTTAACACTCCGACCGCCACGGCGGTAGCAACAAACACCGCAGCGGTAACCGACAACAGACAGGCGGAAGACAATGTACTGCCCACCCATCCGCCAGCTTTTCCGGGGCGGTACCAATGCCATCAAAAACACGGCAGAAACAGTACTTTGAAGGGGAACCACTCACCTCTTGACACTCAAGGAAGAACCAGGACGCCATGGAGCCCGAGCTGCGGGTCTTCCCCATGCTGGTGTTTCTTCTCATATACCAGGAGTGCCAACGGCGGCGACGATGACCACGGTGAGTACTGCTCCTAGCACATAGGGGGAGGAGGGTAAAGAGAGTGACACACACACGGAACACACAACACCCTCTCCCCCAACACCATACACACAAACACATGCAACAACATTACATAATCACCCGTAACCCTCTGGAATAATGCAAGGACAAAAGTAATTGAGTCAAATGAATGTTATATTAGAAATACTTAAAAATATGTTAATAATTCAAAAACAGTATTTAAAAAATTTACAATATGTACAAAAGGCGGCACAATGTCGACTCAAAATGTCCGTGGCCAACTGGGCAAAAACACATAAGCCAAGTCCACACTTGACTCGTGCCTCAATACGGAGAGAACACTGCAGGGGCATCAGGTCAAAAACACACAGGCACCTCAGGGGGATGGGAAAGGGGGGGCACCTCAGCCAGAAGATGGCACAGCGCCACTGCTGCTGGAGGGGGCTTCATGCTGGGAGTGCAAGGCCACAGTCTCTCAAGTGGGTGGTTCGCTCACTGCTTGGACCTGGGGAGTGCAAGGCAACAGTCTCTCAAGTGGGTGGTTTGCCCTCTGGTTGGTCCTGGGGAGTACAAAGCCATAGTCTCTCTAGTGGGTGCCGGTTTTCCACTGGTTCTGGAGGGGGCTTGGTGCCCAGTGTGCTTCATCCTGCCAAGGATAGGGTGAGTGGATGCCTTTTTCTACTGGTTCAGGAGGGGGCTTGGTGCCCAGTGTGCTTCATCCTGCCTTGGATATGGTGAGTTGATGCCTTCTTCCACTGGTTCTGGAGGGGGCTTGGTGCCCAGTGTGCTTCATCCTGCCAAGGATGGGCTGAGTGGATGCCTGCTTCCACTTGTTATGGAGGTGGCTTGGTGCCCAGTGTGCTTCATCCTGCCAAGGATAGGGAGAGTGGATGCCTTCTTCCACTGGTTCTGGAGGGGGCTTGGTGCCCAGTGATGCAGTACATGAGGTGTACAAGGTCACAGTCACTCACAAGGGTGTCAGATCCACACAATTGTCTGTGGGCAGGATGCATGACACACCATAGATGCATGACTACAGTCCATCCGCTGGCGGGGACAGCTGTACAGTGGTTGCAGTGCCGGTACAGGTGGCGGTGCTGCCAGTGGTGGGGGAGGCTTCAGCCCTTCCCCTGCATCCTTGGACGGCTGCCCACTGGGGCTGCTGCTGCTGGTGGCGATGCTGCTTGCGGGGGTGCAGGTGGCGGTGCTGGGCACGGTGAAGCTGGCTTTGGTGGCTGCGGTGCAGGTGGAGGTGCTGCCAGTGGAGGGGGGAGGCTCCAGCCCTTCCCCTGCAGCCTCAGATGGCTGCCCACTGGGGCTGCTGCTGCTGGTGGCAGTGCTGCTGGTGGCGGTGCTTGAGACGGTGCAGGTGGCGGTGCTGGCCGCGGTGCAGCTGGTTGTGGTGGCTGCGGTGCAGGTGGCGGTGCTGCCAGTGGAGAGGGGAGTCTCCAGCCCTTTCCCTGCAGCCTCAAACGCCTGTCCACTGGGGATGCTGCTGCTGGTGCTGCTGCCCGTGGTGCAGGTGGCAGTGCTGGCTGCGGGGCAGCTGGCAGTGGTGGCCACGGTGCAGGTGGCGGTGCTGCCAGTGGAGGGGGGGAGGCTCCAGTCTTGCCTCGGACGGCTGAAGTGCCCTGGCTGGTGTTCTGTGCCCCTTCCTGCCCTTGGCAGATGGTGGTGCCTCCTTGCTTCTGCCAGCTGGAGTCTTTGCCTTGGCCTTGCTGGCTGGTTGTGCCTCCTTCTCCTTGCTGGATGCTCTCCCCTTTTTGCCCTTTCCTGGTGGCAGAACCTTCTTGTCCTTGGCAGGTGTTAGTGGCACAATGGCTGGGCTGATTGGTGCCTCCTTAGAGCCTTTCAGAGCTCCAGAAACCACAGCAGATGTGGACTTGGTGACTGAGGTGCTGGGCTGGGTTCTTGACACCCTAGCCCGAGGTGAAGGACGTGGTGGGGGTAGGGCATAGGTCAATGCTGGTGATGAAAAGCTCCTTGGGGACACTGGGGCAGGAAGCGGGTGTAGGTTTGGGAGTGGAGGAAGAGGGAGTAGTTATAGGAGGTGCCAGTCTTCTGTGCTTGGGTGCAGGTGCATGAGTTGGTTGTTGTTGTGAGGTGGATGGCTGTTGGGTGGGTGTGTGTTTGCGTTTGTGTACTTTTGGAGGAGAGGTCACAGACACAGTGGGAGAGAACACAGGGGACGTGTGCATGGATGTGGGGGTGGTGACTGCCAGTGAGGGGCGTGTAGTGATAAGTGTGCTGGTGATGGAGGTAGTGGATGAGGATGTAGTACATGCAGGTGTAAGTGGAGACGCTTCTGGGAGGGAGGTGGATGACGAGGAGGAGGGGGACACAGTGGAGGCAGTGGATGTTGGAGTATCTGCTTCTGGATGGTGCTTGTGTGAGTGCCTGTGGGATGATGTGTGGTGCTTGTGTTTGCCTGAGCCACTTCTGTGTGTTGATTTGGGTGAATACTGGTCTGAAGGTGTGCTTGGGATAGGTTGGGGTTGAAGGGATTGGGACTGGGTAGAGGAAGTTAGAGGGGGGAGGCTGGAGACAGGGACAATGGCTACCATCAGTGCTGAGGCCATAGCCTGAAATGCTCTCTGTTGGGCCTCCACGCCAGAGTGAATGCCCTCCAGGTATACATTTGTTTGTTGCAAATGCCTCTCGACACCCTGGATGGCATTCAGAATGGTTGACTGCCCAACAGTGAGGTGATCTCAGGAGGTCATTAGCCTGAGGTGCCTGGGGCGAAGGAGATACCCACCCTCCCGGGTGAGCGGGCACAGGAAACACACTGAGGGGCTGCTGGGAGGGTGGTGCTGGCTGTACCTGTTGTTGGGGTGAGCACAGAGGTGTCTGCCACCGTCAGGGAGCTTCAATCGGAGGAGGAGTCGCTGTCTGTAGCGTCCCCTCCTGTCTCCGTTGTGGTGCTCCCCTCGCCCTCCATCCCCCTGGTGCCCTCACCGTCGGGGGATTCGGCCTCCAGGCCCATGTGGGATGCAGCTCCCTCCATCACCGGTGCCTCTGCTCCTCCGCCAGATGATGCTAATGCACACAAGGACAGGGTGACAAAACAAAAAAGCGGGGGAGAGACAGAGGGTCAATGCCAGCAACACCACTACCGTTGGCATACACAACACACAGGGAGCTGCCCTATGCACTAGGCCATGCACTACCAGTTACACAGCTAGTCACCAGCCCATGGGGTGCAATGCTTAACGCCATTAGCTGCACACCTGAAACCCTCGGGACCCTGCCCAGTAGTAGATGCCCACTAACATAATTGAGGTTGGAGTGCATCTGAGCTTGCCCATCATTGAACATACCCTGCAATGTTCGCCCTGGCCTAGGGGCACCCACAGTCCACATCCCCCCCAGGTAAAACCTTAAGGCAAGCAAAGTCATGATTCTGAATCTGTACTCACCCCCTTGTGGTTGCTGTGATGCCTTCAAGCGCCCATCCAACTCCGGATAGGCCACCGCCAGGATGCGGAACATCAGGGGGTCAGGGTACTACGGGCACCCCTTCCTCGTTGGGAGGCCAGCCCCAGCTGGGCCTCCGCCATCTTCCTTGCCCAGCGGCACAGCTCCTACCATCGTTTGCGGCAGTGGGTGCTCTGCCTGCCAAAGACCCCCAGGCTTCGCACCTCCTTGGTGCTGGCACGTCAAATACCCCTTTTCTGATGGGCACTGACCTGCAGGGAAATATGCATAGGAAAAAGCGATTAGTAATACCATCTGGACTGTTATACTCAAGTACCACAATATCCCTCCCATCCTCTTGCGCACAGACATTGACCACCAGACATGCAGCACTCTACACAGGACCCCTCAGCCCCACCCTACACGAGGCATACACACACAGCATTCCATGCATTCATGGTCCACGCATCATGCTCACAGTGTACTCACCCGTTTGTCTGGAGGACCATAGAGTGAAGTATACTGGGGTAGGACCCCATCCACCAGTCTCTCCAACTCCTCCGAAGTGTCATTGTCACTTCCAGACACAGGTCACAGCAGCACTTGCAGTATAGGTCCTCTCCTGTTGAAGGTCAGGTAGCAAGTGACTGAACAGATAGGAAATGGCAGTCACATCCGCAGCGGTGTGTACCATCACCGCCGGTGTACATCGCCATTGGAACCTGGAACCCATAGGGCTCAATGATAATCAATGCGAAGTTGCGCGGACCGCCGACCGCAACAGCACACAATGCCAGCGGATTTTCCTAATTTCCACTTGTCTCTCCTCAGAGGTCAGGCAGCCGCCATTTCAGGGGGGCACAGGCCATGGCACCTAACTGCGTCACAGGCACATCAACTTATTTTTGAATTCACATACTGTTTCTGTAAAGGAAGAAATGAATTTTTATTGCAACATATATGTGATTATGACCCTCTGCTCATCGTTTTCCACCCTAGAGTTAAACCGCTGAGGATGAATAGGAGATGGAGACATTCCCCCTTGTACAGAACCCTTGTGGACCTGGCGACTATGGGGGACAGGCACATAGGCCCTCATTACAACCCTGGCGGTCGGTGTTAAAGCTGCGGTAATACCACTAACAGGCCGGCGGGAAAAAAATGGGATTACGACCACGGCGGAAACTGCCAACATAGACAGCCACTTTAACACTCCGACCGCCACGGCGGTACAAACAAACAGCACGGCGGTAACCGCCAACAGACAGACGGAAGACAATGTACCGCCCACCCTATCACAAGATGCCAATCCGCCACCTTTTCTGGGTAGAACCAACGTGATCAAAAACACGGCAGAAACAGTACACAGAAGGGGAAATCACTCACCTCTCCACACCCCACGAGGAACCAGGACGCCATGGAGCCACAACTTCACATCCTGCCGGTGATCGTCTTCCTGCTCCTCTATCTGGAGCTCCAGAGACGGCGGCGACGACCAGGGTGAGTACTGCACCTATAGCACAGGAGGTGGGGAGGGAAAAGAGAGTGACACACACACGCAACATGCATCACCCCCACCCTCACCCACAACACCATACACACAAATACATGCTGCAACATTACATATACATCCCCTCACACCCCCTTCAATAACGCAAGGACAAAAGGAATTGATTTGAACGAATGCAATCAATAAAAATCCAGTACTGAAACCTCTAAATACAATATATACAATTATGTACACCAACTACACAAGTCAGGATAGTGCACTAATCATTGTCCGTGGAACACTGGCCCAAAAATGCATGGGCGAGGCGACACACGAATCCTGACTCCAAATGGAGGGAACACTGGAGGGGCATCAGGAAATAGGAAAATAAACAGGCACCTTGGGGGAGGAGGAGGGGGGCACCTCAGCCTGATGAACGCATGATGCCACTGCTCCACAAAGGGGATCCATGCCCACTGCTGTATCCTGGGGAGTGCAAAGCCACAGTCTCTCAAGTCTTTCCAGTGGGTGGTTTGCCCACTGCTTTATCCTGGGGAGTGCAAAGCCACAGTCTCTCAAGTCTTTCCAGTGGGTGGTTTGCCCACTGCTTTATCCTGGGGAGTGCAAAGCCACAGTCTCTCAAGTCTTTTCAGTGGGTGGTTTGCCCACTGCTCTATCCTGGGGAATGCAAAACCACAGTCTCTCAATTGGATGTATCTCTCCACTGGTTCTGGAGGGGGCTTTGTGTCCAGAGTGCTTCATCCTGCCAAGGACAGAGGTAGTGGATGTATCTCTCCACTGGTTCCGGATGGGGCTTTGTGCCAAGAGTGCTTCATCCTGCCCAGGACAGAGGTAGTGGCTGTATCTCTCCACCGAAAGTGATGGATCATTGAAGCTGCCCAGGCTCCTGGAACTCACCACCAGCCTCGGACGACTGACCACTGGGGATGGCAGCCATGTCTGTGGTGGTGCCACTGGCTCAGGATGTCGCAGGGCCACTGGCGGTGCTTGCGGCGATGTCAGTTGCAGCGGTGCTTGGGGCGGGCTCTATGGCAGCGGAGCTTGCGGCGGGCTCTGTGGCAGCGGTGCTGGTGGTGGGCTCAATGACAGAGCGGTGCTGGTGGCGGGCTCTGTGGCGGTGCAGATGCCGGTACAGGTGGCAGTCTTCTCTGCCATACAGGTTGGCGTCGACGTGGACAGAAGATGTGACACTGGTCCCTCAGTCGGTTCCACCATGCCCTCTCTCCTGACCTGCCCTTCAGTTTCTGGCCTTTCCCCACCTTGGATGGTGGCACTGCTGTCTTGCCACTATCCCCTTTCGGTTTCCCTGAGCTCTTGGTAGCAGGTGTTTTCTGCTTCTTCCTCCAGGATGTGTGCAACTTTTTAAGTTTTGCAGGTGGCAGAATGTCCTTGCCCTCGCTCCGAGGCGCACTGGCAGCCCTGATGGTTGGCGCACTCCGAAAGCCCGCAGTTGCTGGCACCACTGTGCCTGGTGATGTGGTGGCTGAGGTGCTGGGTTGGGACCTGGAAGGCCTGGCCCTAGGGGACGGGCGGGGGGGAGGTGTAGGGAAGAGGTCAATATTAGCCAGGAAAAGTTTTTTAGACACACTGCGATGGGTAGATGGAGGGGGTTTGGGAGTGGAGGAAGAGGTAGTAGTTGTAGGAGGTGTACGTCTGCTGAATTTGGGTGAAGGTGCATGGGCTGGAGGCTGTTGTGAGGTGGATGGCTGTTTGGTGGGTGTGTGCCTGCGTTTGTGTACTTTGGGAGGAGGGCTCACAGACACACTGGTAGAGGACACAGGGGATGTGTGAATGGTAGTGGGGTGGTGAGTGCACATGAGCAGTGTGTGGTGATGTGCGTGCTGGTGATGGAGGTAGTGGCATGCAGGTGTGAGTGGAGACGAGACTGGGAGAGAGGAGGGAGACATGGAGGAGGGGGACACAGTGGAGGCAGTGGATGTTGGTATGTCTGCATGGGTATGATGCTTGTGTGAGTGCCTGTGGGATGTGTGGTGCTTATGTTTGCCTGAGCCACTTTTGTGTGTTGAGGTGTGTGCAGGCTGGTCTGATGGTGTGCTTGGGATAGGCTGAGGTACAGGGGATTGGGTCTGGGTGGAGGAAGTTGGAGGGGGGAGGATGGACACAGGGACAATGGCTGCCATCAGTGCTGAGGCCAGAGCCTGAAATGCTCTCTGTTGGGCTTCCTGGCCAGAATGAATGCCCTCCAGGTATGCCTTTGTCTGTTGCAAATGCCTCTCAACACCCTGGATGGCTTTCACAATGGTAGACTGCCCAACAGTGAGGGATCTCAGGAGGTCAATATCTTCCTCACTGAGGGCAGCAGGGCTCACTGGGGCAGGGCCTGAAGTGCCTGGGGTGAAGGAGATGCCCACCCTTCTGGGTGAGGGGCATGGGACACACACTGAGGGGCTGCTGGGAGGGCGGTGCTGGTAGGGGGGGTGGCGGCTGTACCTGTGGATGCAGGGGGCACAGAGGGGCCAGCCACTGCAAGGGAGCTCCCAACAGAGGAGGAGTCGCTGCTGTCACCTCCTGTCCCCGCCGTGGAGCTCCCCTCGCCCTCCGTCCCACTGGTGGCTTCAGACTCCGTTGTTTCGCCCTCCAGGGCCAAGTGTGATGCAGCTCCCTCCTGCTCCGGGGCCACTGCTCCTCCGCCAGAAGATGCTATTGCACACAAGAACAGGAGACCACAAAAGGGGGGGAAAAGACAGAAGAAAGACGTGTTCAGTGCATGCAATACCACTACCGTTGGCAGACATTATAGACACAGCAGACCTCAGCACTACGCCATGCACTAACAGTTCCTAGATCATTCACAAGGCCATGGGGTACAAAGCCTATGCCTGATTGCTGCACACATGGAAGTCACAGGAGCCTGACTAGGTGTAGATGGCTCTTACCACTGGTGGGGTTGGGGTGCCACATAGGTTGCCTCACAAGGGACCTTGCCTACAAACTTCGCTCTGGCCTAGGGGAACCCACTGCCCATCTCCCCCACCCAGACACCTTGTAGTGCGCGCAGAGTCAGATGAATGTGTCTGTTCTCACCCCCTTGTGGCTGCTGTGATGCCCTCAAGCGCCCATCCAACTCTGGATACGCCACCGCCAGGATCTGGAACATCAGAGGGGTCATGGTGCGACGGGCACCCCTCCCACGTTGGGAGGTCATCCCCAGCTGGGCCTCCGCCATCTTCTTGCTCCAGCTGCGAATGTCCTCCCATCTTTTCTGGCAGTGGGTGCTCCGTCTGTGGTGGAACCTCAGGGTCCGGACTTCCTTGGCGATGGCATGCCAAATATCCTTCTTCTGGGGCGCTGACCTAGATGAATAGTACAGGGGAAAAGGTAAATCTTTCACCGTCCAGACCTTCATAGTCATTGGCCCACGTTCCCACGGTTGCCCTGACGCACAGACACTCACCGTCCGCTCATGCAGGGCTCAGTCCTCCCCATGTATCTTCCATCCACACCACTCCAAACAGCCATTGCCCATGCAGAATGCTCACAGTGTACTCACCTGTTTGTCTGTAGGACCATAGAGTAGCGTGTACTGGGGGAGGATCCCATCCACTAACTTCTCCAACTCCTCGGAAGTGAAGGCAGGGGCTCTTTCTCCAGACACATGAGCCATCGGCGATTCCAGACTGAGGCCACAGCAGCACTTGCAGTGTAGGTCCTCTCCTGTTGAAGGTCAGGTATCAAGTGAGTGAACAGACAGAAAATGGCGGTCACATCCGCAGCGGTGCGTACCGTCACCGCCAGCGTATATCGTCATTGGCTCCTCGGACCCATAGGGTCCAATGTTAACCAATGCAGGATTGCGCCGCGGTCTTTGACCGCCTACCGCGACGGTGTAAAACGCCAGCGCAGTTACCTCATATCCCCTTGTCCCACCTTACAGGTCAGGCAGCCTCCATTTCAGGGGCCACATGGCAAGAATAATAACTGTGTCATACCTATGTAGGCCTTGCATACACACAGTAACAGGCACACTGCGGATTAATAAATGTGTGCTAATGACAATTTGTGATACCTCAGTGTTGGCTGACTCTCTGCTCGCTGTTCTTGTCTATAGGGGAAGTCCGCTGGGGTAGGTGATGAGATGGAGGCATCCTCCGGTGTACAGACCGCTGGTGGACCTTGCGACAATGGAAGAGAGACATGCAATAGTCACCTACAGACTTGATTGTGCAACAGTCCATGAACTGTGTGCCCAGTTGGAACCAGACCTGATATCAGCTATCCGCCATCCCACAGGGATCCCCCCTCTAGTGCAGGTCCTGTCAGTACTCCATTTCCTGGCAAGTGGGTCTTTTCAAACAACAGTGGCCATTGCATCAGGGATGTCCCAGCCAATGTTCTCTAACGTGTTGTCCAGAGTGTTGTCTGCCCTGCTGAAACACATGTGCAGCTACATAGTTTTCTCTCAGGTGGAGAATTTGCCTACAGTGAAAGGTGACTTCTATGCCCTGGGACATATCCCCAACATCATAGGTGCCATTGATGGGACACAACTGGCTTTGGTACCCCCCCACAGGAGTGAACTGGTGTACAGAAACCGGAAGAGCTACCATTCAATGAATGTGCAGATGGTGTGTTTGGCCGACCAGTACATCTCCCATGTGAATGCCAAGTTTCCTGGCTCAGTGCATGACGCTTATATTCTGAGGAATAGCAGCATCCCTTATGTGATGGGGCAACTCCAGAGGCACCGTGTGCGGCTAATAGGTGAGGACAAGGACCCTATACCCTGTGAATAGTTGTCTGGCGTTGTCCCTACTGGTTAGTGTGTGTCTAACAGTTGTCCCTCGACATTTGCAGGTGACCCTGGGTACCCCAGCCGGTCATGGCTACTGACCCTAGTGAGAAATCCCAGGACAAAGGCAGAGGAATGCTACAACGAGGCACATGGGGAACTAGGAGGATTATAGAAAGAACCTTCGGCCTCCTGAAGGCCAGGTTCCGGTGCCTCCATATGACAGGTGGTTCTCTCTACTGCTCACCAAAGAAGGTGTGCCAGATCATCGTGGCCTGCTGTATGCTGCACAACCTGGCTTTGCGACAACAGGTGCCTTTTCTGCAGGAGGATGGTCCAGCTAGAGGTCTTGTGGCAGCTGTGGAGCCTGTGGACAGTGAAGAAGAGGAGGCAGAAGAAGAGGATATCGACAACATAAACAACATTATCCAGCAATACTTCCAGTGAGACACAGGTAAGAAGATATCACTGCCTCACACATCTCATACTATTGTTTGAACTATCATAAATCTGTCACTTTCACCCAGTTTATGGACCCTGACTTGTCATTTTGCCTTTCCATTTCACAGATGTGGGTCCCACTGTGTGACCTCTGCTATATTTCCTCATGTACTAGAGCTGTGTTACATCGGTATGTTGACAATAAAATTGACATTGCTATATTCTATAGTTATTGTAAATACACATTTGTGAAAGCACAGACTGACTCCAGATTGTTTTGTGATTGATGTGTGTTTATTTTTGTGCAAATAATTGGAGGGGGTTGTAAAATGGTCAGGGGTAATGGTGGAGGGATGTCCATGGCAGAGTCCAGTCTTTTTGTTTCACAGGTGAATTGTCCAAAGGGGCATAGGAAGTGGAGCTAGGGCAGTTTAAGGATGGACAGGGTGACAAAGTGGGACAGAAGGATGACATTCAGGGGGTTCTCATTTCCTGGCAGGGGTCTTGGCAATGTTCTCTGTCTTGTTCCTGGATCTCAGGGACCGTTTGCGTGGTGGCTCTCCATCTGCAGGGGGTGGGGTGCTGTTGTCGTGGTCCTGTGGCGGTGCCTCCTTTCCACTAGCACCGGTGGAGGTAGTGGGCTGTTCATCATCCAGGCTAGTGTCAGGGGCTCCTTGTTGTGCCACAGTGTCCCTCCTGGTGTTGACAAGGTCCTGCAGCACCCCTACAATTGTGCCCAGGGTGGTGTTGATGGACTTGAGTTCCTCCCTGATCCCCAGATAGTGTTCCTCCTGCAGCCGCTGGGTCTCCTGAAAGTTGGCCAGTACTTTTCCATGATGTTGGAGAGGGCGTCATGGAGAGTGGGTTCCCTGGGCCAGTCCTCCTCCTGTCGCACAGCAGTCCTCCCAGTTCCCCTGTTTTCCTGTGCCTCTGTCCCCTGAACCGTGTGCCCACTGCCACTGCCCCCAGGTCCCTGATTTTCTTGGGGTAGTGGGTTTGCCTGGGTTCCCTGTAGTGGTAGACACACTGCTGCTTGACGTGTCCTGGGGACAGAGGGATGGGCCCGCTTGGTGGGTGCTGTGCTGATGTTTCCTGAGTGGGGAGGCTCTGTGGTGGCTTGTGCCAGTATCAGGGGAACCGACTGTCCCGAGGTCCCAGATGGGCCAAGCTGGTCATCTTGATCCAGTTGTACAGAGCTGCTGTCATCACTGTGGGCCTCTTCTGTGGAAAGAGTGGACATGTCTGGAACCTCCGGTCCGGTGACGTTTGATAGGGGACCTGCAGGGGTGTAAAGGCATGATTATTGCAGCTGTGTGTGCCATCGTGTGCAATGGGTGAGTGACCCTGTACTCCAGTGCTTGCATTAATGTCTAAGCCCTTGTGTGATATTTGGTTTGGGGTCTGTGTGGGTATCTGTAGTGGACATGCTTTGGTGATGGGTGTCCATGCTTTGGTGTTGGATGCAGGGCTTGGTGTTGAGATGGGTGGTTTGTGATAGTGGGACAAAATTGAGGTGTACGAGTGATGGGGTGAGCATGGGGGTATGTGATGGCATGCAGGTAGGGTGTGGGATATAATAGTTAAGAGTTGACTTACCAGAGTCCATTACTCCTGCTACTCCTACGAGGCCCTCAGGATGCAGTATTGCCAAGACTTGCTCCTCCCATGTTGTTAGTTGTGGAGGAGGAGGTGGGGGTCCACCGCCAGTCCTCTGTACTGCAATCTGGTGTCTTGAGACCACGGAACGCACCTTCCCCCGTAGGTCATTCCACCTCCTCCTGATGTCATACCGTGTCCTTGGATGTTGTCCCACTGCGTTGAGCCTGTCGATGATTCTGTGCCATAACTCCATCTTCCTAGCAATGGAGGTGTGCTGCACCTGTGATCCGAATATCTGTGGCTCTACCCAGACGATTTCCTCCACCATGAACCTGAGCTCCTCCTCTGAGAACCTGGGGTGTTGTTGTGGTGCCATGATGTGGTGTGGGCGATGTGTGGGGTTGTGTAAGTTATGATGTGTGAGGGGATGTGTTTGTGTGTGTTGTCTGAAGTAAGTGGATGTTGTGTGAGTAATGATGTTGTGTGACTGTGGATGCTAGCGTTGTTTCTGGTGGTGTCTCTCTGTGGCCTTCTTTCACAATTTTGGTAGTAAGGATTTGTGGGTGATGTGGGTGTGTGTTTTATATTGGATTGGGTGTGTGGGAGTGGTGTGTGTATGTGTTTCAGGTGTGTGCATTTCGAATAGTCCAATGTGGTTGTGTTTTGTAAATGTGTGTGTATTTTGAGCGTGGCGGTGTGTACCGCCACTGGAATATCGCGGTTGAAAGACCGCAACGTGGATTTGTGGGTCGTGATAGTGTGGGCGTATTCCTGTTGGCGTGACAGTGTCGGTTTTGTTATCGCCAGTTTATCACTGACCTTTCGTGTGGCGGACTTGTGTGGGTGTCTGGATTTTGGCAGATTCCGAGCTGTGGGTCGTAATAGCTGTAGCGGAATTCTGCCGCCGCAGCAGTGTGTTGGCGGTCTTCTGTACGGCGGTAAGCGGGATTTACCGCCAATGTTGTAATGAGGGCCATAATCTTTACCTACAGACTTGATTGGGCCACAATCCAAGAACTGTGGGGGTCAGTTACCCCGTCGAAAGACCGCGGGGGTCATTTCGACTTTCCCGCTGGGCCGGCGGGCGACCGCCAAAAGATCGCCCGCCGGCCCAGCGGGAAAGGCCCTGCAACAATGAAGCCGGCTCCGAATGGAGTCGGCGGAGTTGCAGGGGTGCGACGGGTGCAGTTGCACCCGTCGCGATTTTCATTGTCTGCAATGCAGACAGTGAAAATCCTTGTGGGGCCCTGTTAGGGGGCCCCTGCACTGCCCATGCCAGTGGCATGGGCAGTGCAGGGGCCCCCAGGGGCCCCACAACACCCGTTCCCGCCATCCTGCTCCTGGCGGTAAAAACCGCCAGGAACAGGATGGCGGGAAGGGGGTCGGAATCTCCATGGCGGCGCTGCAAGCAGCGCCGCCATGGAGATTCAGCCCAGCCAGGGGTATTCCGGCGGGAAACCGCCGGATCCCCTTTTCTGACCGCGGCTTTACCGCCGCGGTCAGAATGGGCTGGGAAGCACCGCCAGCCTGTTGGCGGTGCTTCCGCGTCCCTCCACCCTGGCGGTCATAGACCGCCAGGGTTGGAATGACCACCTGTGTGCCCAATTGGAGCCAGACCTGATTTCAGCTATCTGCCACCCCACAGGTATCCCCTCTCTTTCCAGGCAAGTGGTTTGTGGTTCCTTCTGAACAACAGTTGCCATGGCATCAGGGATGTCTCAGCCAATGTTCTCCAACGTGTTGACCAGAGTGCTGCCTGCCCTGCTGAAACACATGCGCATCTACATTGTATTCCCCCAGGTGGAGGATTTGGCCACAGTGAAAGCTGACTTTTATGCCCTGGGACATATACCCAACATCATTGGTGCCATTGATGGTACACATGTAGCATTTGTGCCCCCCGGAGAAATGAACAGGTGTTCAGGAATACAAAAAGCTATCACTCTCTGAATGTTCAGATGGTGTGTTTGGCGGACCAGTACATCTCCCATGTGAATGCCAAGTATCCTGGCTCTGTGCATGATGCCTTTATCTTGAGGAATAGCAGCATCCCACATGTGATGGCTCAACTCCAGAGGCACCGTGTGGGCTAATAGGTGAGCCCAAGGTCCCCACCCAGTATATGTTGGTGTATGGATATGGGGTTGTCCCTAAGGGTGAGTGTGTGGCTAACAGGTTTCCCTCAATATTTGCAGGTGACTCTCGTTACCCCAACCTCTCATGGCTACTGACCCCAGTGAGGAATGCCAGCACAAGGGAAGAGGAACGTTACAATGATGCACATAGGCGAAGAAGGAAGATAATTGAGAGAACCTTTGGCCTCCTGAAGGCCAGGTTCAGGTGCCTCCATCTAACTGGTGGATCCCTGTACTACTCAACCAAGAAGGTGCGCTAGATCATTGTTGCATGTTGCATGGTGCACAACCTGGCCTTGAGACGCCAGGTGCCTTTTCTGCAGGTGGATGAGCCTGGAGATGGTCTTGTGGCAGTGGTGGAGCCTGTGGACAGTGAGGAAGAGGAGGCAGAGGATGAAGATGTGGACAACAGAAGTTCTCTCATACAGCAGTACTTCTAGTAACACACAGGTAAGACACTGTAACTTCACTTTACATTGTAGTTTTGTGTTGGACATTGTACATGGCAGCATGATTTCCCTATGTCTATGGCCACTTACTGTACCCTTTGGCATCTCTATTTTCAGAGCTCCGTGCCCCACTCTGGCTCCTGGTGTGTTTACTGCTGCCCACTACAGGTCATAGCAATGTATATATAACTGTACATATGAATTGCAATGTTTGCAGATTGTTGAACTAATACATATTTCAATCAATTGACAGACTCCAGACTTGTATTTGTTCCAAGGGTGTTTATTTAAGTGCTAAGATGTTGAGGGGGATGTGCAATGGGATGGGGTGATGGCGGAGGAATGTCCAGTTAGAATCCAGTCTCTTTGTATCACAAGTGCATTGTCCAAGGGGCCACAGGAAGGGGAGCAATGGCATTTCAAGGTAGACAGGGTACCAGAGTGGGACACAAGGGTGACAATCAGGAGAGTCTTATTTCCCGGTGGGGGTCTTGGCAATGTTTTCTGGCTTCTGCCTGGATCGCAGGGACCGTTTGCGGGTGTTTCTCCTTCTGCAGGGGATGGGGTGCTGGTGGACTGTTGTTCCAGTGGAGGGCCTCCTGTCCACTAGCGCTGGCGAAGGTGGAGGGCTGTTCTTCGGTGTGGCTAGTGTCAGGGGTCCGTCCGTTGGTGTACCACTGCCTCCCTCATGGTGTTGGCCATGTCAGCCAGCACCCCTGCAAAGGTGACCAGGATGGTGTGGATGTGTTTGAGGTCCTCCCTGATCCACAGGTACTGTCCCTCCTGCAGCCGCTGGGTCTCCTGCAACTTGGCTAGTATCTGGCCCAAGGTCTCCTGGGAATTGTGGTATGCTCCCAGGATCACTCCAACTCCCTTGTGGAGAGTGGGTTCCCTGGGCATGTCCTGCCCCTGTCGCACAGCAGACCTCCCAGCTTCCCTGTTGTCTTGTGCCTCCGTCCCCCGAACCGTGTGCCCACTGCCACTGACCCCAGGTCCCTGATTGTCTTGGGTTTATGGCGTTGCCTGGGGTCCCTGTTTGGTGGACACACTGCTGACTGACGTGTCCTGGGGACAGTGGTATGGGCCCACTGAGTGGGTGCTGTGCTGGTGTTTCCTGAGGGGGGAGGGTCTGTGGTGGTATGGGACTGTGGCAGGGTAACTGACTGTCCAGAGGTCCCTCATGGGCCAGGTTGGTCATCGTGATCCAGGCGTGCAGAGCTGCTGTCATCACTGTGGGCCTCTTCTGTGGGGGGACTGGATGTTGGTGGCACCTCCACTCCAGTGACGTTGAGTGGGGGTCCTGTGGGAATGTAAATGCAGTGTTGTTGTATCTGTGTGTGCCATCTTGTGCATGGGTGTGTTTCCCTGTATGATTGTGGTAGCCCTGTCAGATTTGCATTGTGTGCGTGGTGATTTTGTGGGCTGGGTGATTCTCTCTAATGGGCATGCTTTAGTGATGAGTGTCAATGCAGGTCTGTGATGGGTGTCCATGCATTGGTGTTGCATGCAGGGCTTGGCATTGGGATGGGTGGGTTGTGATAGGGGGGTATATGTGAGGTGGTGGAGTGATGGGTGTGAGGGTAGGGTAGGAGTTTGTGATGGCATGCAGGTAGGGTTGGGGATATATTACTAAAGATTTGACTTAACAGAGTCCAGTCCTCCTGCTATTCCTGCGAGGCCCTCAGGATACATGATCACCAAGACTTGCTCCTCCCATGTTGATAGTTGTGGGGAAGGAGCTGGGGGTCCACCGCCAGTTCTCTGTATGGATACCTGGGCCCTTATTTATACTTTTTTAGCGCCACATTTGCTCCTCTTTTTGATGCAAAAACGGCACAAATGTACAAATTACAGTTGTATTTTGCACTTTGTGCCGGTTTTGCGTCACAAAATTACACAAATGCAGTGCTAAAAAAGTATAAATATGGGCCCTGGTGTCTTGCAACCACGGAACCCACCTTCCCCCTTAGGTTGTTCCACCTCTTCCTCATGTCATCCCTTGTTCTGGGATGCTGTCCCACGGCATTGACCCTGTCCACGACTCTCTGCCATAGCTCCATCTTCTTTGCAATGGACATCTGCTGCACCTGTGATCCGAATAGCTGTGGCTCTGTAGGAGGCTGGACTGGCTTGTAGTGAGTACCTAGGGGTACTTGCACCTTGCACCAGGCCCAGTTATCCCTTATTAGTGTATAGGGTGTCTAGCAGCATAGGCTGATAGATAATGGTAGCTTAGCAGAGTAGCTTAGGCTGAACTAGGAGACGAGTGAAGCTCCTACAGTACCACAAGTATCATATGCACAATATCATAAGAAAACACCATACACAGTTATACTAAAAATAAAGGTACTTTATTTTTATGACAATATGGCAAAAGTATCTCAGTGAGTACCCTCAGTATGAGGATAGCAAATATACACAAGATATATGTACACAATACCAAAATATGCAGTAATAGTATTAGAAAACAGTGCAAACAATGTATAGTTACAATAGGATGCAATGGGGACACATAGGGATAGGGGCAACACAAACCATATACTCCAAAAGTGGAATGCGAACCACAAATGGACCCCAAACCTATGTGACCTTGTAGAGGGTCGCTGGGACTATTAGAAAATAGTAAGGGTTAGAAAAATAGCCCACCCCAAGACCCTGAAAAGTGAGTGCAAAGTGCACTAAAGTTCCCCAAAGGACATAGAAGTCGTGGTAGGGGAATTCTGCAGGAAAGACACAAACCAGCAATGCAACAACGATGGATTTCCAGTCGAGGGTACCTGTGGAACAAGGGAACCAAGTCCAAAAGTCAACAGCAAGTCGGAGATGGGCAGATGCCCAGGAAATGCCAACTGTGGGTGCAAAAAAGCTGCTACTGGACAGTAGAAGCTTAGGTTTCTGCAGGAACGACAAGGGCTAGAGACTTCCCTTTTGGAGGATGGATCCCTCACGCCGTGGAAAGTTTTGCAGAAGTGTTTTTCCGCCGAAAGACCACCAACAAGCCTTGCTAGCTGCAAATCGTGCGGTTAGTGTTTTTGGATGCTGCTGTGGCCCAGGAGGGACCAGGATGTTGCAAATTGCGTCAGGAGACAGAGGGGACGTTGAGCAAGACAAGGAGCTCTCTCAGCAGCAGATAGCACCCAGAGAAGTGCCAGAAACAGGCACTACAAGGATGCGTGAAATGGTGCTCACCCGAAGTTGCACAAAGGAGTCCCACGTCGCCGGAGACCAACTTAGAAAGTCGTGCAATGCAGGTTAGAGTGCCGAGGACCCAAGCTTGGCTGTGCACCAAGGATTTCCGCCGGAAGTGCACAGAGGCCGGAGTAGCTGCAAAAGTCACGGTTTCCAGCAATGCAGTCTGGCGTGGGGAGGCAAGGACTTACCTCCACCAAACGTGGACTGAAGAGTCACTGGACTGTGGGAGTCACTTGGACAGAGTTGCTGGATTCAAGGGACCTCGCTCGTCGTGCTGAGAGGAGACCCAAGGGACCGGTAATGCAGTTCTTTGGTGTCTGCGGTTGCAGGGGGAAGATTCCGTCGACCCACAGGAGATTTCTTTGGAGCTTCTAGTGCAGAGAGGAGGCAGACTACCTCCACAGCATGCACCACCAGGAAAACAGTTGAGAAGGCGGCAGGATCAGCGTTACAGAGTTGCAGTAGTCGTCTTAGCTACTTTGTTGCAGTTTTGCAGGCTTCCAGCGCGGTCAGCAGTCGATTCCTTGGCAGAAGGTGAAGAGAGAGATGCAGAGGAACTCGGATGAGCTCTTGCATTCGTTATCTAAAGTTTCCCCAGAGACAGAGACCCTAAATAGCCAGAAAACAGGGTTTGGCTACCTAGGAGAGAGGATAGGCTAGCAACACCTGAAGGAGCCTATCAGAAGGAGTCTCTGACGTCACCTGGTGGCACTGGCCACTCAGAGCAGTCCAGTGTGCCAGCAGCACCTCTGTTTCCAAGATGGCAGAGGTCTGGAGCACAGTCCTTTGTCCAGTTTCGCGCCAGAGCAGGACTAAGGGGTCCCTGAACCGGTGTAGACTGGCTTATGCAGAAATGGGCACCAAATGTGCCCATGAAAGCATTTCCAGAGGCTGGGGGAGGCTACTCCTCCCCTGCCTTCACACCATTTTCCAAAGGGAGAGGGTGTAACACCCTCTCTCAGAGGAAGTCCTTTGTTCTGCCATCCTGGGACAAGCCTGGCTTGACCCCAGGAGGGCAGAAACCTGTCTGAGGGGTTGGCAGCAGCAGCAGCTGCAGTGAAACCCCAGGAAAGGCAGTTTGGCAGTACCAGGGTCTGTGCTACAGACCACTGGGATCATGGGATTGTGCCAACTATGCCAGGATGGCATAGAGGGGGCAATTCCATGATCATAGACATGTTACATGGCCATATTCGGAGTTACCAGTGTGAAGCTACATATAGGTAGTGACCTATATGTATTGCACGCGTGTAATGGTGTCCCCGCACTCACAAAGTCCGGGGAATTGGCCCTGAACAATGTGGGGGCACCTTGGCTAGTGCCAGGGTGCCCTCACACTAAGTAACTTTGCACCTAACCTTTACTAGGTAAAGGTTAGACATATAGGTGACTTATAAGTTACTTAAGTACAGTGTAAAATGGCTGTGAAATAACGTGGACGTTATTTCACTCAGGCTGCAGTGGCAGGCCTGTGTAAGAATTGTCAGAGCTCCCTATGGGTGGCAAAAGAAATGCTGCAGCCCATAGGGATCTCCTGGAACCCCAATACCCTGGGTACCTCAGTACCATATACTAGGGAATTATAAGGGTGTTCCAGTAAGCCAATGTAAATTGGTAAAATTGGTCACTAGCCTGTTAGTGACAATTTGAAAGAAATGAGAGAGCATAACCACTGAGGTTCTGATTAGCAGAGCCTCAGTGAGACAGTTAGTCACTACACAGGTAACACATTCAGGCACACTTATGAGCACTGGGGCCCTGGATACCAGGTTCCCAGTGACACATACAACTAAAACAACATATATACAGTGAAAAATGGGGGTAACATGCCAGGCAAGATGGTACTTTCCTACAGGCTCTACCCGGATGATTTCCTCCACCATGACCCTTAGCTCCTCCTCTGAAAACCTGGGGTGTCTTTGGGGTGTCATGGATGTGTTGTGAGTGGTATGTGTTAGGATGTGTGGGGTGATGTGTTGTGGTGTGAGCTGTGAGGTGCGTGGATGGTGTAGGGGTGATGGTGTTCTGTGGCTCAGATTGAGTGGGTGCTCCTGGCTTGTCTCTCACAATTTTTTTTTTTCTTTGAAAGGGTTGTGGGTTATGTGGGTGTGTGTTTTATAGTGGTGTGGGTGTGTGGGTGTGGTGTGTGTATTTGTGTCAGGTGTGTGTAGTTTAAATTGTCCAATGTGGTGTAGTTTTGTAAGTGTGTGTGTATTTTGAGCGCAGCAGTGTGTACTGCCAATGGTTTACCGTGGTTGAAAGAGCGCAGCGGTGATTCGTGGGTCCTGATACTGTGGCCGTATTTCTGTTGGCGTAACGGTGTGGGTTTTGGTACCACCAGTTTATCACTGACCTTTGGGCTAGCAGACTTGTGTGGGTGTCTGTATAGTGGCGCATTTCTCTGTGTGGGTCATAATACCCGTAGCGGTATACCGCCGCGGTCACGGTATGTTGGCAGCCGTCAGCACGGCGGTAGGCGGCATTTACTGCCAATGTTGTAATGAGAGCCATATTCTTTTAAAGATTAATATCTTGACTTGTGTATGTTGGATTTTTGTCGTTTTGGTCTTGTTTGATTTAGATAAATAGTGCCTATTTTTCTAAACTGGTGTGGTGTTCATTGTGTAGTATTTTCACTGTATTACTGTGTGTGTTGGTACAAACACTTTACACATTGCTTCTGAGATAAGCCTGACTGCCTGTGCCAAGCTACCAAGCGAGTAAGTAGGGGTTATCTAAGTGTGTTTCTCCATTGCCCTGACTACAGTGAGGGTCCCTGCTTGGACAGACTGCAAACTGTCTGCCAGCCAGAGACCCCATTACAAACACATAGACTATAATGCATATTTTTTTTCTTGGCACAGAGGGTTAACAGTCTGCATAATGCTGGTTAACAGTCTGCATAGCTGAGGCTAGGATTTAAGCCTGGTCCCCCATGTTACAGGGTTGACAGGTGTTGCCTCCTGTGAAAGCTCAGCTCATTTTGTACTTGAGGTTCCAAGAGAACCTCAAGTTGAACAAGAGCTAGGATTCTGGCTTGATCCTTCCTCAAGCTTTCAGCAGCTCACCGCCTCTATATTGCAGTATACAGCTGAAAGTTCTGTATAGCATACATCCTATGTGTTCTGCACATGCTTACTGGTTATATTGCATTTTAGCATGCATCTATTATGAAAAAATGTGATTAAGGCCAGACAGCCACCAGCTTTATGATGTTAGAAACAACTAATGTGAAGTTACATTTTGAGACTTGGCAGCAGGTCATACCTGATACTTTTGTGGAAAATGCTGCTTTATTGGCAGCTACCAGAGCTATATTACTCACTGGCAATTTTTTGACTTTGCTGCAAATACTAAATATCCCTAAACAACATAAAACTTGAATCCTTCCTCCCACCAGCGTGGAATAGGCCTTTTATTACACCTGGCATTTGCCTGGTGGGCTGGACCACTGGCCAGCCAGTTTTGAAGGCCCAAGGCCATTCCTAGTGCCTCTGGCACTTCTCCTGATCCCCAAGGTTATTTTCAGAAGGGACAATAGGCTTCAAGGGAAAGTTGGAGGGCGGGTGGAGGTAAAGAGAAAGGAATTAGAGAGAGGAGAGAAGGAGAAAACGATTGCACGAGGGGATAAAGGGAGCTGGGCAACTTTGAACATTTGTGCCAGGGCTGGTTTTGGTTCTCCAGGTCAACCCTGCTCCCATCCCTGATCAATACCTACCTGTTAGAGCTCTAAGGCTCCACCCCCACTTCCATTAATGTCCAACAGTTTCAGTGTGTTATCTATTTCTTTCTTGCTCCCTGTTCCTTAAATGTGAATCCCCAAATAGCTTAATTTCCATACTGATAGCACTAGACTTCCTCCCCATGCTTCTCTTTTCTTAACTTTACCAACTCTCACTTGCCTTACTCTGAACTTTCTGTTTCAGTTTGCGTCCAGTGACAGTATACATGCATAACACATACATTGTCCAACTTGCTTCAGAAAATGACCTGATGTCTTGTACCAGACAGAGTGGAACGCTTATTGTTGCACCAAGGTATTAAATAATCCTACTGGCACATGCATGGTACAGTGAAAATTTGGCTTCCAAATGGCTGCTGACATCTGCAGCTTCCACATACTCACAGCTCCTCCCAATCTCCCCATGAGAAGAGGGTGTTTTCTTCCACTCTGGTTAGGGCCCACATTGAGAGAAAGACTACTCTTGATACTTTGTGGAAAATGACACATTATTGGAAGCAAGCAAGGCTCACAATCACTGACAACACTTTGGCTTAGCCGCACACACTATATTCTATTAATGTTGTGAGAAATTGGACTGTTGGGTGAGGAGGGTGTGAACACTTCTCAAGCAACAGCCATCAGGCTGAACCACTAAATTAGTCTGTGCTTAACCCTCTGCTAGCATGGCACAAAAGCAAACAGGCTGAACTTAGAGGCAATATGTAAAGTATTTATGCAGCACACAAACAGTCATAAAGGGAAAACACAATACAAGAAAAATCCCATACCAATTTAGAAAAATAGAGCACGTTAATAAATTATTTGACACAAAAATGTCTGAGAAGATAAAGTTCTAGAGAGCAAGGCAGCTGGTGATGTCCAAGGGGGAGACATCATCACTGGGGAGCTACTGGATGAAGTTGCAGTGAAGATTTCTTCATTTATACTTAGGGCCTTATTACAAGGCTGAGAGGACTGCCAGCCTTGCGGTTGCGGTCAGACCCCTGCGGCTGTGGCGGTCTGACTCCCACATTACGAGGTTGCCGGGGAGACCCGCCAACCTACCTCAGTCCCCACCAAGAGCAGTGATCCCGATGGGCTGATGGCGGTCCTGGTTATAATCAGCCAGGGCAGCGTTGAACTCAGCATCGCCCGGCTGATTACAACCTTGTTCTCCGTCAACCTTTTCAAGGCGGTTCATTGCCACACCTTTCCCACTGGGCTGATAGATGGGAACCTTGGTTCCCACCCATCAGTCCACTGGGAAAGTTGCAATAGGGCCTGTGGGGAGACTGCTACTTCAATGGTAGTCTCCTCAACACAGGTCTGGCTGGTGGGGTTTTCTGACTGCCAAACTCATAATCAGGCCCTTAGTCTCTTTTTGGAAGTAAAAAATCTCCAGTAGGATGAAGCTGCAGGCTGTAGCTGATGATGGCTCCATGAAACCAGATACCCCTTCTGCTAGGGGTCACTCAACAGGATTTGCTCATATGAAGTAGAACATATTGGGAGCTTCCACTAATTCAGGCCGACTGGTTGTGCTCCTTGGTAGATTGGCAAGCAGGTAGATCCTAGTCTTCTCTTACTCAGCACTTTTTGGGCACAAATTTTACAAGTCCCACGTTTTGGACTTGGGATATTGAGGAACCACTTGCAAGGGTCCAAGAGTGGAAAGGAACCACTTGCAGGATCAGGACTAATTCAGGTAGGGTCCAAGTGTGGATTAAGGATAGTTGGAGCCTTTTATGTTGTGAGGCTTTGATCAGGAGGTCAGCCAACTAGCCCTTGGAGTCACTTCTGAAAGTCCTGAGTTCAAGGGAAAAAGCATAGCTCAAGCAGCAGGCAGGCCTCTGTGGCTCAGAGCGGACTTCAGGCAGCAGAACAGTCCTTCTTTGTGCAGCAAAGCAGTCCCTCTGAAGTAAATAGCAGGCCACAGTAGCGGACAGTCCTTTGTGAGTTCTTCCTCGGGTTCAGGAGTGAATTGAAGAGTTTGAGTTTTCTGAGGGTCCCCTTTTATCATTAGTGGCTTCTTTGAAGTGGAAGAAACGTCTGTAGGCTTCCCTCCACAGAATTGTTTGGAATTTCCAGTCTCCCTGCTCTGTCCGCCCATCCTGCCAGTGATGGCTCATTCAGGCACACCTAGTCCCTCTATTGTGTGGCTGTGAAGGAGGAACATACAAAGCCCAACTGCCATTCACACGTAGTCATATGACCCAGACGCATGCTGCAAGCATCAAATGGTTGGAATAAGACAATTCCAACTTTCTGAAAGTGGCATTTTCAGAACTGTGACTTAAAATTCGACTTTTCTATTAAAGAGAATTTCAAATTACAATTCATCAGATACCAAACATAAGTTCCCTATCTGCTCCCAATCAAGAGTTAGCACCAATGTTATCCTATGGGAGAGGTAGGCCTCACAACAGTGAAAATTGAATTTGTACATTTTTCACTGCCAAAACATGTCAAACTTATACATACGTTGATAGGGATTAATAGGGAGTGTTCTTAGTGTTCTGTTGTTGAATCAAGTGTGGTGAGGAAAATGTGCTTGCACAGCTTGAGCTAATTTTCAATTCATTGAGTAGTTTGTGAGTTTATAGGGAGTTGTTGTACTCCAAAAGAAGAAGTAGTGTTAAAAGATAGTTGGTGTACTCTGAAGAAGGTGAGTAGGGAAGTCGGCGAACTTCACATGTGTCCATCGCTTGGTGCTCGGGAACAATTGTCCACGTGGTTGTTGATAAGACGGACCAAATGAGAGAGGCCTAAGACTTCAGAGTATATTGACAAGTGTAGTGAGACACTTGGCATATGTTGTAATTTGTCTATTTAGTAGACAAATCAGGCGTGGTTGGTAAGTCGAGTTTGCGGGTTAATTTGAGTTTGAAATGTTTGACTGAGATTTGGCAAGATCTATGTGCACCAGGACAGTATCCATTGATCAGTTGAGAGTGAAATTTGACGGTCGAATTTTACTTTCAAATCTGGGGAACTGTGAAAAAGAATAGCTGCAAGAGCGTAAGCCGATAGTAAAATGTGGAAGGTTCCTGAAGCGATTGTGTTACCCTACCTATCATAAATAGACAAATTTGTTTTCTTATTGTTTTGAAGAAATGCTAACAAATTAATATTGCATTAGTTTGAGTGTGTTAGTTTACAGAAACAAGCAGCTGATGAAGTCTGACTAGGCTGGTTTTCTGTGTGTGTGGGTGTGATGTCATATTTTGTGCCGTGCTGAGATAGGTTGATTAGCAAAAAGGGTCACGAACGGATTGGTGGACAATCATGTAGTGCAATTGGATGAGGAGGGTGTCGAAAAGGATTGTGGAATTGTAGTCACTTCCTGATTAATTGTTTTTGAACAGATTTTGTTGAAAAATGAGTTTTTTCAGCACTTTAATAAAGTGCCTTTTGGGGAGATGAGGATATTGCGGCAATAGAGGGATAAATTTGTCCGCCACAAGGTACTCTGGCATATATTGTAATTGAGAAGAAAGATACCGGAACATTTCTTTGGTTGAAACACTGGATTAAGATCACAAAGAAAGAAAATTGTTTAGCATTTCCTGAAAATGGAACTTTTAATTTCATGATTTTAAATTTGACACAAAAGATGTATGGTCTGAAACCTCCTCTGAGACCAGCCCAGTTTGAAGCTTTAGAGATTCAGGGACTTGTAGCTTGACAGCAACAGTCTTTGAAATTTGAGAGGAGAATGAGAAGGGCAGGAAAGTCACTAGCAGAGGCTAGATGGGACAGTGACCAGAGACAGTGGAGACTTGATACTTCACAAGGTGTTCGATTATTTACAGCATTGACAAAAGATAATGAAAATGAGACAAACAAGGTTTCAAAGAAGACTAAAAAGAGTTCTTTAGCAGTAGAAGAGCAGACATCAAAATGGCTTAAAATGGTTTTGTTCAATGATGATGAGTTGGACGTTGATGAGGTCATTACACAGATTTTGAGAAATCGTCCACCGCCATACATGGCTCAAGAGGGTTCTGGAGCTAGTGATATAAGACCTACTGCACAGGTACCAACTGTAGTGTCACAAAGTTCAGTTCAGAGTGATCATATCACAACAGAAGGTTCTGTGCAGGTTAATTCCAACATGAACCAGAGTTCACTAGGACAGAGTTCACAGAGCTCATATCAGTCTATTTCTTTTGGTCAAGTACTGATACAGAGTAGTTATAATGAGACAATAGATGATGGACAACTACCAGAGATAAATATTCCTGAGATTTATCCAGGGGTTCTGATTGTAAAGACGACTACTAATTTAGTTTTATCTTCGAGTCAGAATTCACAGGGGATGAGATTGATTCAGAAAGAGCCTACTCCAATATTATTACCACAGATGCAGAATATGGGAATAATGCAGCCTCAGAATGTAGAAACCAGTAGTCCAGATGCGATTTGAGTACCAATTACATTTGGTCCACCTATGCCTTTATATGTCGAGGGCAACAGGGGTGTAGTGAACTCCTTAGTTCAAAGTCAGAATGGAAACATTGGGTTTATGTCACCTGTAGGACAGACCCTAAACAAATCAAGGTCTTTATTAGATCTGTCTCCTTTTAGAAATTCTGAAATAATTGGATCATGGAGTGGCCAGGAGAAGAGATTATTAGCTCCACAATATGTGAATCCAATACAGCAACAGTCATTGAGTGTTCAGCCTGATAAAGTTTCATTGAAGGGTCTGACTGAACAGGAAATAACAAAATGTACATTTGAATTCTGTGATGATGCAAGGAGAGCAGCAGGGAAAAAGAATGTTACGTTGTCATGTTTGTGGTGCAATTGGTCATTGGAAACGGCAGTGCCCAATGTTGAATCAAGGGGGTGTTGTTCAACAGACAAATGGTGTCAATACTTATCAGAGCATGAGAGGACTGAGAATAAGAGATCAAATTCAGAATTTCCAGAATGATGTAAATCCTAGGCAGGGTTTCCAACCCTTACAGCCAGTGCAGCAGATGCAAAATGTACAACCGGAGGTACAACAAGTACAAATGCCACAGGTACAGCAGATACAGTCACAAGTTCAGATGGTGCCTGCACAACAAATTCAAATACCTAGACAATTTCAGGTGCCACAGAATCCTATGGATTAGCAACAGGTGATGCTTTCTCAGGTGGTCACAAATCAGAAATAAAACCAGAATGTTAATACAGTGAATCAATCTCCTTTACATAGTGAGAATGAACTTGAACAATGTATGGCTGATGGATAGTTCAGATGAGGAGGAGTATGTGATGGCTACATCATTGGAAGTGGATCAGAAAGTCCCTTATGTAAAGTGAAAAGTGCATGGTCATGAAGTTTCTTTTCTGGTTGATACTGGAGCTACGCACACAACAGTGAGATCTGTAGAGGTTCCAGATTTACTTCTGTCAGGGAGGACAGTTCAAATTGTAGGAGTTGCAAACAAACATTTGACAAATCCAATTACGGAACCAGTTATTGTTAAAATTGGTAATTTTAAGGGTTTGCATAAATTCTTAGTTTGTGATTCCAATCCTATGTCACTCCTGGGTAGAGATCTGTTGTGAAAAACACGATTTTCAATTACTTGTTCAGATAAGGGAACTGAGATTCAGACAAACAGTGATGATGAAGACTCAACACTGTTCCTTTGATTAGTTCCAATGAGCCAGAAGTTGAAGAACTACTTTTGATTCATTTGTTTTCCAGTTTTTGAAATAAAAGATCTTCCGGTTGATTTGCAGAGGACTGTTAAGTCTGGAGTTTGGGATCTTTCAGGAAAATATATTGGTTTGATTAGAGGAGTAGAACCAGTCAGAGATGCAGTGAAGCCGAATGTGGTGTTTCCTCAGAGTCCACAGTATCTGATGTCACTTGAGGCAATTGAAGGTGTAAACTCTTTGATAGAATAGTTTGTGGAGAAGGGAATCTTTTTTTTTTTGTCCTCATTCACTTGTCCAGTCTCTTAATAAAAGGAGATCAATTGAAATAACGACTAAACTCCCCCTAGAGACTCTTGTCCAGGACAACCCGTATCTCTGATTGGTAGAGCCTCACCAGCACACCTTCAGAACCGCCGGGCACCTGCTTTAAAGTAATCACAGGACAATACCTAATTGTTAAGATTCTAACCAATTTCTCAATGGGTCCCAGAATTTGTGCTTCTTATCTAATTCTTTGTCTCTTGTATCCAAAATTAGATTATATATTAGCGAATCCTTCCATTCCATCACCGTCAGGGGAGAAGGACTAATCCATTTCTTACATATCTCTCGCCTTGCTAGCAGTATCATATAGAAAAGCAATTTGGCATCATTTTTGGTGTCCTTCCTGGAGCCCACTTGACAGCCAAATATAACTAAAGAGGGGCTTACCTGATTCTCTAGAGGTAAAAAATGTTTCACTACCTCACCAACCTCTATCCAGAACAGATTGAGCTGTGGACATTCCCAAAACATGTGAATGTCGCTTGCTCGATCCTTGCCGCACTTTTTACAGGTAACCGGGGTGCCTTCCGTCACTTTAGACAGTTTCTCGGGGGACCAAAAGGCTCTGTGGATGGAGAACAAATGATTTCGTCTTAAACAGGCAGATTTTACTGTAGCATACAAAAGAGTAATAGATACTTGCCATATATCTCTTATCTGTACTCCAGGCAAGCATCCTCCCCAGATCTGATCGGGCAAGTGGAATTCTCCATCTACAGTTTCCAGTAATGTCCAATACCACTTTGCTACTTCTCTCTCTCCCACCGAGTCTTGAGATAGTAGTTCTTCCAAATCATTGGAGCCGCCTACCTTTTCCTTGACGCCTTTCAACCAGCACCTTATTTGCAGATATTTAAATTTAGAGAGACGTCCATCTACTATTATATTGAGGTCCTCATAAGGTAGTAACACCCCATCCGTGCAAATCTGTCCCCATTTCACCAGCCCTGCCTCCTTCAGAGGTTTCGCCAGAGTATCTCTTATCCATTCTGGTGAACTCAGAGCATCCCAGAGAGGCGCGTGTTTACTATAGAACGGTAGCTTAGTAGCCCTCCTTAAATCATACCAGATATTGGCAGAGTCTTGCAGTACTTTAAACCTCACCTTCTTAAAGAATTTTGGATCTCCAAATTTATACAGGAACCCTGACTGTGTATCATAATCAGCTTCCATCATGACTTTCAAAACCTGCCCCAAATCTGAAATCTTCGACCCATTCAGTGCCCCTCTCATATTCTTAATGAAGACCGCCCAAGCATAATACTGAAGGTCCAGCAGCGCTAACCCGCCCTTCTCTTTTCTCCGTCTCAGTTTCTTCCATGCAATTCGCACTCCTTTGGAATCCCAAATAAACAAACTAATTCTACCTTGTAATTTGCCAAACCATTCTTTCTCATATTTCAGCGGAATCGCATTAAAAATAAATAAGACCTTTGGTAGTAACGTCATCTTTACTAAGTTAACCTTCCCATAAATCGTAAGAGGTAGAGTGCCCCAGCTCTTCATTAACTTAGTGACATCTGCCATAACTCTTAAAAAATTAACCTCTGCTAACTTATCCATGTCCTGTGTAATCACAACACCCAAATATTTCATTTGTTTTTTAATTAGCACACTCTCCTCTCGCATATTCCAAGTCATAATTTCAGTCTTTTCTTTATTAACCAAATATCCAGCAATTTCCCCAAATTCCCTTGTCAAATCTTCCAAGACCAGTAAAGTTTGTTGCAGATCCGCTGTATAAACCAACAGATCATCGGCATACAAGGCAATCTTTTTGCTCCAGGTCCCACCCCGAAAAGGGATTATCCTCTGTTCTGTTCTAATCTTACAAGCTAAGGGTTCAATATATATATTAAATAACAATGGAGATAATGGGCAACCCTGTCTCGTCCCTCTCCCAATTTTAAAGGGACGTGATAGAACCCCGTTTACCACGATTTTTGCCTCTGCATTCTGATATATTATCCGCAATGCCCTAGTAAATTTCTCTCCCAAATTAAAAACCTCGCATAGGACCTCCAAGTAGATCCAGTTCACCCTATCAAACGCTTTTGTAGCGTCAATCATAACAAGGGCCAAAGGTTCCTTATATGCTTCAGCCAGGTCTATGGAACCTATCGGGGACTGGGTCAGCTCTTGCATATATCTCCCCTTAATAAAACCTTTCTGATCTTCATGTATCAAATTTCCTAAGACTCCCCCCAATCTCCTTGCCAGGACTTTCGTAAATATTTTATAATCGCAATTTAATAAGGAGATCGGCCTATACGAGTCACAGATTTTTGGGTCCTTTCCAGGTTTTAGAATCAGAGTGATTGTGGCCTCCTTCCAGGTAGCGGGACACACACCCCCCTCCATCAAGATGTTATTACACAGCTCAGTTAGAAATTTTGCTATACTACTTCCTAAAACTTTATAGACCTCAAAAGGCAACCCATCTGGCCCGGGTGCTTTTGCCGTCTTCCCTGCCTGTATACAATGCTCCACTTCCCCTTGCCCAATAGAATCATTCAAAACTTTATTATCCTGCTCCTCCAGGGCCACTAAATCCAGGTCCTTCAACCATTCCTTAATTTTCTCTATAGGTGGTTCTAAATCTTCTGAATACAGCTCCTTAAAATGGTTTAGGAAAATCTCCTGAATCTCGTCGTCGCTATTAGAGACCAAACCTGACTCCTTATCCAAGATCCCGACTACCTTGTTCCTACCTAAATTTTTTCTTATTTTCCAGGCCAACAATTTCCCACAATTCTCTCCATACTCATAGTGGGCAGATCTATTCGCCTCCACCCTCGCCTTAATCCTTTTGTCCAGCACTGCTAGTAATTCATACCTTAACTTTTGGTGTAATTCCGCAAATTTCCTTGTTTTTTCCTCTTCTTCGGGAGTTAAATCTATTAGTTCCTGCTCCACTTGTTGTATACCCCCTTCCAACCGTCTGATTTCATCCTTATACTCTTTCCTTTTAATCCAGGCCACCCTTATCAATCTACCTCTTAGGAAAGATTTAAAAGCATCCCATACCATATCAAGTGACGATGACCCCACATTAAGCTCAAAAAACTCCTCTGCATCTGCTCTTAGCCCTGCTACTATGTCCTTATCTAGTAACAGAGTTCTATCTAACGTCCACCTGCCCTGGGCGACCCCGCCCTTTAACCGAATACTCAAACTAACTGCAGAATGATCCGATAGGTGAACACCAACATGAGCTATTTCCCTTATCCAATCTCTTATCCTCCCATCTACCAAAACGTAATCAATTCTTGATTGGTGCCTGTATTTTTTGTTATTGTATGTATATCCCCGTTTTGACCCCATCTTTTCTCTCCATACATCATGTAGGCCCAACTGGGACATCATAGATATTAACCGAGAGCACATCTTATGATTAAATGTCGATCTACTTCCACAAGATCTATCAAGTTGGTAATTCATCACGACATTAAAGTCGCCCATCCATATTACTTGGTCTGGAAAATGAATCAACTGTCGAAATAGCTCTTCCAGAGGTGCAGGGTCATCTTTATTAGGCCCATAATAAGCCACCAAAGTGAATGTTAAATCAAACGCTACCAATTTTCCAATTACCCACCTACCCGCCTTATCAACTGGTCCAGCCTGAAAGGAAATCCTTGGATGTTTTTTGACTACGATACCCACCCCTTTACTTCCACTGGCCTGGGTAGTACTCAAAATCTGCTGGACCCAACTACATGATCTAAACAGTTTGGTACATTCCTCATTAGACAAGTGAGTTTCCTGCAAGGCCAACACATTAACTTGTACGTCCCTTAAGTATTGCAGCAATCTTTTTTGCCTCTTTACAACCCGGAGACCATTGACATTCCAGGACAAAAGTCTCAGCTCATTATCTCCCATCTACCAACCCCCACAAAGAAGAAAAACTACAGAATGAGGAGATATTTTTAGATTTTTTCCCCCATGCTCCCCACCCTATGATTATCCCCTCCTTTCCCTCCCACCTCCTCCTATATCCCCTCCCCCTACACCCTCGGACAACCCCCCCGATTTCCTAGTCGAGACGAAAACGCCGCGGGAAGGCCCCCAGACCCATATACTTAATATGAATAAAAGGAAAAAAAGAAAAAAAAGAAAGGAAGACTGTCCTCCCCCGCCTTAGTGTATTTTCTCCAAGGTCTTCATCAACTCATCAACTTCTTTACTGTCTCTAAAGTTATACATTTTATTATTCGCCATTACCTTCAAAGTGACTGGGAATTTTAATTGAGCGGTAGCACCAAGCCCCCTTAAGACCTCAATTCTTCTCCCCAGTTCCCACTGCTTATTTAGGGTCGCACTTGATAGGTCTGACCTAATTTCGAACTTCGTACCTTCCACAGTCAGCATTCCCTTTCTTAATGCGGCAGACAAAATACGCTCCTTAATTGCATACGTCTGAAAGCAAACCAGGATTCTCCCGGGCTTATCCTTATTAGGCCATCTCCGAGGGGGGTCCCTATGTACCCTTTGAATATCTTTTGCGATAACATCTTCAGTATCTTCAACCTGTACTTCTTATTTAATCAAACGGACTATGAACCCTTTCATGTCCCCCCCTTCCATACCTTCTGTTACTTTTAAGACTCTCAAATTGTTCCTTCTCTGGTTATTCTCTAAAGATTCCAGTTTCAGTAAGACATTTTCTTCTCCTGCTCTTATACTCTGCAATTCCACCTTGTTTTTTTCCAGCGCCGACCTTAAATCTCCAACTTCTTCTTCCAAGGCAGCTGTCTATTTTTCCGCCAAGAGTCTCGCACAAACCTCTTATCTCCTTCTGATTAGCATTTGAAGTCTCAAAACCAGCTCTAACCTCCAAAGAGAGTGCTGTCAACATTCCTGCAGTAGATTGCTCCAATGGCTCCTCTGCTGACCCCGACTGGTGCCCATCTATACCCTGGGGAGGAAAACTCAGGTGGTGCCCCAAGGACGTACCAGGCTGTTGATTGACCCTTCTAAATCCTTGTTCATCATTTAAGTCAGATGTCTGTACTCCATCTTTAGGCATGCCCTTAGTGCATTGAACCACCGCTCCCTCTCCTACTGAGGGGCCCAAGGTATCCAACTCGTTCGCATGGAGCTCCTCCAACACTTGAAACCTATTCGGGTCGCACTGGATTCGCCCGATTTGGGCCACCCCCTCTCCCGAAACTACTCCCTGTCTAGGTTCACTCCCCTCCATCCTTAGGGTGCTAGGAAGGACTCTGAAGTAAGTTTTTAAAGAAGGGGTAATTCTACGTTCTTTATTCAACAGAGTCCCTCCTTTTAAATTCGAGGCAGCTTTCCCACTCCTTCTGTCGTTTTGCCTGAAATTAGTTCTTTGCTCCGGAAAGGCTCCCCCAGTATTCAGCTCTTCCCCCTTAGAGCCAAAAACCTTCTTACCGCTCCTGAGAGAATAAATTGTGCTCGATTTACTTACTCCTGTCACGCCTGTCGCCCTGCTATATCTCCTACCTTTTTACTCCCCCCCCTAGGGCCAAGCATACCGATATAATCAGAATTTAGACCCTCTATTCTTTCTTGTGTACTCCCCAGAGGGGCAGTTCTAGAATTAAAAGGAGGCACATTACCTTTCCTACGGAAGTAATTCTCCAGCCAGGGAGATGAATATCTTAGAAAGTGACCCTTATCTAGGGAAGCACCACGTCTTGTGCTGCCCCTGCCGCCTTTCCCCCGGAGGTGAATTCAAATTACTGCCTCCCTTCCTCGCTGGTGCTCCCAGGCAGCCCGGGACCACAGAGCCGGCGCTGCCCTGTCCAGGCTTCCTCTCTCCACGCTACTATCGTCCGGTAAGGAAAAAGCGGGCTGCGGGGGTTCCCTGAAGCTAGCGCCTTGTCATAGGCGTTGTCCCTCCTTTTTAAAAAAAAAGAAATTCGAATCGGGTCTGAATGTCCCCGCGGCCTGGGTTCTAGCCGGCTGCCATGTTCTCCGCTCAAAACGCCCGTGGAGAAGGGAATCTTGAAAGAGGTGTTGAGTAGCCTGTGCAACTCACCAATAATGTGTTTGAGAAAACCATGTGGGGAAATTCGTCTTGTACAGGATTTGAGGACAATTAATGATATTGTGATCAAGTGTTGTCCAGTAGTGCCAAATCCAGTTGTGATTATGTTTCAGATTCCATGTGATGTTGAGTGGTTTACTGTGTTAGACCTGTGTCAAGCATTTGTCTCTATCCCTCTTCACGAGGACAGTAGATATCAATTTTGTTTTAAATTCTTGGGCAGAGTCTACTGTTGGTGCAGAATTCTACAGGGGTTTTCAGAGTCACCATCGATTTTGAATCAGATTTTGAAAAATAATTGGAAGTCATTGGTGATGCCTTAATGATCTCCATTGGTGCAATACATAGATGATTTACTAATTGCATCAAAGACAAAAGACAGATGTAAATATGATACAATTGTATTGTTGAATTTCCTGGGAGACAATGGTCATCCAGTGTCCCCTACTAAATTGCAGTATTGTCAGAAAGAGGTGAAATATTTGGGTCATCTAGTTGAAAAAGAAACTAGGAGGATCTCAAGAGAAAGAGTTGCGACAATTTTGCAGATGAAAGTACCAAGTGCACAAAAGGACGCGAGGATGTTTCTTGGAATGGTTGGATATTGTCGTCAGTGGATTCCAAATTTCTCCGTTATTTCAAAGCCTTTACAGAGATTGACACATAAAGATGTTTTTGGTCCTCTAATGATGGTTGCAGAGCGTTTGAAAGCATTAATTGAACTGAAAGAGATTATGGGGGTCATTCCAACCTTGCCGTTAAAAGGCGGATACCGCTGTCAGAAGACCGCCAACATACCGCCGCGGCCGCGGTAAACCGCCACGGTCATTCTGACCCACAACATGCAAACTGCCAAAATACAGACATCCACAAAAGTCCGCCACACCAAAGGCCAGCGAGAAACTGGCGATAACCAAACCGACACCGTCACGCCAACAGAAATACGGCCACACTATCACGACGCACGAATCCACGCGGCGGTCTTTCAACTGCGGTATTCTATTGGCGGTACACACCGCCGCGCTCAAAATACACACACTTACAAACACAGCCACATTGGACAATTCGAAATATACACACCTGATACACATACAAACACCACTCCCACACACCCAATTAAATATAAAACACACACCCACATCACCCACAAACCTCCACTCCTAGAGAATCGGGACCACGCATAGAGAAATAGAGATCCGAGCACCCAGACGCGCATATTACCATCACCCAGCAATATTACCAGGCACTTCACACAACACACCAATACACATCACCACACTTAGCACCACACAATCCACCCCACACATCACCCACACCACCCCATGGCACCGCAAAGACACCCCAGGTTTTCTGAGGATGAACTCAGGGTCATGGTGGAGGAAATCGTACGGGTAGAGCCACAGCTCTTCGGAACACAGGTGCAGCACACCTCCATTGCCAGGAAGATGGAGCTATGGAGCAGAATAGTCGACAGGGTCAACGCGGTGGGACAGCACCCAAGAAATAGGGATGACATCAGGAAGCGGTGGAACGACCTACGGGGGAAGGTGCATTCAATGGTATCCAGGTACAACATCGCGGTTCAGCGGACTGGCGGCGTACCACCACCACCTCCCCCAGAATTTACAACATGGGAGGAGCAGGTCTTGGCGATCCTGCATCCTGAGGGCCTCGCAGGAGTATCTGGAGGAATGGACTCTGGTAAGTCTCATCTTCACTACTTCATCCCCCCACCCCACCAGCATGCCAACTTATACCCCCACCCTCACCCTCACCCCCATCACACCTACTCCTTGCAAATGTCTCACCATCACAACCCACCCATCCCAACCCCAAGCCCTGCATGCGACCATAAAGCATGGACACCCATCACCAAAGCATGCCCACTGCACATCCCCATTACCCCCCCAAACCACTGTCACAAAAGCCCCCACACAGGAATGCAAGCACTGGGGTACACGGGCACCCACCCATTGCACACTATGGCACACACAGATGCAATAATCATGGTTTTATACCCCTGCAGGACCCGAACGCCACGTCACCGCGCAGGAGGGTCCACAAATGTCCACTCCACCCCCAGAAGAGGCCCACAGTGATGACAGCACCTCTGTCGACCTGGATCTAGATGACCAGCCCGGCCCATCGGGGACCTCGGGACAGTCGGTTCCCCTCAGACAGCCACAGGCCACAGCAGACCTTCCCCCCTCTGGGAACACCAGCACAGCACCCACCCAGCAGGCCCATCCCTCTGTCCCCAGGACACGTCAATCAGCAGTGTGTCCACCACTACAGGGCACCCAGGTTAACCCACCACCCCAACAACAACAGGGACCTGGGGGCAGTGGTAGTGGGCACACGGTCCAGGGGACAGAGGCCCAGGGAAACAGGGGAACTGGGAGGGCTGCTGTGCGACGGGGGGGACAGGCCCAGGGAACCCACTCTCCACGAGGCCCTCTCATCCATCATGGGAGCCTACCATCATTCCCAGGAGACGATGGTGACGGTACTGGCCAGGTTTCAGGAGATCCAGCTTCTGCAGGGGGAACAGTATTTTGGGTTCATGGAGGAACTACGAACCATCAGTTCCGCCCCGGGCACCATTGTAGGGGCTCTGAATCTGGTAGTCACCACATTGCGGGACACTGTGGCACCACAAAGGGCCCCTGACACTAGCATGGACCAAGAACTGCCTACACCCTCTGCAGGCGCTAGTGGACAGGAGGCCCCACCACAGGACCAACAGGCCACCAGCACCCCACCCCCTGCAGAAGGAGAACCACCCCACAAGCGGTCCCTGAGATCCAGGAAGAAGACAGAGTAAGATGCCAAGACCCCCGCCAGGAAAGGATACCTCCCTCATTGTCATCCCACTGTCCCACATTGTCACCCTGTCCATCCTTAAACTGCCAATGCTCCACTTTCCACAGGCATTTGGACAATGCACCTGTGATACAAATAGTCTGGACTCTGCCATGGATATTCCAACCACCATCACCCCTCACCGATTTGCAACCACCCTCCAATATAGAGCACTGTAATAAACACAGTTATTGCACAAAACAATCAGGAGTCTGGCTGTGATTTTGAACAAATGTATTAGACATTACCGTGCCAAAATGCTTATTTACATTGTGATGCCAACATACCAATGTCACACAGCTGTAGTCCATGGGGAAACAAAGCAGATGTCACACAGTGGGGCCCACATCTCTGAAATCAGAAGGGAAAGTCACAACTCAGTTACCATACACTGGATGAAAAGGATAGACAGTAGAGAGGTAGTAGTGTTTAAGTATATGTAATATGCCGGTGTGTATTCTTATCTGTGTGTCATTGGAAATACTGCTGTATTACTGTGTTCCTGTTGTCTATGTCGTCTTCTTCGGCTTCCTCATCTTCACTCTCCACAGGCTCCACAGCTGCTACAACACCACCATCTGGACCATCCTCCTGCAGAAAAGGCACCTGTCGTCGCAAAGCCAGGTTGTGAAGCATACAGCAGGCCACGATGATCTGGCCCACCTTCTTTGGTGAGTAGAATAGGGATCTATCATATGGAGGCAGCGGAACCTGGCCTTCAGGAGGCCGAAGGTCCGCTCGATCACCCTCCTAGTTCGCCCATAGGCCTCATTGTACCGTTCCTCTGCCCTTGTCCTGGGATTCCTCACTGGGGTCAGTAGCCATGACAGGTTGGGGTAACCAGAGTCACCAATTAGCCACACACAGTGCCTCTGGAGTTGACCTATCACGTAAGGGATGCTGCTATTCCGCATGATGTACGCGTCATGCACTGAGCCAGGGAACTTGGCATTAACATGGGAGATGTACTGGTCTGCCAAACACAATCTGCACATTCATCGAATGATAACTCTTCCTGTTTCTGTACACCTGTTCACTCCTGTGGGGGGGAACCAAAGCCACATGGGTCCCATCAATGGCACCTATGATGTTGGGGATATGTCCAAGGGCATAGAAATCACCCTTCACTGTAGGCAAATCCCCCACCTCAGGGAAAATGATGTAGCTGCGCATGTGTTTCAGCAGGGCAGACAACACTCTGGACAACACCTTGGAAAACATAGGCTGGGACATCCCTGATGATATGGGCACTGTTGTTTGAAATGACCCACTTGCTAGGAAATGGAGCACTGACAGCACCTGCACTAGAGGGGGGATCCCTGTGGGTTGGCGGATTGGTGACATCAGGTCTGGCTCTAGCTGGGCACACAGTTCATGAATAGTGGCTCGGTCAAGCCTGTATGTCAGTATGACATGTCTTTCCTCCATTGTCGACAGGTCCACCAGCGGTCTGTACACCAGAGGATTCCTCCATCTCTTCGCATGTCCCAGCGGACGGTGCCTATGAAGGACAACAGCGAGCACAGAGTCAATCAACCCACAGGTACGTAACCACAGCTTGTACATAACACGTTTCTCAATCCATTGAATGGTTTCTATAAGTGTTGATGCAAGGCCTAGGTATGTGTGACGCAGTAAAAAGTAAGCCATGTGGGCCCCTGAAATGGCAGCTGCCTGACCTGTGAAGTGCGACAATGGGATGTGAGGTAAATGCGCTGGCGTGGCACACCGTGACGGTAGGCGGTCGAAGACCACGGCGCAAAGCAGCATTGGTTAACATTGAACCCTATGGGTCTCAGGAGCCAATGACGATGTGCGCCGGCGGTCACGGTACGCACCGCCGCGGTACGCACCGCCGCGGGCGTGACCACCATTTTCTATCTGCTTAATCACTCGATACCTGACCTTCGACAGGAGAGGACCTACACTGCAAGTGCTGCTGTGACCTCGGTCTGGAAGAGACAATGGCTCATGCGACTGGGGAAAGGGCCCCTGCCTTCACTGCTCAGGAGTTGGATAAACTTGTGGATGGTGTCCTCCCCCAGTACGCGCTACTCTACGGTCCTCCAGACAAACAGGTAAATACACTGGGAGCATGCTTTATGCGCTATGCCTGTGTTGAGTGGGGTGGATGAAAGATGGTGGGGAGGGGAGCGATTGAGGCATGCATCAAACGACGGTGAGGGCATGTGCCACATGGCAAGGGGAGGGATGGGGGGCTACTCACATTGAGGGTGCAGAAGGTGATGACTATTCTTCTCCCCCTGTACATTTCACATAGGTCAGCACCCACCATAAGATCGATATTTGGCGTGCCATCGCCAAGGACGTCCGGACCCTGGGGTCCACCACAGACGGGGCACCCACTGCCGGAAGAGATGGGAGGACATCCGCCGCTGGAGCAGGAGTGAGGGGTGCCAGTCGGACTTTGACCCCCCTGATGTCCCGGATCCTGGCGGTGGCATACCCCGATTTGGATGGGCGCGTGAGGATATCACAGCAGACACAAGGGGGTGAGTACACTCTCATTCTGTTGACTTTGCGTGCAGTGGAGGTGTCTGGGTGGGGGAGGAGGGCTGTGGGTATCCCTAGGCCAGGGCGATTTCTGTAGGCTAGGCCCCTCCGTAAGGCATGGCCCTGTGCCGCCGTTCCCCACCTCTGTAGGGTGCCAAGTACAGCTATTCATGGCCCTGTTTCATCTATGTGTGCAGATGTCGTCCATAGGCTTGTAGGCCATGTCCCACGGATTGAGTAGTCGACCCCAAGTGCGCGGCGTAGTGCAGGGGGCTTCTGTGTCTGTCCTGTCCGCCAACGGTGTCGCCAATGCATGCACTCAACATGTCTTTATTCTCCCCCCCCCCTTTTTTGTGGTCTTCCTGTTCATGTGTGCATTAGCATCAACAGGCGGAGGAGAAGTGGCATCGGAGCACGAGGGAGCTGCATCCCACATGGCCATGGAGGGCCACGCAACAGACTCCGAATTCACCAGTGGGACAGAGGGCGAGGGGAGCTCCACAGTGGGGACTCCGGCAGACATCAGTGACACCGACTCGTCCTCTGAAGGGAGCTCCCTTCTGGTGGCGGCAACATCTGTGCCCCCCGCAACAACAGGTACAGCCGCCACCCACCGCACCAGCACCACCCTCCCAGCAGCCCCTCAGCGTTTGGCCCGTGCCCGCTCACCCAGGAAGGTGGGCATCTCCTTCGCCCCAGGCACCTCAGGCCCTGCCCCAGTCACCCCTGCTGCCCTCAGTGAGGAGGTCATTGACCTCCTGAGGACGCTCACTGTTGGGCAGTCTACCATTTTGCCATCCAGGGTGTAGAAAGGGAGGTGCACCAGAGTAATGCATACCTGGAGGGCATTCATTCTGGTCAGGCTGCCCTTCAGCGATCGTTCCAGACTCTGGCCTCAGCACTGATGGCAGCCATTGTCCCTGTCTCTAGCCTCCCACCTCCAACTTCCTCCACCCATACCCTATCACCTGTACCTCTGCCTATCCCAGACACACCATCAGACCAGCCTGCACACACCTCAACACCCAAGGGAAGCTCAGCCAGACATAAGCACCACACATCACACAGGCATTCACACAAGCAACATCCACATACAGACATACCAACACCCACTGGCACCACTGTGTCCACCTCCTCCTCGTCTCCCTCCTCCCTCCTTGTCACGTCTCCACTCACACCTGCATGCACAACATCTTCAGCCACTACGTCCCTCAGCAGCACACACACCAGAACCCCCCGCACACGTGCAGTCACCACCCCCACTGCCATTTACATGTCCCCTGTGTCCTCTCCCAGTGTGTCTGTGACCCCCTCTTCCAAGATACACAAACGCAGGCAGCCACCCACCCAACAGCCATCTACCTCACGACAGCCTCCAGCCCAAGCACCTGCACACAAAGACACCAGACTTACAACTCCTACAACCACAACCTCTTCCTCCACTCCCATACCCACTACACCTACCCGTCCCACTGCTCTTAAAAAGCTTTTCCTGTCTAAGCTCAACCTCTTTCCACCAACTCCCCCACCCCGTCCATGTCATAGGACTACAGTCAGCACCTCAGCCACGACAAAACCGGCCCCTGTCATCACAGTCTGCCATGGACTGTGGAGTGGCCCACCCTCCAGGGCAGCCAGTTTGGTGCAAAGCCAAGGCACGGGCAGCCCACCCCCGGAGAAACATCCCAAGATAGGCAGTGGCCGGCGTGAGAGGGTGAAAACACCAGGGACTAAAACCTCTACCATGGCTCCGGCAGGAAGTGTGGAGACAGCTGGCACACCGCCCAAGGTGGGGAAGTGCCACAGGCGATCAGAGAAGGCTGAGAAGGGCAGCACACCCGAGAACACCGCCATCAGCCCAGCTGGCCAGGAGGGCCCCGCCAGCCCCATCCCAGGTGGGCAGGAGGCCACCAACAGGCCCGGCACAGCTGCCCAGGAGGGCCCCGCCAGCCCCATCCCAGGTGGGCAGGAGGGCCCGCCAGCCACAGGACAGGTGGCAAATGACCTCCCCGCCATGGCTGGAACCGCTGAACTGGGCCCTTCATCTCAAGCACCGCTGCACTGGGCCCTTCATCTCAAGCGCCGCTGCACTGGGCACCGCCGTCTCAAGCACCGCTGCACTAGACACTGCCGTCTCAAGTACCGCTGCACTGGGCCCTTCATCTCAAGCACCGCTGCACTGAGCCCTTCATCTCAAGCACCGCTGCACTGGGCACCGCCGTCTCAAGTACCGCTGAACTGGGCCCTTCATCTCAAGCACCGCTGCACTGGGCACCGCCGCCTCAAGCACTGCTGCACTGGGCACCACCGTCTCAAGTACCGCTGAACTGGGCCCTTCATCTCAAGCACCGCTGCACTGGGCCCTTCATCTCAAGCACCGCTGCACTGGGCACCGCTGTCTCAAGCACCGCTGCACTGGGCCCTTCATCTCAAGCACCGCTGCACTGGGCACCGCCGTCTCAAGCACCGCTGAACTGGGCCCTTCATCTCAAGCACCGCTGCACTGGGCACCGCCGTCTCAAGCACCGCTGCACTGGGCACCGCCGTCTCAAGTACCGCTGAACTGGGCCCTTCATCTCAAGCACCGCTGCACTGGGCCCTTCATCTCAAGCACCGCTGAACTGGGCCCTTCATCTCAAGCACCGCTGGCCTATGAGCGGTAGGGGCTGTCCCGCATCTGTGTCGGGCAGGGCTGCACGAGGCACTCTGGGCACCAGGCCCCCTCCAGAACAGTGGAGACTGTTATCCACTTGAGAGACTGTGGCTTTGCACTCCCCAGGATGTAACAGTGGGCAGCCCACCCACTGTCTGGACTTGTGAGACTGTGGCTTTGCACTCCCCAGGATGTAACAGTGGGCAGCCCACCCACTGTCTGGACTTGAGAGACTGTGGCTTTGCACTCCCCAGGATGTAACAGTGGGCAGCCCACCCACTGTATGGACTTGAGAGACTGTGGCTTTGCACTCCCCAGGATGTAACAGTGGGCAGCCCACCCACTGTCTGGACTTGAGAGACTGTGGCTTTGCACTCCCCAGGATTGAACAGTGGCCATGGAGGCCCCTCGTGGACCTGGCATCGTGCACTCATCTGGCTGAGGTGCCCCCCTTCCCTTCCCCCTGAGGTGCCTGTAGTTTTGGTATCTGATGCCCCTGCAGTGTTCTCTCTGTTGGAGTCAGGTATCCTGTGTGGTCTTTGCCCATGTGATTTGGGCCCAGTGGTCCACGAACAATGCCTGCTACAATGCTCGGACTTGTACATTTATGTATATAAGAGTTTTTGATGTGTATATATATTTTTTTGGCAGTAATACAATATATTCCAATGTTTAGAATCATTTCCTTTTGTATTTGCATTCTTCTGGGGGGTTTGGGGGGTGTCACTCTGATGTGTTGCTATGCATTGATGTGTGTGTTGTAGTGGGTGAGGGTGGGTGTGTCGCGTATGTGTGTACCGGTAATATTTTCCCCTCCACCCTCCCCTGTGTCGTAGGTGCAGTACTCACCGTTGTCTTCTGCGCCGGCGTTCGTGCTCCTGGTAGAGGAGCAGGAAGACTATCGCTGGGAGTATGTGGAGTTCGGGTTCCATGCTGTCCTGATTCCTCGTGGGGTGTATGGAGGTGAGCTTTTTCCCTTCGAAATGGCTGTTTCCGCCGTGTTTTTATCGGCGGGGCTACCGCCCCGGAAAAGGTGGCGGATTGGTAGGTTGTGATACAGTGGGCGGTACATTGTCTCCCGCCTGTCTGTTGGCGGTGACCTCTGCGCTGTTTGTTTGTACAGCCGTGGCGGGCGGTGGGTTGATGTGGCGATCTCTGTTGGCGGTTTCCGCCAGGGTCGGAATTCCATTTTTTTTCCCGCCAGCCTGTTGCCAGTTTTGCCACCGCTTTAACACCGACCGCCAGGGTTGGAATGACCCCCTATGTGTCAAGCTCCAGCTTTAGGTATGCCTGATTACATAAAGGGTTTTCTGTTGTTTTGTAATGAACATGATGCATGTTCCTTGTCTGTTTTGACATAGACACATGGAGCTGTCAATCGTCCACTAACATTTTTTCAGCTACTTTGGATCCAGTTGCAGCAGCCTTACCAGGATGTTTGTGATCTGTTGCAGCAGTAGAGAAGAGTATTGCTCAAAGTGTGGCTATTGTAATGGGATACCATAATTGGGGCAATTGATGGAACACATATTGCATTTGTCCCCCCCCCCCCAGCAAAATTAACAGGTGTTCAGAAATCAAAAGAGTTTTCCCTCCAGGAATGTCCAGATAGTGTGCTTGGCGGACCAGTACATCTCCCATGTCAATGCTAAGTATCCAGTGTCTGTGCATGATGCCTTTATCCTGAGGAATAGCAGCATCCCAAATGTGATGGCCCAACAACAGAGGCACCGGGTGTGGCTAATAGGTGAGCCATGGTTCTCACCCAGTAGATGTTTGTGTACGAGTATGGTGTGGGCCATATAGGATAGTGTGTGGCTAAATGTTGTCCCTTGATATTTGCAGGTGACTCTGGTTACCCCAGCCTATCATAGCTACTGACCCTGTGAGGAATGCCACGAGAAGGGCAGAAAAATGGTACAATGAGGCACATGGGTGAACAAGAAGGATTATCGAATGTACCTTTGGCCTCCTGAAGGCCAGGTTCCGGTGCCTCCATCTAACTGGGGGATCCCTGTTCTACTCACCCAAGAAGGTCTGCCAGATAGTCATGGCATGCTGCATATTGTACAACCTTGCCTTGAGACGCCATGTGCCTTTTCTGCAGGAGGAGGAGGCTGGAGATGCCCATGTGGCAGCAGTGGACCCTGTGGACAGCGAGGGTGAGGAGGCAGAGGATGAGGATGAGGACAACAGAACTGCAGTGATTCGACAATATTTCCAATGACACACAGGTAAGACAGTGGTACTTCACATTTCATTGTCATTTTTTGAATTATCTTTGGCACTGGCATGCTGTTAATTCCCACTTCTATGCCCACTCATTGTACCCTTTGGCAACTCATTTTGCAGATGTTGGTGCTCTACTATCACTCCTGGTGTGATCACTGCAGCCAACTACAGGTCTTTACTATGTCAACATTACTATACAGTTGTATTGCAATGTTTGAACCTCGTTAAACAAATACATACTTAAAACATTTGACATACTCCATACTTGTATTTTTTCAAAGTGTATTTATTGAAGTGCTAAGAAGAAGAGAGGCAAGTGCAATGGGATGGGGGTGATGGAGGAAAGTCCAGGGTATTGTTCCAGTTTATTTGTAGCACAGGTGCATTGTCGAAGGGGACATATGAAGGGGAGCAATGGCAGTTCAAGGTGGACAGGGTGACAGAGTGGGACACAAAGGGGACAATCAGGAGAGTCTAATTTCTTGGCGGGGGACTTGGCAATAGTCTATGGCTTCTGCCTGGATTGCAGGGAAGTTTTCAGGGTGGTTTTCCTTCTGCAGGGGGAGGGGTACTGGTGGCCTGTTGGTCCTGCGGAGGTGGAAGGCAGTTCAGATGTCTAGCTAGTGGCAGGGGCCCTCTGGTGTGAGACTGCCTCCTTAATAATGCTGGCCATGTCTGCCAGCACCCCTGCTATGAAGACCAGGGTGGTGTGAATGGCCTGCAAGTCCTCCCTGATCCCCTGGTACTGTCCCTTCTGCAGCCGCCTGTTCTCCTGCACGTTGTCCAGGATCTGGCCCAGCATATCCTGGGAATGTTGGTATGCTCCCATGATCTCAGAGAGTGCCTCCTGGAGAGTCGGTTCCCTGGGCCTGTCCGCCCACTGGTGCACAGCACTCCTCCCAGTTTCCCTGTTGTCATGTGCCTCAGTCCCCTGAACTGTGTGCCCACTGCCACTGACCCAAGGTCCCTGATTGTCTTGGGTATGAGGTGTGCCCTGGGGTCCCTATAAAGGTGGACACACTGCTGATTGACGTGTTCTGGGGATAGAGGTATGGGTACACTGGGTGGGTGCTGTGGTGGTGTTTCCAGGTGGGGGAGGCTCTGTGGTAGTGTGTGGCTGTGCCTGGGTAACCAGCTGTCCAGAGGTTCCTGATGGGCCAGGTTGGTCATCCAGATCCAGGTGACCAGAGTTGCTGTCATCACTGTGGGCCTCTTCTGTGGGGGTACTGGATAGTGCTGGCACCCCTTCACCACTGACATTGGCTGGGGTACCTGTAGGGATGTAAATGAAGTGTTATTGTTTCTGTGTGTGACATATTGTGCATCTGTGGGATGCCCTCTTTGTTTGTATTTGCCCTGGCAGCTTTCACTTGTGTACGTTGGTGTATTGTGGGATGGTTAGTTTGTGCATGCTTTAGTGATAAGTGTCCATGCAGGTCTGTGAGTGGTGTCCTTGCATTGGTATGGCATGCAGGGCTTGGCATTGGGATGAGTGAGATGTGATGGTGGGGTGTGTGGGAGGTGGTGGGAGTGATGGGAGTGAGGGTGGGGGTATCTGATGGCATGCAGGTAGGGGGGTAGTAGTAGGACAGAGTTGACTTACCAGATTCCAGTCCTCCTGCTACTCTGTCCAGGCCCTCAGCATGCATGAATTTTGACAAAGAGGATCCTGATTGATATGAATGAACTTTTGAAAGGAAAAACAAAAATTAGGCGGGATTGAAGGTTAAAAAAAATTGAAATTTTTGTCTTTAGTTTTTTTTGTTTTGTTTTGATTTTTGCTGCATAACCATATTTTGCTTACTTCTATTTTTTGGTCCTTATAGATCATGGGAAACTTTAGCAATCAAAACACTAAAAATAGTTGTTGTAAATGTCTAGGTATTGGTTTGGCAATTGTTTGTGTGATAATATGTTTGTTATTGATTGTGAGTGTGATTGTTTTTTTAGACGAATGGAGACAACCACACTGTAGGGACACTCACAACTGTTAGCTCTTTAGAAACGACTACTATTCTTTCAGCAATAGAGAGGTTTAAGATAGATGAGAAATATTTACACGAAGAGAAAGAGCTTTCTTCTAATGTCTACTATTGCTTATTGCATGAGTATGTTGATGTAATGGACACAAATGATTGTTATGTCTGTATGCAGATTCCAGCCTCTCTACAGGAGGGAATTTATTACTATAGTTTACCCCTTACTTATGCTATAAGTTGTAGTCTCTTACTAATACGTTTCTATAAGCAAGAGTATACACAATATCTATTTTCTAATTACAATGTCGTATTTTCTTTTGTGCCTATATTTGAGTATAGTAGCAACGGATAATGATATAGTTTTTGGAAGGGGTTTCTTTGAACAAACATTAACTTTTGGCACAGCATTTGCCCTTCAAAATAACCTTACCTGTTTGCTTACACCAGTAGAAAAGACGTTTTTAGATAACACAGAAGACAGGAGAAGAGCAATCAAAGATAAGATAGATAATGTCAACATCAGGGCAGTGCGCGCTCTATGGGCGACTAGAATGCAAAAATCCAGCACTCTCAAGATAACGTAATTTATGCATTGTGCTGATATGCTGTTGTCTAACCTTTTGCATTGCAGAGTTTAATCCTGAAGACTTATGTTCAAGGTGCATATAAATACTGTTCATTTGCAATGTACTGCTGCAGGCTTTCAGAGTGTGTCAGGGTATGGTCCCCTTTCCAGGGCCTTCTAAAAACTTTCCCTGCACCATGTCTGGGTGTGGTTTGTGGGCTGGGCCAAGACTCTATATAAGGGAGCCAGCCCACTCCACGTGCTCACTATTCAGAGGTCCCAGTGCAGAGTAGCAGCAACTTCCTGAGCTCCTGTTCCGGAGGCCTACTGTGATCTTACAGGCCTCGCCCTTTCACTTTGCTGGGTGATTCTTGATCAGGGAGGTAAGACGGAGGTCGGGCTGGGCCTCCAATCCTGTTCTCGAAGGATTTCGAGTTCTTGGGCCTAATTAGTATGATAAATCTATTTTGCTCTTGTGCGTATGAAAGTGCGCTTGATGTTTAATGACATTTACATGCTGGCACTTGAATCGGCTAGACGCGTGATTCTTTTTTCGAATACAAATCTTGATATTCATTGTACGCAACCATTTAATGGCATTTACAAGATTGCTTTCGAATCGGCAAGACATGCAATTCTTTACTCGAGTACAAATCTTGATATTCATTGTGCGCAACCATTTTATGTCATTTACAAGGTTGCATTCAAATCGGCAAGACACGCGATTCATTTCCTGTGCTTAATTCATGTTATTCATTGTACGCTACAATTTCTTGGCATTCACATGGTGGCTTTCGAATCAGCAAGACGCGCAATATATTTCTTGTGTTTTAGTTCATGATATTCAGTGCGAGCTACCATTTTTGGCATTCACATGGTGGCCTTCGAATCAGCAAGAAGCGCGATTCATTTCTTGTGTCTAATTCATGATATTCATTGTGCGTTACCATTTCATGGTGTTCACATGGTGGTATTCGAATCGGCAAGACGCGCGATTCATTTCCTCTGCTTAATTCATGATATTCAGTTTGCGCTTCCATTTCTTGGCATTCACATGGTGGCCTACGAATTGGCAAGATGCGCAATTCATTCCTTGTGTTAAATTCATGATATTCAATGTGTGCTACCATTTCTTGGTATTCACTTGGTGGCCTTCAAATCGGCAAGACGTGCGATTCATCTCTTGTGTTTAATTCATGATATTCATTGTGTGTTACCACTTCATTGCATTTACTTGGTGACCTTCGAATGGGCAAGACACGCAATTCATTTCTCGTGCCTAACTCATGGTATTCATTGTGCAGAATCATTTTATGGCATTTATAAACCTTTGTGGAAATCTGCAACGTGCCCTGCATTTTAAGAAAACTAAAGTGTTAGAATTCTAGATGTTATATTGTATGTGCATAATAAGTCCATCTAGTACAATTCATATAATGTTATAGAAACCTTTCAGATTATTTCCTGGTCCTCATGCAAATACTATTCTTGAATTTGAAAGTATAATGCTAGAAGGTTCTGATGTTTCTAATCCATGTGTAACATTTCATTGAGTGGTTCATTACAAAATGGCACTAATCTTTCTTGATTCCCTCACAGGTATCCAGACATCTTGAGGCCTAGTTATTTAAGTTTATGCTTAAGTTATCCATGTTTCCAATATGACAATGCTTAGAGTCATAGCCTAGTAATGACTGATATTGTGTTTTAACCTTTTGCTTCCCACAGGTCTCCTTCCCAGCTGTTCCCTACCTAATCCCCTTTTCCCCACTTGGACTCTCTTAGACTCTGTGACATTCTAATCAGAGTATTGGAGCTGTCTTGTGGTGGACTTGTTGGGAACGTGCACAGACCCAGAGGATCTGGTGACTCTGACAGATAAGGGAATAGTTCACTGTAGACCTGGAATTTACACTGACATTACTAAACAAGGAAAGCTAGCATTTAATGCAGAGCATGTAGGGAAGCTTTGTATATATAGGTCGCAAAGTTACTTTGATAGAAAGAAAATATATGGGTACAAGTGAATGTAAGTATGTGTTTTTGTTTCAGAGTAAATGGAGTTTTATGTTGAATGGACAAGATCCTCCAGTGCCTGGTGTATACTATATTTGTGGAAATAATGCTTATTATTGTCTTCCTAGAAGATGGTATGGCGCATGTTATTTGGGAATAGTCTTTCTGAAAATGTATCAGTTGGAAGACTTAAGTAAGTTTCCTAAATTTACTAAAATTCAAATGAGACACAAGCAAGAATCTGTTTCTGGCATTGTGGGAGAAATATTTGGAGCAATAATTCCTTCAGTGGGAGTTGTTCTGAATTCAATAAAAATACAGAAGTCGTCTACAGTTGTGGATAACATGTTAAGGGAATATTCAGGAGCTATTCTCCTCTTAGATACTGAAATGGCTGCTACAAGAGCTATGGCTTTTCAGAACCGCCTTGCGTTAGACATTCTTTTAGCAAAGGAGGGCGGAACTTGCAAATTGCTTGGTCCACATCACTGTTGCTCATACATACCGGATAATTCTAAATTAGTTAGAGGTTTGATTAATAATTTAACAAAGGATAAAACAGAACTAAAAGAACCAACTGAAACTACTGTCTGGGAAAAAGCTGGAAAAGGAATTGCTTCAGTGAAAAATTGGCTTGGCAACCTGGGAGAAGGTGTTATATTGAAATTGATCAAATGGATTTAAATTATTGTATTTTGTCTAGAAACAGATTTGAAAAGAATCAGAGGAGGGTAGATGTTCAAATGGAGAGATTTTATGTGGGAAATTCAAGGAGAAAGAACATTTATAAAAAAGTGAAAGAATGAAGATTTTAAATTAAATAATAATTTATTTTAGTGTGTGTGATGACATATATAGTCATCAGAGGAGTGATTCTGGAAGCAGAGAATTTATTGATAAAATATTGAAACATTACATAATCATATTTGCAGACTAATGTGTGGATTAATTTGATAATAATAATATATTGACAAATGGGTGACTTATTGAATGGCCACCATCTTATGTTGTCACGTAGGTTCTCATTATCCTAATGCGACTACTGGATTCAGGTGGCAGAACCACCTGTACTGCAGGGGACTGAGTCTGATCCTGCACCATGTGACACCTGTTGACCTAATCCAGGTTTGTTCTGGCTACTTAGCAGTGCCTCATCTCTACCCAAGAGCAGGGATGAATGGGGCAACCAGGCGCATGACATAAATGACTCCTCAGGGGAATCATGGTCACTCAGATCTCATCCGTTTCTCTCATATGCAAGGACAATCAGAGGCAGAGTAAATTCAATAAGGTTTTATTTCAGTAACTGCATCTTAGATAATAAAGCATGTATTGCAATAACTAGGACGATGAAGCACAATAAGATTAAAATTGTGACAAGGAAAGTAAAACACAAGAATAACATCACCATATTGTCACTAGAGTTTGTACAGATAGCTCCTACCAAGACTATGTTAGAGCATAGCATGTTAAGCTCTGATTCTGACCTTCAGGTTCCCCCTGGGAAGACATCATTCCTCATACCAGAGCAAGAGGCCTGTAGTCTACATAAGCAGCTGCAGCAAATCAATCAGCAATCAGCATACAGTCGTGGTCATCTGGCTGGAATCTCCCTCTAATGTACATGGGTCAAAGTAGTGTTTTTATAATAAAACAGCTGATGTTCGAAGAAAAGATCGCCACATACGAGTGTGTATGTTTCTGTGAACATTGGAGACAAAGGTGGTCATTACAACCCTGGCGGTCGGTGTTAAAGCAGCGGTAAAACCGCCAACAGGCCAGTGAAAAAAAATGGAATTACGACCGTGGCAGAAACTGCCAACATAGACAGCCACTTTCACACTCCGATCGCCACAGCGGTACAAACAAACACAGCGGCGGAAGACAATGTACAGCCCACATTATTACAACCCACCAATCCGCCACCTTTTCCGGGGCAGATTCACCGCGAACAAAAACACGGCTGAAACAGGACTTCAAAGGGAATACACTCACCTCTGCACACCCCACGAGGAACCAGGACGCCATGGAACCGGAACTTCAGATTTTACCAGCCTTTATCTTCCTGCTCCTCTACCAGGAGCATGAACGCCGGCGGCGAAGACCAGGGGAGGGGGGAGAGAAAAGAGAGTGACATACACATGCAACATCCCCACCCCCACCCTCACCCACGACAACATACGCGCTAATACATATTGATACATCACAGTTACACCCCCAACCCCCCCTGGAGGAATGCAAGGACAAAAGGAAAAGAGTCGAATAATTGTGATATATTCAATTACATACATCAAAAATATTTACAAATATATACATTTATACTATATACAATTATATATACCAAGAACACAAGTCCAAGGGATTCCACCATCATAGTCCGTGGCTCACTGGGCCCAAAAGGCATGGGCGAGGCCCACACAAGATACCTGAACAAGACGGAGAGAACACTGTAGGGGCATCAGATAGAAATAAAACAGGCACCTCAGGGGGAAGGGAAGGGGGGCACCTCAGCCGGTTGAGTGCACAACGCCAAATCCACGAGGGGGCCCCATGCCCACTGTGCAATCCTGGGGAGTGCAAAGCCACAGTCTCTCAACTCTCTACAGTGGGTGGTTTGCCCACTGAACAATCCTGGGGAGTGCAAAGCCACAGTCTCTCAAGTCTCTCCAGTGGGTGGGTTGCCCACTGCTTCATCCTGGGGAGTGCAAAGCCACAGTCTCTCAAGTTGCTAACAGTGGGTGGTTTGCCCACTGTTCAATCCTGGGGAGTGCAAAGACACAGTCTCTCAAGTGGATAACAGTGGGTGGTTTGCCCACTGTTCAATCCTGGGGAGTGCAAAGCCACAGTCTCTCAAGTCTCTACAGTGGGTGGTTTGCCCACTGTTCAGTCCTGGGGAGTGCAAAGCCACAGTCTCTCAAGTGGATAACAGTGGGTGGTTTGCCCACTGTTCAATCCCAGGGAGTGCAAAGCCACAGTCTCTCAAATCTCTACAGAGGGTGGTTTGCCCACTGTTCAATCCTGGGGAGTGCAAACCCACAGTCTCTCAAGTGGATGTCAATCTCCACTGGTTCTGGAGGGGGCCTTGTGCCCAGAGTGCTTCATCCTGCCAAGGACTGAGGTAGTGGATGTCAATCTCCACTGGTTCTGGAGGGGGCTTAGTGCCCAGAGTGCTTCATCCTGCCAAGGACTGATGTAGTGGATGTCAATCTCCACTGGTTCTGGAGGGGGCTTAGTGCCCAGAGTGCTTCATCGTGCCAAGGACTGAGGTAGTGGATAACAGTCTCCACTGGTTCTGGAGGGGTCTTAGTGCCCACAGTGCTTCATCCTGCCAAGGACTGAGGTAGTGGATGTCAATCTCAACTGGTTCTGGAGGGGGCTTAGTGCCCAGAGTGCTTCATCCTGCTCGTGGCGGCCTCAGTAGCGTCAGAGCTTTTGGTGCTCATGGGCCTGCGGTGCTTGTGCAGCGGTGTCTTTGGCAGCGGTGCTTTTGGCGGCGTTGTCCTAGCCAGCGGTGCTTGTGGCGGCGGTGTCCTTGACAGTGGTGCTTGTGGCGGCAGTGTCTTTGGCAGCGGTGCTTGTGGCGGTGGTGTCCTTGGCAGCGGTGCTTGTGGCGGCGGTGTCCTTGGCAACGTTTCAGCTGCCGGCGGTCCTGTCTGTGGCAGTGGGGCTGCTGGCGGTTGCCTCCTGGGCAGCGAGGCTGCTGTTGGTGGTCCTATCTGGGGCAGTGTGGCTGCTGGCAGTCGCCTCCTGGGCATCGGGGCTGCTGCTGGCGGTCCTGTCTGGGGCGGTGTGGCTGCTGGTGGTCACCTCCTGGGCAGCGGGGCTGATGGCGGTCTTCTCCGCTGTGCTGACCTTCCCAGACTTGCCGGTTTTCTTGTGCCCCTTCCCCACCTCGGAAGGTGTCACAGCTGACTCCACAATCCCAACTGTACCCCTGGGAGCGGCTTTGGTGGCTGGAGTCTTTCCCCTCTCCCGCCGGGCACTGGCCATCTTTTGATGCTTGACAGGTGGGGGACTGTCCGTGCTGTGGCTCCTTGCCACACTGCCTGCCCTGCTGCCTGGTGCACTCCATAATCCGGTGACCACTGGCACCACTGGTCCCGCCGATGTTGTGGCTGAGGTGCTAGGTTGGGACCTGGAGAGTCGGGCCCTAGGAGACTGACTGGGTGGGGGAGGTGAGGGAAAGAGGTCAAGTTTGGACAGGAAAAGTTTCTTAGGAACACTGGGACGGGTAGATGGAGGGGGTTTGGGAGTGGAGAAAGAGGTAGTGGTGGTAGGAGGTGTACGTTTGGTGACTTTGGGTGAAGGTGCATGGGCTGGAGGCTGTCGTGAGGTGGATGGCTGTTGGGTGGGTGTGTGGCTGCGTTTGTGTACCTTGGGAGGAGGCCTCACAGACACACTGGGAGAGGACACAGGCGATGTGTGAATGGTAGTGGGGTGGTGACTGCACATGAGTGGAGACGAGACAGGGAGGGAGGAGGGAGACGAGGAGGAGGACATAGTGGAGGCAGTGGATGTTGGTATGTCTGCATGTGTCTGATGCTTGCGTGAGTGCCTGTGGGATGTGTGGTGCTTATGTTTGCCTGAGCCTCCTTTGTGTGTTGAGGTGTGTGCATGCTGGTCTGATGGTGTGCTTGGGATAGGCTGAGGTACAGGGGTATGGGTCTGGGTGGAGGAAGTTGGAGGAGGGAGGCTAGAGACAGGGACAATGGCTGCCATCAGTGCTGAGGGCAGAGTCTGAAAAGCTTGCTGAAGGGCTACCTGATCAGAATGAATGCCCTCCAGGAATGCATTGGTTTGTTGCAACTGCCTCTCTACACCCTGGATTGCATTCAAAATGGTAGACTGCCCAACAGAGAGGGACCTGAGGAGGTCAATGGCCTCCTCACTGAGGGCAGCAGGGGTGACAGGGGCAGGGGCTGAGGTGCCTGGGGCAAAGGTGATGCCCACCCTCCTGGGTGAGCGAGCACGGGGCAAAGGCTAAGGGCTGCTGGGAGGGCGGTGCTGGTCGGGGGGTGGCGGCTGTACCTGTAGATGCGGGGGCACAGATGGGGCTGCCACCGGAAGGGAGCTCCCATCAGAGGAGGAGTCTGTATCGCTGTTGTCAGCTCCTGTCACGGCCGTGGAGCTCCCCTCGCCCTCCATCCCACTGGTGAATTCGGACTCTATAGTCACGCCCTCCAGGGCCATGTGGGATGCAGCTCCCTCCTGCTCCGGTGCCACTGCTCCTCTGCCTGATCATGCTAATGCACACAAGTACAGGGAGACCACAAAAAGGAGGGGGTGGGGGAGACAGAAGAAAGACATGTTCAGTGCATGCAATACCGCTACCATTGGCGGACACGACAGACAGAGAAGCCCCCTGCACTACTCCGTGCACTTGAGGTCCACTATTCAATCCCTGGGACATGGCTTACAAGGCTATGGCCGATTTCTGCACACATGGATGTCACAGGAGCCTGACTAGGCGTAGTTGGCACTGTACCCAGGTGGGGTGGGGTGCCACAGGGACTGCCTGAAAAAGGGGACTTAACTAGCAAACTCGCCCTGGCCTAGGGGAACCCACAGCCCACCTCACCCACCAAGACACCTACAATGCGTGCTGAATCAGCTGAATGAAAGTGTGCTCACCCCCTTGTTGCTGCTGTGATGCCTTCAAGCGCCCATCCAACTCCGGATAGGCCACTGCCAGGATACGGAACTTGAGGGGGATCATGGTGCGACATGCACCCCTTCCTCATTGGGAGGCCAGCCCTAGCTGGGCCTCTGCTGTTTTCTTTGCCCAGCGGCGCAGGTCCTCCCACCTTTTGCGGCAGTGGGTGCTCCGCCTGTCAAAGACCCCCAGGGTCCGCACCTCCTTGGCGAGGGCACACCAAATACCCTTTTTCTGGTGAGCGCTGACCTGCAGAGAAAAGACAGCAGATAAAGGATTAGTCATACCGTTTGGACGGTCATACTCATGGCTCACCATATCCCTCCCATCCCCAGATCACCATACATGCAGCACTCTGGCCAGGACCCCTCTGCCCCCTCCCACATGTGGCTTACATACACAGCACTCCATACATTCATGGCCCACGCATCATCCACACAGTGTACTCACCTGTCTGTCTGGAGAATGGTAGAGTAACGTGTACTGGGGTAGGACCCAATCCACCAGTTTCTCCAACTCCTCTGCATGTGAAGGCAGGGGACCTTTCTCCAGACACATGAGCCATTGTCGCTTCCAGACACAGGTCACAGCAGCACTTGCAGTGTAGGTCCTCTCCTGTTGAAGGTCAGGTAGCAAGTGAGTGAACAGAAAGAAAATGGCGGTCACATCCGCGGCGGTGCGTACCGTCACTGCCAGCGTACATCGCCATTGGCTCCTGGAACCCATAGGGCCCAATGATAACCAATGCAAAGTTGCACAGCGGTCTTCGACCGCCTACCGCGATGGTGCACTAGGCCAGCGGAATTACCTTATTTCCACTTGTCCCTACTCACAGGCCAGGCAGCTGACATTTCAGTGCGGCACGAGGCATGGCACCTAACTGTGTCACAGTAGACACTGGCACAGCAACTGACTGTCGGATTCACATACTGGTTCTGTAAAGGAACAAAATCATCATTAGTGTAATAGATGTGTGAATATGACCCTCTGCTCACCGTTTTCTTCCATAGGCTTCAACTGCTGAGGCTGAATATGAGATGGCAACATCCTCCGGTGTACAGACCCCTGGTAGACCTTGCGACAATGGAGGACAGACACATTATCATAACATACAGACTTGATCAGGCCACAATCCAAGAACTTTGTACTTTCAAACAGCAACATATCACCACAAATGTCCCAACTTTGAAATGTCCAAATGAAGATGACATGGTAAAGGACGCTGTAACAGAATAACAAGGGAAAATTAATTATTTCACATATTAAATCTGACTCAAATGACAAGTTATGATGGCAGACATCTTTAGCAGAAGCACAGTTAATCTCTGTCAATGACCACAGTACTCAATGTAGGGAAACTCTGATTCACTAATATCTTTGTCTTGGACTTCCCTGCACTGACCATTCCTAACAAATTACTGTTGCAGACTGATCTGTTCGATGTGTCACAAGTTGTTCTGGCATTTAAGATTACAATTTGTGAAGGTAAACTTACACTCAGGAGAAGATGTGGTCAGTCACATCATGATGTAAGTCAACTCTTTGGTTTTCACCACTGTCATCTTTGTTGGGCATTTCCAAATCCTCACCCAGGGGCTCATTACAGTCTCCCTCCTCTGTAATTACAGGGATGTTCCTCTGCGGGGTGATATTATGGAGAATGCAGTAGGCAACTGTAATTTTGCATGCCTTATCAGGTGAGTAGAGGAAGGCTCCACCAGTCTTGTTCAGGTGCCTAAACCAGGCCTTCAGGAGCCCGAAAGTCCGCTCCACTGGCCTCCGTGTCCTTCCATTGGCCTTATTGAAGCGTTCTTCCCCTGGCATTGTTGGACTCCATTGAAGTGCCAATAACCATGAACGGTTAAGATACGCTGAGTCTCCCACATGGAAGCAATCACCAAATTCCTTACAGTTATTGATCTAAGTTTCCAAATTACATACCTTCCTAAACTAGGATTCAAGGAAAAGATCATCAAGTCATACTTTTAATGTCAACACACATCTGAATTCTTGGAAACAGTTGGAATGTCATATGGTAATATGTGTACATACATTAACATTACTGTTAGGCCTGGCATCCTTGGCGTAGTCTCCCCTATCTTTTTGGCTGTGCTTCCTGTGTTTTGACTGTGTGCTTGTAGGAAAGTACCATCTTGTCTGGCATGTTACCCCCATTTTTACATGTATGTAAGTTTGTTTTTGCCTGTCTCACTGGGATCCTGCTAGCCAGGACCCCAGTGCTCATAGTTTGTGGCCTGAATGTGTGTACATGTGTAGTGACTAACTGTGTCACTGAGGCTCTGCTAATCAGCACCTCAGTGCTTATGCTCTCTCTGCCTTTAAAATTGCCACTATAGGCTAGTGACCATTTTTACCAATTCTAATTGGCACACTAGAACACCCTAATAATTCCCTAGTATATCGTACCTAGTTACCCAGGGTATTGGGGTTCCAGGAGATCCCTATGGGCTGCAGCATTTCTTTTGCCACCCATAGGGAGTTCAGACAAATCTTATTCAGGACTGCCACTGCAGCCTGAGTGAAATAATGCACACGTTATTTCACAGCTATTTTTCACTGCACTTAAGTAACTTATAGGTCACCTAAATGTCTAACCTTCACTTGCTGAAGGTTAGGTGCAACGTTACTAAGTGTGAGGGCACCTTTGCACTAGCAAAGGTGCCCCCACATAGTTCAGGGCAATTTCCCCGGACTTTGTGAGTGCGGGGACACCATTACACACGTGCACTACATATAGGTCAATACCTATATGTAGCTTCAGAATGGTAAATCCGAATATGGCCATGTAACATGTCTAAGATCATGGAATTGTCCCCCGTGCCAAATCTGGTATTGGGGTGCCAATTCCATGCATCCCTGGGGCTCCACTATGGACCCTGGGTACTGCCAAACCAGCTCTCTGGGGTTTTCTCTGCAGCTAACACTGCTGCCACCCCACAGACAGAGTTCTGCCCTCCTAGGGTCTGGGCAGCCCAGTCCCAGGAAGGCAGAACAAAGCATTTCCTCTGAGAGAGGGTGTTACACCCTCTCCCTTTGGAAATAGTTGTTAAAGGCTGGGGAGGGGTAGCCTCTCCCAGCCTCTGGGAATGTTTTGAAGGGCACAGATGGTGCCCTCCTTGCATAAGCCAGTCTACACTGGTGTAGGGAACCCCCAGTCCCTGCTCTGACGCGAAACTGGACAAAGGAAAGGGGAGCGACCACTCCCCTGTCCATCACCACCCTAGGGGTGGTGCCCAGAGCTCCTCCAGTGTGACCCAGACCTCTGCCATCTTGTTTCCAGAGGTGTGAGGGCACACTGGAGGCCTCTGAGTGGCCAATGCCGGCGGGCGACGTCAGATACCCCTTCTGATAGGTGCTTACCTGACTAGGTGGCCAATCCGCCTCTGAAGGCTATTTAGGGTCTCTCCAGTGGGCTTTTACTCAGATAACGACTTGCAAAAATTCACCAGAGTTCCTCTGCACCTCTCTCTTTGACTTCTGCCAAGGATCGACTGCTGACTGCTCCAGGATGCCTGCAAAACTGCAACAAAGTAGCAAGAAGACTACCAGCGACATTGTAGCGCCTAATCCTGCCTGCTTTTGTGACTGTTTCCTGGTGGTGCATGCTTTGTGGGCTGCCTGCCTTCATCTTGCACTGGAAGCCACGAAGAAATCTCCTGTGGGTTGACGGAATCTTCCCCCTGATCTAGCATGCACCAAACTTCAGTGTCACCGGTACTCTGGGACCCTTCTCATCCAGACAGTATTCCTGTGCACCATCTGAAATGCAGCTGTTATGGCTTCTGTGCACATTTCCAAGGAATCCTTCGTGCACAGCCAATCCCAGGTCCCCAGCATTCCGTTCTTTATTGCTCAACTCCCTGAGTTGACCTCCGGCTTTGTGGGACCCTCTTTTGCAGTGTTGAGACGACCGCTGTGTCAGACTTCTTGAACCCGTGTTCAAGTGCTTCTGTGGGTGCTACTGTCTGGTGCATGGGTTCTCTACGTTGCTGAGGGCCCACCTCTGTCTCCTCTCCCAAGTGGCAACATCCTGGTCCTTCCTGGGCCCGGGCAACACGCTTTTTCTTCAACCGCGACTCTTGCACCTAGCAAGGCTTGTTTGTGGTCTTTTGCTAAAAAACAACTCTGTGTCCTCCAGCACTCCATGGGACATCTTCTGCACAAAGGAGAAGTTCCTAGCATCTTTCGTTGTTGCAGAATCTTCAGCTTCTTCCATCCGGAGGCAGCCACTTTGCACCTTCATCCGGGGTTTAGTGGGCTCCTGTCCCCCCCCCCGGACACTTTCACGACTCTTGGACTTGGTCCCCTTCCTTTGCAGTTCCTCAGGTCCAGGAATCCATCTTCAGTGCTTTGCAGTCTGTTGTGGTCTTTGCAAAATCCACTATCACGAGTTTAGTGTGTTTCTGGGGAAATTGTAGTACTTTACTCCTACTTTCCTGGTTCTTGGGGTGGGGTATCTTGGGCACCTTTAGTGTTTTCTTACACTCCCAGTGACCCTCTGCACACTACACTAACCTAGGGGTCCATTTGTGGTTCGCATTCCACTTTCTTAATATATGGTTTGTGTTGCCCTTAGGCCTATTGCATCCAATGTATTGTACAGTGTTTGCACTACTTTCTAACTGTTTTACTTACCTGATTTTGGTTTGTGTGTATATTTTGTGTATTTTACTTACCTCCTAAGGGAGTATATCCTCTGAGATATTTTTGGCACATTGTCACAAAAATAAAGTACCTTTATTTTTTTAGTAACTCTGATTATTGTCTTTCTTATGATATAGTACCTATATGATATAAGTGGCATAGTAGGAGCTTTGCATGTCTCCTAGGTCAGCCTAAGCTGCTCTGCTATAGCTACCTCTATCAGCCTAAGCTGCTAGAACACAACTAATCTACTAATAAGGGATAACTGGACCTGGCACAATGTGTAAGTACCATCAGGTACCCACTATAAGCCAGGCCAGCCTCCTACAGTGCTGGACTTTGTTTTTGCTGTTTTTTGGTACTCTGGGCACTTTACCACTGATGACCAGTGCTAAAGTGCAAGTGCTCTTTGTGTAAACTGCATGTGTAATTGGCTTTTACATGATTGGCATATTTGATTTACTAGTAAGTCCCTAGTAAAGTTCACTAGAGGTGCCCAGGGCCTGTAAATTAAATGCTACTAGTGGGCCTGCAGCACAGATTGAGCCACACACATGAGAAGCCCTGTAAACATGGCTCAGATCTGCCACTGCAGTGTCTGTGTGTGCAGTTTTAAACTGATAATGCGGCCTGGAAAGTGTACGCACTTGCCAGGCCCAAACCTTCTCTTTTTTGTACATGTAAGGCACCCCTAGTGTAGGCCCTAGGTAGCCCCATGGGCAGGGTGCAGTGTATGTTAAATGTAGGACATGTACTGATGTGCTTTACATGTACTGACAGTGACATGCTGCTAAATTTGGGTTTCACTGTTGCAAGGCCATCTCTCCCATAGGTTACCATGGCGAGTGCCTTTAAATATCTTTTACGTGCAGTTTCCCATTGGGAGCAGATAGAGATGTGGAGTTTGGGGTTTCAGAACTCACAATTGAAACATACATCTTTTGGTAAATTTAGTTTTTAGATTGTCAGTTTGAAAATGCCACTTTGAGAAGGTGAGCATTTTGGGGCTTAACCATTCTGTGCCTCTGCCTGCTTGTGTATCCCACATCTGGGTCAGATTGACAGTTGGGCTGTTTGTGAATTCCCTCTAGACAGTGACGCAAAGAGAGCTGGGGTGTAGCCTGCACATCCTAATGAGTCTCCTGGGCTAGAGTGGGGAAGAAAGAGCTGACACTTACACCTGAAAGGGCTGTGCCTGTTCTCACACAATGCAGTATCCAACCCCCTGGAGTGTGTCTGGGGCCAGGCCTGGGCAAGGCAGGATCTTGTCAACAACTGAGATTTTCCTTTAAAGTTTGCCTACTTGAAAGGCAGAAAGGAGTATAAGTAGTGGACCCAAACCCCCAGATTTTTGGAACACTAGTTGTTGTTTAACCTTTTTAAATTCCAGCAATGTTGTATGCCATCAACATCAAGGTTGACATACATTTAAAGAGCATGAGGATTTCAGGGGGTGTCAGCTAGTCAGGCAGTGTCTGATGCTGTGTGAGGTGTATTTGTGAAGAAGCTTGCCAATAGATTCCTCATCACAAGGCGAATACTGTTGTGAGCAGACACATAGCTGCATGAAAACAAACAGGGTACCTGTGTTTTCTCAATCACAGGAGTGACAGTTGCACCACACATGCCCCATGTCATGATGGGGTCAGCTGGGATGCTCCATCACAAGTGTGAATAGGTGATGTAGGCTTCATTACTGGTGACTATGGCAAACTGTGCAATTATGATACAGTGTATACATCAAACATTACATAGGTAAGTTTGTGCTATGACAAAATGGGCTAGAATTCTGTGTACAGTGGCATCTTTCACAATCTGTAATATGTTTGAAACCAGTTTGTCCAGCAATCTTCTAGTCAGCTCATGTGGACAGTGGCAGGTTGACCTGAGGCATTCGTCCTTTACAAGGACACGTACGTCAGTCGGTGTCAGACAATGTGAATTTGTATGCCAAACTGTATTGATTGCAACAGACAATAATGTGTCCACATAGGTGGGTCACACATCCCCCAGACAATATTTTGGTGTCCTTAGTTCTGTCCACACGAGGAATAAATGATGAAAAGCAATGTGATACTTAAAGGGACTTTTGCAGATGGAAGTTTAAATCATGTAGATGTTGTAGTGTCCCATCTTGAGAGTCAATTTCCAGCACAACACCTGGCCCTTTGTGAAATTGTAATACATTTTAGTTCTGCATTGCAGTGGTTCAGAGATGTCTTAAAGCCTATGTTTATAGACATGCTGTCAAAACACTTTTTCATGGAGGGACCTACAAGTGTTTAAGTGACAAATGCATACATGACATGGGAGCTGCCATGGGGGATTTCTCCCACCTTTCCCTATCCAAAGCCCTCAACCTAGCACTATCCCAAGCACATGCAAACATTTTCATGTACCAACTAAAACAACCAAAAGCAGCACATACTCACAGCAAAAAACACAGACACACACATGCACACACCACACATCCCACCACCACAAGCAAATCCAAAAGGCATTATATCCACGACACAAATGCATACCCACACCACAAGCACCCCCCCATTAGCACACCATCACTACACTACAAGCATACACCCAGTCAGCACACCCACCAGTAGACCAACACCCATGCACACCATAAGCACACTTTCAGTCACCCAGCACCAGTGCACACACAGACACCACACCAACAGACACCACACCAACACACACCACATCCACAATACACACATCCACACATATGCATGCTGAACACAAACACCTACACTCATCACCCCATTCCGGTGTTTAGCCCTCCTCTACATCACTGGTAAACTACTTAAAACATACGAGGCTCTGTGTTTTCCGAACTGCTTCTGCACTACTTTTTATTTTTATTTCGTACACAGCATGATCTCACTGGGCAGTAGTTGTGCGCTTTACATGACATCAACCCTGTTACTTGGATAATTCTACTTTTGCTGGTTACATGGATAATTGCACTCTTGCCGATACGTTTCACTGCAAGTGAATTTCTTTTTCCTTTTCTGTGTCTCCTTCATGCTCATGACGACTGTTGGCTCGCATAAGTGAAACTGCTTTATTTTTCATTATCAGTTTATGCGGCAAGAAAAGACCGGGTATGAGTTTACAACGCTAATAATTGAGCAGTGAAAGGACACAAGTAATGTGCCCATGCTCCAATAGAAGGACGAAAACAAGAAGAGGGAGCAAAGCTCATACAAGCCACTAATTAAAAAACAAACAATTACAGTGACTATAAAAAAGATATTAAGGAATGGGGCTCTAAACCCACAGTAGGCTTACAAAAGGCCATTGTCAACATAGAGCGCATAGCCAAGACCTAACAATGAAACTACAAGTCTCAGAATGCCATACCTTTGAAAAAAGTCAGCTGAAGACGCACCCCTCAAATGAAAATTTTGACTCCTGGACAGCCAAAACAGCAAAACAGGTATTTTGTACCCCTTCATACTGTATCTAAATTCCTTCATCCATTAATCTACATGTACCAGACTCCTCAGCACCTGATCTGGAACTCCAGGTCAGGTAACTGGACCTCTATGCACATCCCAGGGGCACAGGAAGTAACATACTCTGAAACGTTTTGTTTAACATTTTGAAGCTCAAAGGTGAGGGAACCATTAAGTGCCTAGGTAATGGCCACCTCACCTGCTGCAGTTTATGTGTGCTAGCTGTACGAGAGAACTGTGCGGGGTCCGATGGTATTTCATGCTGCAAGCTCCCATTAATTGATAATAGTCGGACACTTTACAACAGTGAGTCAGCAGTCCTTCTGGAGGAGCAAATAAACAAAAATTACTTTTAGGCAGATCTCCAAAACATGGGTTTTTATAGAATGAACTCAGTTTTGAAACTTAAAATGTATGCATTTCTTCACAATGGGGTGATCTAAGTGTTCAATAGGTTCTCGTAAGTGTTGGAGTGTGTCTTTTATAATGAATGTTAACATGGAAAGCTTGCAATGTAATGTCTAATGAAACCACATAAAATGTGTTAACTTACTACTAATGCACGCGTTTGAAATGTGCCCACAGGGTGTGGCCACCAATGTATACGATGATTATATGAAACTGACTAATAATGAATTAATAATGCACTCATGTATGGTTTTGTATTAAATCATCCTAATTAGAGTTATGTATTAAGGTTCTGCTAAATTACTCACTAGGCCTTAGTTAGCAAGGGTCTGGGCCTAGCTGCCTGGTCTCATATTAACTGTGTTTTCTAACGTGCAATGTGCTGCCTTCCTGAAGGACACAAAGCTGTACTTTTCCAGAAGCTAGAGACATGTGTGTAACCGTAGTAAATTCTTTCTCATGGGACCTGACTTGCTCAAGGAGATTTTCTTGCCGAATGCAACAGTGTAATTCGCAACAGGAGCAAGGTCGCCTAGGCTAGGAGAAGACAATGGAACTACTGACGGGAGCGACAAGTGTAACTTTTCTTACCTGACATTCTCCCTGTTGAAGACGTCAATCACAGGAGCCAATAAACTGCATGAGAGCTGTCTTAGGTGAAAATTCTAGTAAGGTGTGTGACGGATTATTAGACAAAGATAACGATGCACCAAATATTGGCCAATGGGAAATTAGAGACTTATTCGACAATTTTGATATAATGGCATGACCCAAGGAGAAATCAGCCATTACTGAGCCATTCTTCCTGAAGCCACTACTTGCCGTTCCTTTGCCATTTTGAAAGACTTTGGGGGTCATTCTGACCCTGGCGGTCTTGGACCGCCAGGGCAAGAATGACGGAAGCACCGCCAACAGGCTGGCGGTGCTTCATTCCCTATTCTGACCGCGGCGGTAAAGCCGTGGTCGCACCGCCGGGGCCGGCGATTTCCCGCCGATTTTCCCCCGGCGGTGATAATCCGCCAGGGCAGCGCTGCAAGCAGCGCTGCCCTGGGGATTATGACCCCCTTACCGCCAGCCTGTTTCTGGCGGTTTACACCGCCAGGAAGAGGCTGGCGGTAAGGGGTGTCCTGGGGCCCCTGGGGGCCCTAGCACTGCCCATGCCACTGGCATGGGCAGTGCAGGGGCCCCCTAACAGGGCCCGGCCTGCTTTTCACTGTCTACATGGCAGACAGTGAAAAGCGCGACGGGTGCAACTGCACCCATCGCACGGCCGCAACACCGCCGGCTCCATTAGGAGCCGGCTCCTGTGTTGCGGCCTCATTCCCGCTGGGCTGGCGGGCGCTAACATGGTTAGCGCCCGCCGCCCCAGCGGGAATGTTGGAATGGGGGCCGCATTATTCCGGCCGCATGGCGGCCGCTTGGCGGTTCCCGCCTGGCGGGCGGCGGTAGCTGCCCGCCAAGGTTGGAATCACCCCCTTTGTCTTTAGTTGTCTTTCACTTTAAACCATCCCTGCCTTACCCCTTGCCTGATATACACTTCTCCTTCTTATGAGGGAAGAGTTGCTTGCTATGCCCTGCTGAGACTTACCTGTTCTATCCTGGCTGATGGCGAATCGACTGATGTCCTGAGGACGAAGACTGATCCTGCATGCTGACCCATTGGTATTGGTTACTATCTGCTGATAAACTGTAATTATCTGTTTTCCTTTTCTTTCTAGGTACCAACTGCTCTTTTGATAGAGACCATAGTTAGATGTTTTCCAAATTCATGTTGCTAAATTGTTTTGCATGAAGCCCAACATGTTGATGCTAATTAGAGGTTAGTTAAGGAGTTCACTAATATCGGGTGCAAATAGACAAATGACTGAAATCCTTGCTTTGTTGAATAATGTACTAATCATACTCTGCTGAAGTTGACTCATGTTGACGTCGTGCTTTGTTCTAATGTTCATGACCTATGCTTTGATAAAGTCTTATTCGAGTTGCCAAATAATAGTAGTATTGATGTGCTTACTGATATTGCGACTAAGAAATAGGATACTAGAGTGTAACTAATAGGGAATAAATATCCTAACTCTTACTAGACTTGTGTGGTTATTCATGGCTGAAAGGTCATGGTATGTTTTCATTTGTTGAATGTTATTGATTAGTTTGATTAATTGGTTATTGCAATTGTTGATTAGGTTATTGAAAATATTGATTGACATGCTAGATAGATATCTCGTTCTGGGAAGTCCCCAAACGTGGTCAAAAGATTCATCGGCCTAAAACGAGTCCCCTTGTAAGCAAATTATCAAGGTTTGGACGCGTTACCATAAGCAGGAAGTGGTCTGCCTTTTTTTTCATTGATACTTAGCGCCTATTGTGTTTTCAACATTTGTTTTATGCCTGAAAAATAATCAGTTGTTGGAAACACAAGGTGGATGATTATCTTATTGGGGCCAAAACCTTCAGACTTGACATAAAACACATATTTTAAGGGGTAGGGAATAGTTTGAGTGCTTGAAAACTGCAATAAAATGTTTATACTTCAGGCTAGGTTATTAAAACAGCATGGAACCAGTTTGGTTAGGTTTTGGACAGATTAACTGCGAGAGAATGGAATTAAAATGAGAGCTAGGCAAACTTTTGCCAATACGTTTCACTGCAAGCAAATTTGTTTCCTCTTCGGTGTCTCCTTCACGCTTATGGCAACCGTTGGCTCCCATATGTGAAACTGTTTCACTTTTCATTATCAGTTTATGTGGCAAGAAAAGTCCAGTTAGGAGCTTATAATGCTACTAACTCTAACTTGAGCAAATGTGAGACCCATTGCATTGCAAATGCTTGTTTTATTATGTAGTATTTATTTACATTTGTTATTACCGCATTATCCCATATTTATAATACAATTTTATTTTGAGAACACCTTTTTGTTAGTGTCATGTTGTGGACAGGAACGCCTACCTTGCATCTAATTAGCGCAAGGTAGTTTGCCGCATCCACAACAGAACGGTAACGTCAATATTTTGACGCTAGACGGGTCTAGCTTCAAAATGTAAATATGGAGTTAGTTCAGCGCTGTTTTAGTGTCAAAATTATTCCTGCTAAAATGGCGCAAGCAAGGTATAAATTTGCCCCTATGTGTCTGTTTTTGTGAATGGAGAATACATGTGTGTTTATTTTGACATGATGTGTCTACGATATGCACATGTGCATTATACAGGGTACCTGACAAGTTCCATCTAATGCTTGTGCCATATTGCACACACCAAGGGGACATGTGATCTTTATAAACCTCTCTAATGTTTGCAGTTTAGGGGAAAGATTGGTGGTACATTCTGTGTGCAGCCACCTGTGGCAAGTTGTAGTGTAGTGTCCATTGCCAGGAAAGCAGTTTGTACCTGATGAGTGGGTGCTACTCATATCTCGAGGTCTGTTCTGATGCACTTTCTAACTATTCTGTTACACACTTAAGCATTGTGCATCATTATGGCGTTGTTTGCACACAATATTTACTCATGCACGAGTCCAGTACTACTGTGAAGCAACAACTCCGAAGAAGACAGGAATGATCTTGACTTACCTTCTGTTTCAGCGACAACCGGGTTGATTTCCATCATAAGCCTGGCCCAGGAGCAACAGCAGGACTGGTAGCATCGGGTTCATGCCAGTAGGTAATGTGGAAAGCATTACAAAGGTGACTTTCCTCCTTATATAGCTCCCAATCCACTAACTCAGCTGTGGAGGCTTAGCTGCCGAAGTTGCATCAGCAGAAATGCACAATGTAAAGGACTCAGCGTTAAAAAGGGGTGGCGTCCAGTCAATTTCCATGGGGAAAGTGTTTTTTGACCTGCCTATAACTTTGGCGCAGTTTGACAAATCTTCACTAAATTTTCAAAAGTGTCCTGCTGTGTCTTATTGTGCATTGCAAGTTTCGGGGTGATTCATTGAGCCGGGGCCAAGAAAACAGGGGGGGGGGGGTAAAAAAAAAGTGCCTTTCCCATGTTAGTTCAAAAAGGCATTTTGAACACGACAACAAAATTTTG